>NC_081365.1:43517698-43824126 GCF_030684315.1 Stegostoma tigrinum
TTCAAATCAAAAAAATCATTGTTAATTTCTCCACGACCAACAACGTGGGATCTCCATTTACCAGGAATAGAACGAGCCATATAATTACTGTTTGGCTTTGAGATCGAATAAGAAGCTGGGTGTTTTTAAGCTGAGAGGCTCACCACCTGACTCTTAAACTCAAAGCGGATGACACAGTTGTGATGGAATCCCCTCCGATTGCTACAATGGGTATAGTTCCAATATTCATAGAAGCTTGGCACTATCCAGGCCAAACCTATCAGCTTGATCACTACTCCATCAGTTACCTCCACAATTAGCAGGATGTGGCTGCAAAGTTTAGTAACTACAGGTTTTACTGCAGTAGCCTGCTAAAGATTCCTTGGCAGCAACTTACAAACGTGATCACCGCCATTAGAAGGGTAATAGCAGAAGGTGTATTGGAACATGACCACTTTTAAAGTTCCTTTTGAGTCTCTTTCATAGACTTATTTTGTCTTCCTTACATTATTGCTCAATCAAATCCTAAAATACATCATGTAACTGTACTGTGAAAGCATTTACAAAATATAAATTGCAGTTCAAGAATGAGCCCAGCAGCAACGAGGAATACGCATCACATTCGGGTATTAAGAGCTATACCAGCCCATATCTGATTCACACCATTTGGCTGACTAAGGAACTATCCGCTGAAGTACCTAAAAAGCCACTGATTTTCAACAGTTTGTCGCCGTTCAACAAGAGAGACTGTAATTGTTACTTTCGCCACTCTTTCAAATCGTTACAATTAATTTAATTTCAAAAACTTGTTGAAATCCATTTCATTGTGTTTGTAGCATGAATGATTGATAAGACCATAAGATCTAAGGGCAGAAGAAGGTCATTCAGCCCGTTGAATCAGCTATGTCATTCGCTGTAATATGGCTGATCTGATAATCCTAAAACTCCATCTTCCTGCTTTTTCCTTACAGATCTTGATTCCTTACTGATTACAACTTTTTCCTCTCTCAGCCTTAACAACCCAGCCTCAAAGGCCCTCTTAAGAGTCTTATGTTTCAGTAAGGTTCTTCTTGTTCTTCTAAATCCCAGTGAATACAGGCCCAATCTATTCAACCTTTCCTCTTGAGACAACTTTGGTATCATCCAAGTGACTTTCTCTAGATTGTCTCCAATGCCAGCGTTATTTCTGTTTAGACAACAGATCCAAAACTGATCAGAGTATTCTATCTCTGGTCTGACTAATGCTTTTTGTACTTAAGTCTCCCAGATGTTACAGCAAATAGTGAGAATGCTGGAGAAACTGAGCAGCCTGTGTGAACCAAAAGAGATTATGTGAAGTTTGTCTCTCCTCAGAAATTGCCAGACCTGCTCAGTTTCTCCAGCATTTTTTTTCTGAAGAAGGGTCCCAACCCGAAACATCAAGCTTTCCTGCTCCTCTGCTGCTTGGCCTGCTGTGTTCATTCAGCTCCACACCGTGTTATCTCGGTTTCTCCAGCATCTATGTTTGCTTCAGTTTTTTAGCAACTGCAGTATTTTGCCTTTTATTTGGATCCCTGCTTTTATATTCTATCCTCTTTGAAATAAAGACCAACATTCCAGTTGCCTTCCCTGTTATCCACTGAGTTTAGCCATTAGCTTTTTGTTATTTGTGAGAAAGGATGACCAAATCCCTCTGTAGCTTTCTGCAGCCTTTCTCTATTTAAGTTAAGTTCTACTCCTCTAGACTTCCTACCAAAGTGCGTAACCTCCCATTTTTCCCATGTTACATGTTACATCTGCCAAGTTTATGTCCACTCACTCAAACTGTAACACTTTCTGTGTCACCTTCACCATTTGCCTTTCCACTTGTTTTTATGCCATCCACAAATGTGGCCGTAGTGCATTCACTTTCTTCATTCAAGTCATTAATATATGTTAGAAATAATTTTGGCCCCAGCATTGATTCCTGTGACATTCCTCTAGTTATAAGTTGCACGTCATGGTGTCCCCAAAATGTATCCCTTATTCCCAGCTTTCTGTCATCCTTTAGTTAGCCAAGCTTCTCCCCACGCATGATTGGGAATGTACGGAGTATTGCAAATAAGGTTGAAAAGGTATTGATGAAGGTTGCCATTTGAAAATATGATGGAGCATTAACAGAGGCCTGCTTCACTTAGAGGCAAGACTGGGTGTTAAATATTGCTAGGTATAAGTCAGAAAAAAATAAAAAGGAGGGAGCGCATTACATTGCTGGAGAAAGAGGATATCTTGGGTAGACAAGGGCAGTCAATTTTGCTAGACCTAAAGAATAAAAAGGATGCAATTACGTTACTCAGTATAGTCCATAGATCACCAACCAGAGGGAAGGATGTGCCAGATCAAATCTGCAGGGAAATCATAAAGAAATGCCCACATTATTGAGTAACAATAATGTTGGACTTCAGTTCCTAAACATAGACTGAGGTACTGGTTGTAAGGAGCATTGAGGATCAAGTGTTCCTGGATTGCTTGCAGGAAATTTTTACAACAGTATGTGTCCAGCTCAACAAGAAAAGGTGCATTGTTGGACCCTGTCCTTGGAAATCAGTTGGACAGAATCGATCACATCTCAGTGGTGGAGCAATCAAGAGACAACGATCATTAAGTTCAGGATGGTGGTTGAGAATGACGTGCAACATTCCAGAGTAAGAAAAATCAATTGGCAAGAACTGATGCCAGTAGGCCAAGAAGAAAGCTGGGCAGGATTGACTGGAACAAGACATCGGTGGGGACAAACAGTAACTGAACAATGGGCTGCCTTGAAAGAGCTGATGGTTAGGGTACTGTCAAGGTATATTCCCTGAAATGGGAAAGGTAGGTCAAACAAATCTAGAGCTCCCTCCGTGGTGAAAGAGGCCACTAAAAATTAACATTAAAAAGGGAAAAGAATACATGCCTATGACTGATGAGGCAGAAAATACATTTGAGCGCCAAAAAGAATACCAAAGGGAATTAGAGGGAAAGTGAGAAAGAAAATAAAAGAAGCAAAGAGGAATTATGGAAAAAGACTAGCAGTTAACACAGAAAGGGATATCAAAGGATGTTATTTGTATATAAATAGTAAAAGGATGGTTAAAGGAAGAGAAGGGCTGAATAGAGATCAGAACAGGGACTTACACATAGAGACAATGTGCTTGTCTGGGATTTTAACTAATACATTGCATTCCTCTGTACAAAAGAAGAAAATACTCTGCAGGCCATAGTGGGAGAAACTGTCACCGAAGGATTCAAAATGAATAAGGAAGCAGCCTTGGATTGACTGTTGCTACATAGAGGTGACAAGAAATCAGGAGCAGATGAGATACATCCAAAGATTTTGAATGAAGTAAGGGTAGAAATTCAGTGGCACTGACCAAATCCTTTGGACTTCTTTAGCCTTCTCGGGACCCTGGGGAGGTGCCGGAAAACTGAAGAATTGAAAACATTGCAGTCTTCTACAAGAAAGGTAGAAAGATTATCACAGTAATTACAGATCTGTCAGATAAGCTTCAGTGGTGGGCAAGCTTTCACAAACAATTATTTGAGATAGAAATAATATAGATTTGGTATTAGTAGTCACATTTGATAAAAGTAGATTGATTAGAATAGATTTCTAATGGGGAATCATGCTTAACTAACTTGCTGGAGTTTTTTTTTTAAAAAGGGAGCAAGAATCCATTTGATTTCACGCCAAACTGTAGACTTGTGGGGAAAGTTACAGATCGTGGTATAAAGGACCTAGTAACAACATGGGTGCAAAATTGGCACAGTGAGAGGGAACAGAGTGTAGTGGTCAATGGCTTTTTTGGGGATTTCTAGGAAGGTTTTTGATTGAGCTGCACAGGTGTCATTATTGGGACCCTTACTTTTCCTGATATATATTAATGATCTAGATTTGGTGTGCAGGGGACATCAAACTTGAAAGAATTTTAAACTGAGAAGATGACAGTATGAAACTCCAACATGATATGGATAAGTTGGTAGAGGAGGTGGTTAGGTGGCAGTTGAGCTTTAATATAGAGAAATGTGAGGGTGATGCACGTTAGTAGGAAGAACACTGAAAAACAGTGCAAAATAGGGGATACAATTCTAAGGAAGGTTCAAGAGCAGAGGGACCAGGGAGTGTATGTGCATTGAACATGATCATTGAAGGTGGCAGGAAAAGAGCAAGAAGCAGTTAATAACGTGTACAGCATACCTGGGTATTTTAATAAGGTTGTAGTGTACAAGAACAAGGAGGTGAGGCTGAATTTGTGTACAGTTCTGGGCATCATGCTATAAGAAAAGATCCGAATGCATTCAGAAAGATTACAGAAGCGATTTCCAAAAAATGCTGTAGGAATGCGGATAGATTGAAAAAGGCTGAGATAATATTTGGAGGAGGTTTTCAGAAGCGTGACCAGATGGATAGAATAGATAGAGATGATGTTCCTGCTTGTCAAAGAAGCTAGAATGACAGGGCTTAGATCTAAACTTCTGTGCCAGAGAAGTGATCTGAGAAAAACCTTCTTCACACAGTCAGTAGATGAGCTGTGACATGCACTGCTTGGCAATGTGGAGGTTCAATTGAGGCATTCACGATGGCATTGGATGATTATTTGGATGAAATAATGTGCAAGGATAAGGGGAAAAAACAGGAGATTAACATTGGCACTTGATAGTGATGCTGTTTAAAGATCCAGTGCAGGCATGATGAACCAAGTGGACTCTTGTTCCATAACAATTCTGTTTCTGTGTTTATGTATTTCTAAATGTCTGTTATTACATTTCTTTATCACAGACTCATTGATAAGTCATATGGTGAATTTTAGAACAAATGAGCAAGTTCAAACGTAATATTGATTGAAATGAATAGTATTTATTCATGGGGTTATCACAAGATTACCTGAATGAAAACAATAGTTTTGCTCACCCAGGTAACTAGGTAGATTGAGATGAAGAAATTTTAAAGATTCATCCTACAAGTAACTTTCAAAATGACTGAAGATTATTGCTGCATGTTGTAAAATATTGCATTTACTTATTCAGCAATCTGAGAATGGTAAGATTGGTTGTTTGAACTTACACAGAACAACCCTTAAATAAGGATTCTATATTTGCACTTCATGTAAACTAACATATACTTATCAGAATAACCTGAAGTCAAAATACACCAATTTGTCAGAGCATTGTAAAAGCATTTCCTAATGTTAGATTATTATTCCTGGGTCAAATTACTAATGGCCTTGCATCTGAACACTTTAGGTTCTGTGTGTTTGTCTGAAGTTTTGCATCACTTCAGTTTTCTGATTGGTTCTCTGTGTGTAGCAGAATTTAAGTGCACTTTATCTCTTAGTACTTCCTAATAACTTCCTTTTCATTTATATTAATTTTATCTTTGTGTTTAGTACTCAGTTTATTAAATCACCTTGTGAGATGTAAAGACAGAAATCTTCAGAATGCTCCTATTTTCTCCATGTTGTTTTGTTTAAATCCTTACATTGAGCTCTTATGCTGTTTTCCTAGAATGGAACTCCTTAATGTTTTGCCTCAGTTTGCCTCCATTGCAGGACTTTAACCTGATCAGGAAGATTGTGGATTCAAATGCCATTCTAAGATTTGAATATGAATCTGGAGTGATTTAATTAAGATTGTTGTGTTGTCTGTGAATCTGTTTTGATTGCAATGTTAAAAGGACATTCTGCTTGCATACCTGTTGAGGAGAATGTTAAAATCTCATGATACTTTGGTTTATTGTTGAATTGAATCTGTACAGTTGAATTAAAATTGTGGAGAAAGAAAACACTTGTGCTCATTTATTTAATTAACTGAATTACTGTTTAATGGATAAGTCAGATGTTTTCACATAAAAAGTGATTTTAAATGAACAGAGTTTTCCATGATGTGGTTAACCTCTGCGTCAACATCCCCAAATCAGATTGATCAAGCAATTTTTTTACTTCCTGTTTACTGGACCTTGCTATTCCTGAATTAGCCACAGTATTGCCTTCCCAAAAAAGGAAATTCCTAATTATAAGTAGTATAGAAATGCTAATGCCCTTTCGTTCTACTTCAGCTTGCCTTCAAACATGATAACATTGAGTATTGGGATATCATGTTGCGGTTGTGCAGGGCATTGGTGAGGCCACGTTTGGAATGCTACGTATAATTCTGGTCACCCTTCTATAGAAAGAGTGATGTTAAACTTGAGAGTGCAGAAAAGATTTACAAGGATGTGGTCAGGAGTGGAAAAGCTGAATAGGTTAGGGCTTCTTTCCCTGAAGGATTGGAGGCTGAGGGGTAGCATTGTAGAAGTTTATAAAATAATGAGAGACATGGATATGGTGAATAGCCAACATCTTTTCCCCAGCATTGGTGAGTCCAAAGCTAGAAGACATAGGTTTAAAGTGAGAAGGGAAAGATTGAAAAAGGACCTGAGGGGTAACTTTTTGCAGAGGGTGGTGCATGTATGGAACGAACTGCTGGGGAAGTGGTGGAGGCGGGTACAATTAGAGCATTTAAAAGGCATCTGTATGGGTATATGAAAAGGAAGGGTTTAGAGGGATATGGACCAAATGTTGGCAAATGGTATTAGGTCAGATGGAAATATCTGGTGGGTGCAGATGAGTTGGATTGCAGGGTCACTTCCTGTGCTGCATAACTGACTGTGACTGCCCTTCGTTCAATATTCTTGTGAAAAACTTGTAAGTAGGTTTCAGATGTTCTTTCAAAGTGCACAAGCACAGTGGAACAGTACCTATCACACCTGTGATTCTGATTTGCAATCTGAAAACTTCACTTTACCCATACAGTTTGTTTTTTGAGTTTTTTCAGCTTGATAATCCATTTCTCCTGATAAATACATTTGTATTTGCTGAGTCTCATCAGACACTTCTGAAAATCCGTGTGCAGTGCATTCCCAAATTAATTTTGCTATTTACATAATTTTATAGGTACAGTCTTCCTTTTCTAAATCCGAGTTGATTGACACTGATTAACTTTTACCTGTCTGAGTGCATAGTAATTTCATTCTGTATTGTAAATTCTAGGAATTTGTAAATCCAGCCTGGTCCACATCAAAGCGAAAAAACAAAACTGGAGAGGTTCTATCATCATACAGCCTAAATTTAATTTCAAATAAATTACATTTCAACTTGAATTAATTCAATAATTCTAATGTGAGAACAAGATTTTACATATCCTTAATGGTCAAACAAACTTAACTTTATGTGGCGGTGTCTAGTTGCATTCTGAAACAAAATCCAAATATGTCACTTGATAAATTTATTGCACAATCTCCCGTAAGAAAGGGTTTGAACAAATTCAGATCAACAGTAATCTATTTGTTGTATTCCAAATGTCTGTTCCCTAGCTGTAGCATTGACCGCATAGATCTCAGTTACTGAATACTATCTTGTGAAAGCTTCATATGGCATTGATTTTTCTTCTTTCCAGAGGTCAGGTTGACTGACACTTTTTACATTCCTTTTACATTTTTGTGTGTTCTTAGAAACCTTCTTTTATGAACTCAGATGTTATATGTCGTTCCCTTACAAGTAAATAGCGAATTCACTCCAATGTCTGGCCGTGTTCAGTCACCAAAAACCAGTCATATCTGAATCAAGTGTGTATTACTCCAGCTCCACAATAAATGCTTCAATCTTAATTCACTTGGATTAATTAATTCAACACTGTAATTATTCAGGGGTAGCTAGGGGTGGACAAAAGCAAGTGGGCAATTAATGTGGTGCCAGGAGCTTTGCCCACATCATGAGGCCCAGAAGTTTATTTCAAGTGAAAAGATAGCTTCAAGTTCTTTACAAGAGTCTCGGGTTTACAAGGAGCAGTGGAGGGCTGTTTGATTGGTATTTCTTAAGTCTTATGAAGTTTATAAAATTTCCGTCTTTGTAGCCAACAAAAATTTGTCTCACATGGTGATTTTTTTAAAATGTACTTGGGGAACAGTTTCAAAATAATTTGCAATTAATAAAATGAGGGTTTTTTGGTCTTGGTAGCCTAGAGTTTTAGGGCAATAACAAAGTGACAGTGCTCACTCCTAATCTCTTTAAACAAAAAAGTGGTCCACAAAGTTCTACCATCTCTGGGATTAAGTTTTCTTTATTCCAATGTTATTTTCATTCTGGCATTATCTCGAACAGACAGCTATGTCCATCATTGTTATCAAGTATGCTAAGCAACTCATCATCGTGAAGAATTCTCGTAGCTTTTTTAATTCTTCCTGCCGGAATGGGTATTTTCATACATTTCCATATCATCTAGCAATTGCCACATCTTTGCTCACTCACTTAACCTATTTTATATCTTTTTTGTAGCTTCCTTACTTTCCTATCTATTTTTGTATTGTGAGCAAATTTGAGAACAGTTCTTTCCATTCCTTAATCTTTCTTGTAAAAATTGTAAACAATTTCTCTCAGTTTTTGTTGGCATCAGCTTAATTGGTATTTAAAATTCAAAAGGTGAACGGGGGGAAAAAAGATTTTACATTAAGCCTCAACAATTGAAAATGCTTTACTTGGAGTTTGCAAAATTCAAAAGAATTGTTGGGAAATTTTTGATTTCCTCTGAAGACTGGCAAATAAATGTTTGTGTGAGAATTAATTACTTAGAAAGCAATCCACTAATGTCACGAAGTACTGATCGCAATGAATAGCCAGCATTCTTTTAAAATCATATTTGCTTGAATCTTCAAAGTCATCTGGCCTTCATTTGATTGTCAATTTCTGTAGCTGGTAAGAAAACATTTTTTAAAAAAGATGTAGTATAGTGTAAGTTAATTGTTTTTAGGATGCTCAGATTTCTAGCCTTTGCAGTTCTTCAGTTTATTATACAAAAAATCATTTACTGTTTTCTAAGATATTAGTAAAGGTAACTCAGTTTAAAAATGTCATTTTTCTCAGTTGACTATTTTATTACTGTTCAATAAAACTGTTGGTTAAAGTGAAATTAGTGTAGAATTGTTCTTGTCGTAGACTAGGGTTATCCTGTGAAGCCATCGAACTGAATTAACAACTGCACTGTTTGTGAAAGGTAACTGTTCATGGCATGTATTGAAATTTTAATGAGAGTATAACTATATTATAAACTTGGTTTCCAAATATGATCCAACTCTTGACTTGGTTGGTAATTGCAATCTCAATGATCATCTTCTCAAACTAGATACTTACCAAACTACACAATACTTTGCTTCGTAATAGATGGCAATTCCATTTTTTCGTTTTAAGTTAGATGCATTTATTTGTCTACTGAGACAGTGTACTTGGATTTTGAGAAAGAAATTATTTGACAAAATTCTATATCTAAGCCAATTAAAGAAAATGTAGACAAAAAATGTATTAGCAAGTATATACATTAATTTTGAGTTAAAATGAAATCGTAAAGTGGATCACTCAGTGTACAGATCATGCCAAATTATATCAGAATTCACTTTTTAGGAGTGCCTCCACCTACTCCAGACCCTGTCCCATGTTCCATAACTTTCCATCCTCTTGTCGGTGGAAAAAAAACCCAATTTAAAGTGCTATAAATCTAACCTAAAGAATTTTTATCCAGCCATCAAACAAAGTTAGTTGCAGTAGGATAGTGATAAATTTGTCATATCTTCAGACACTATTACATCTGAAATTCCAAGCTTCTAAATCTCCTATTTTAATAACAGTTTCAGCAACGAAGTAGGTGAGGTGGTCGGAAATTGAGAATCCCATCACAACTCGTTGTATCAGGAATATTTTATGATGCAGTGCTACAGGAATGTATTTTGAGTTCAAGTAATTTAATATAACTTTGAGAAATGCATTTGTGCGCTAAATGTTTTGTACTCCATTGTTACTCCACAAGTTCTTGTTTTGATGCAGGAGATTACTTAACCATGTTCAATGGTGTAAAGCTTATGTTGCTTTGTTTGGATAAGACCTTTCTTGAGAGTTAGCCTTGCTTGCAAAAGACAAATCTAAAATGTCTGGAAAATCAGTGCTAAAATGTTTTCCACTTTGAAAATAACAAATTACAGGGAAATATGGTTGATCTGTTGAAGGCTCAAACATTGTGTAGACAGGACAAAAACTTTTGTTCATCTTGGTAAATATCATACTCCAGAATACTTGAGAGAGATCTACTATTAATCAACTATTAATTAATCAGTTAGCAAATTGTATATTTCCTTACTTCTAGGGAACGCTGAACATACAGAATGCATTTAAAATTCTATGCAGTGGCCACATTTTTAGGTTAAAATGTCCAAATATTTCTGGATGTTTCTTCACAAGGTTTTGGAAATATCCTGTGTGAGTTGAATGGAAAGAAATCTAATATCTGTCATCTGCAATGTTGTATCTGATCTCAAGTAAGTATTGGATGGTAGTGTAAGTGTGACATGGGGTTTTAGTGAATTAGTTAAAGAACTGTTTTGTAGTACAAAATGAGCCTTTGTGTTTTTAATAATTGCATTTTGACTTGAGCATTAAAAGTTGGTTTACATATGAATACATTTCAGTTTTCTGCTACACATTGTCCTCATGATACAGAAGTCGTGTTTCATGATGGTGATGCAACACATTGGAGTAATAACACACTGTGCCATGGTATAAGATGCAAGTTTGTGCTTTACATCATATATAAAACACAGACCAGAATTTTTTGTAAGGATGGGTAGGAAATTTCTGGCAATACCACTCACTGCCTTTAGGATATGCAAATATTTGAACCTGAGAACACAAGAGACACATTGGTTCGGTCTTCTGTTACACTTCCCTGTGAGCATTGGCATATTGAACTGATTAAAAGTGTTATGGCACAACTTTGAAGTTAAATTATTACATAGTATGTTCTGTTCTTTGCTGCTAACACCTAGAGATATGCATAATTCTAACTTTTTTTGTATTTGTAGTCACTACATGCGACAGATACTAGAAGCACTACGCTATTGTCATGACAATAATATCATTCACCGTGATGTGAAGGTAAGTTAATTGACTGGTGATGCAGTTTTATTTGCAGAAAATCCCTGAGCAGAGGCTCATTTGTGGAAGAATATGAATAAGTTAACTAATAAGTGAAACTATTTTGCTTAAGAACTTACAAAAGTCGATTCCAATATGTCTGCACATTTTTTAATTAAATTGAATAGGGAAATAGATAACCACCTATGTGACCTATTTGGAATTGACTTTATGGGCCAGGACGAATATTTCGTGTGTTGTAAGGTTTGTTTTGTTAGTGTTACTGGCCTATTCAGTCTGTATCACAAGAACTGTGCTGCTGCAAATCCAACTGCAGTTGAATAAGCTTGTTTGTTATATGTTGCTGATTTGATATCTGCTGTAAATAGCACAAGCTTGATCACCTATATTTTTAGCATAATGCCCACCTGTATTACAATGCAGACAATTGGCATTTACTTAGAAAATTTCTTGTTTGACTTTGTCATTGCATATGTAAATGTTATTTTGTCAATTGTTCTTCCACTTGAATCAACGATACAGAGTAATTTTTCTGAAGGTTGCTTGGAGGACCATGGATTAGTGTTATTCAGAACTTTAAAAAGAGTTGTTATTTCCAAAACCAAATGAATACAGATAGGCATAATGTAATTGAACAGAACAGGCATGAAGTCTTCAACAGCCTATTTGTTCCTGTCTTTCCCCCTGTGTTTTTGTACCTTCAGTTAGAAGTGCAAAACATTCATCACCAAGACAGACTATTCATTCCACTGCCTTTCCTCTTTTTTCTTGTTACCTTTCCACCTCTACCCACAAAACCAAAATTGTCCCTCATGTCTTTCCTTACTCTATACCAAAGGTTTATTTCTGTTTTCTCTCCTGTCTGTTCCATCCATGACTTCTATAAACTCATTTTGTCTGAGACCTTCTTGCTGTTTCAGTTCCATTCTTTTTAAAAGCTTGACAGATTTTCCACTCAGGAACCCTTTGTACATAACAGGACCCAAAACATTGGTGGGGGAAGAGATGACAATGTACAAACCACCCAGAAAAAATTCATTTGTGGGGTGTCTGAACAGCAAGTGGTTGCCCCTAAGTGCAATGAAGAAAATTAAGCGAAGGCTGATTTGTGCTCATGCTTGCTTCTGATGGAATCATGAAAACAGCAGCCTGTGATTGGAGGAAGAGGGAGTAGTTTAGGCAGGAAAGAAGTGCTATTAATGAGGGAGCTGCCAGGTGAAGACTGGGAGCCAGCCATGTTTTTTTCTGGGGCTGAAAGCCACCTCTGTTTCTGCTGAAACAGGCATCTGCAGAGTTCAAGGAAGGTGTAGCATGGGCAAAATAGTTTTAAACTTACAAAGTTAACTGGAAGCCAAGAAAATTGAAATCACTGAAGTAATGTATTACTTGTCAATGAATATCTGTAAATATTTAATGGAAACAAGTTAGCTGTGACCTCATCAGTCTGGAAGGCTCTTGTAGGGTGATGGCTTCCTGTGTGTAGCATGACCAGTCCACCTAACCTGCACATCTTTGGACAGTGGCGGGGAACCCCACACACACACACACACATACACACATACACATACACATACACACACACATACACACACACATACACACACACATACACACACACATACACACACACATACACACACACATACACACACACACACATACACACACACATACACACACACACACACAGAGAGAGAATGAGCGGACTCCATATAGACAGTCACCCAAGGCGGGAATCAAACTGCGTCCCTGGCACTGAGGTAACAGTGCTAACCACTGAGCCATCATGCTGCCAAGCCACCAAATGGCTGTAATGTAGTTAGATTTCCAGAAAGTATTTGATAGGTGTCTCGTTAAAGGTTATTATAGAAAATGATGTTGAGGGGTAACATATTAGCACGGATAGAAGGTTGGCTGGATAACAAGAAGCAATGAATAGGAATAAATGAATCCTTTTCAGTCTGGCAGGCAGTCACACAGGATGCACCATAGGTGTCGGTGCCTCAACACTTCACTATTTCTACAAATAACTTGGATGAAGTAACTGCAGATAAAGTGGATATATTTGCTAACTACACAAGGAAGGGTACTAAGGTATATTGTGAAGAAGACATAAACTTCTAAAGGATTAAGTGGGTTAGCAAAGATATGGCATGTGGAAAAGGGGAAGAGTGTGAATTCGTCCATTTTGGTAGAAAGAATAAAGAAGATGATGCAGAGATGTCTGGGTGTCCTAGTGCATGAATTGCAGTTAGTGTGCAGTTACAGCAAGTAATCAGGAAAGCTGATAGAATTATATTATTTATTGCGAGTGGAATTGAAGGCAAGAATAGGGAGGTTATGCTTCAATCATGCAGGCCTTGGTGAGACAGCATCTGGTCACCATACTTAGAGCAGGATGTTAAATGCATTGGAAGCAATTCAGAGAAAGTTTACTGGACTAATAACTGAAATGAGCAGGAGCAAAAACGGAAGCTGTTAGAAAAGCTCAGCAAGTCTGGCAGCATCAGTGAAGAAAAAATTCAATGTTAACATTTAAGGTCTGGCGTCCCTTCCTCGGAACCGTTCTGAGAAAGTTTCACAGGACCCAAAACGTTAACTCTGAATTTTTTTTACTTTACAGATGCTGCCAGACCTACTGAGCTTTTCTAGCAGCTTCTGTTTTTGTTCCTGATTTATAGCATCTGCTGTTCTTTCAGTTTTTACTGAAATGAGCAGATTGCTTTAAAATGAGGAAAGGCTAAACTGGTGCCAAATGGAGTTTAGAAGAATCGGAGGTGACTTAACTCAAAAATATAAAATCCACAGAGGACTTAACCAGGCTAACTTGGAAATGGTGATGGATAATGACGCAGGTTTAACAAATAACCTCAGAGTAAAAGATCCCCTAGGAAATAGTGATGATAACATGATACAATTTAGTACACTGTTTGAGAATGAGCAGCTTGGATAGGAAACAACTGAGTTTAACTTCAAGAAGGGAATTACACAGAAATGAGGATACGTGAACTGAGCAGATAGATTAACAAGAATGACAGTAAATAAACATGGCAGACATTTCAGGAGATAATTTGACTCTTGGCAAAAATACATCCCAGAAAGAAGGATAAGATTCTAAGAGGGAAGTTAAGGAGAAAGTAAAATTGAAATTGAAGCATATATAAGGAGACAAAAATCAACGTAGTCCTAAAGACTACAGTAAGTTCAGAATCCAGCAAAAAAGGACGAAAAACATAATAAAGAAATAGAAAATAAACTGAAGACAAACAAGTGTAGAATAAGAAGACTGACAACAAGAGCTTCTTTAAATATCGAGAGATCGAAGTGAACATAAGCCCCTTAGAAAGTGAATCTGTGGAGATGGATATGGGGAACAAGGTACTTGCAAAGGAGTTAAACAGAAGGTGTGCATCAGTATTTATGGTGCATGACAGTCGAACCTCCCACTAATAATAAAGAATAACGGGGAGGAATTAAGTAACATCATCACTAGAGAAGTAGTATTAGACAAATTTAAGGAGGCTAAAGGCAAGTGAGACCCTTGGCCCTGATGGTTTGCATCCTAAAATCCTAAAAGAGATAGTGGATGTATTGGTTGTAATTTTCCAAAAATTGTTAGAATATGGAGAAGTACAAGAGGATTGGAAAACTGCGAATGTGACCCCTCTGTTGAAAACCTGAAGAGCGATAAGCCTAACATCTATATTTGGAAAAGTATTGGAATCAATTATTAAGGAAATAATAACAAAAACAGAAGTTGATGGAAAAACTCAGCAGGCCTGGCAGCATCTGTGAAGAGAAATCAGACTTCATGTTTCAGGTCCAGTGACCTCTCTTCAGAACTCAGTTGTGAGCAAGGTTCACTAGACCTGAAACGTTAACTCTGATCTCCAGCATCTCTAGTTCTTTCATTTTTTGTAAATTAAGGAAACAATAAAATGTTTGTAAAACCATGGTCTAATCAAGCAAAGTCTTCATGGCTTCATGAAAGGAAATTCATGTTTGACTAACCAGGGTAGATAGAGAGGAATCAATAGTTAGGTTGTATTTCGACTTCCAGAAGATGTTCAACAAAAAGCTAAGTCATAAGACAAGGGTCCACGGTGTTGGCAATAGTATGCTGGCATGGATAGAAAGTTAACTATTGGGCAGCAAACAGCAATTGGAGACACGGGTTCTTTTCCAGTTTGGTGACCTGTGACCAGTGGGCACTTCTACGGGGAATGGTGTTGAGACTACAGCTGTTTACAATTAATATTAATGATTTGGAGGAAGAAAGTGTATGTTCTGTAGCCAGATTTTCAGATGACATAACAACAGGTGGAAGGGCAGGTTGCGAAAGGGACATAAACAATTTATAAAAATTTTTAGGGCACAGAAGTTGGCAAATGGTATGTACTATGGCAAAATGCGAAGTTCTTCATTTTGGAAGGAAGAACATAAGAGTATTATTTAAATGGAAAAAATGTACAGAAAGCTGAAAGTCAAAGGGAATTAAGGATACTTGTGCACAAAACACAAAGATAGTGCACATGCAGCAGGTCATCAGGAAGGCTAATGCAATGTTCGCCCTTATTTCAAGCAATTTGGAGAATTTGAGTCAGAGGTCTTATTGCAGTTATAAAAGGTGCTGGTGATACCACATCTAGAGTACCACGAACAGTTTTGGTCCCCTATTTTAAGAAAAGATTTAGGAGACAGTTGAGAATTGCCTTATGAGCAAAGGTTAAACAGATTCGAACTTGACTCATTAGAGATTGAAAGAATGAGGGGTGATCTTGAAACATATAGAATTCTTAAGGAGCTTAGCAAGGTAAATGCTGAGAGGATGCTCCTCCTCATGGGAGAATCTAGGACCCGAAGGCATTGTCCCAGAATAAAGAGTTGCCAATTTAAGATTGAAATAAGGAGGAATTTCTTCTCTGAGAGTTGATTGACTTTTGAACTCCTTGCCGCAGAGGTATAGAAGAATCAATAGATGAATAGAAAATTATGGGGAAAGGATAGAAACTGAACATGATTGTATGAATCAGCAATGATTCTGTTGAATGGCAGAGCATGCTTACTGGACCAAATGCTTCACTACTGTTTCTATATCTTATGGCCTTACATGGAAAGGATGTTTCCGTTTGTGGGAGAATTTAGAACGGAGTCATAGTTTAAAAATAGAATTGCCCATATAAGACATAAGGGAAAAAATTCTGGGGGTTGGGAGTCTTTGGAATTTCCTCACTCAGAACGCAGTGGATGCAGAATCTTTAACTTTTTCTAAGCCAGTAGTAGATATATTCTTAAATTCCAAGTAGATGAAATATTATTGGGGCTATGCAGGAATCCGAGTTGAGCTTTGAATCAGGCCAGTCATGATCTTATTGAATGGTTGAGCAGGTTTGAAAGGCTGAATTGCCTACCCTTGTTCCTTGCTTGTATTTCCATTTGCCTGTAGTCCATTGCTCCAGTTCTCACCTTCAATTTCCTGTTCTCCATCCTCAAGAAATACACTTCATCCAAGAAAACAACACTGTATTTGGCACTGCACTGTCTCCAGCATCAAATTTAAAATACTCGTTTTCATTTTTAAATTCCAACTTGTCTAGCTATGCCAACCCATCTAACCTCCACCAGGCTTTCAGTCATTCCAACCCCTCAGTTCTTGCAGTTGTGCTCTTTTTAATTATCTAATTTCTCTTCATTTCATTTCAGCATTGCCAGTTATGTGTTTAGCTACCTAAAGCACACCTCAGGAATTGTATATACAAATTTCTCCACTTTGCCATTCTCCTTTTACAGGCTTCTTTAAAATCTACTATTACGATTAATCTTCCTAATGTCCTTATTAAAGTCTAAGCAGCATTGTAAGACCCTACAATGCTTGGTTAACTTGTAAACTGTTAAGAATATTTTAAGAGTAGGTCAGAGGTTTTAGTTTATTTTCCATCTTCTCAGAATCACAGAATATTGGTCCCAATGGTCACCAATTCATACTAACCTATGATAACTTGTGCGTGTCCATGTATGTGAATGTTCTTGTTAAACAACTTCACAATGAAGTAAGTAAAATAAAAAATAAAATGGATGTATGCGTAACTCTGTAGTGGCAGCTTGTGGTTACAACCTGTAACTGCATGCAAGTAGATTAATTCTTCCTCAGTCACTAGCACTTATGTTCCTGACTGCCTAAGGAGCCATGGCAAGCTGCATACTATCCTCTTTTCCAAGACAAAGGCTTTTCTCTTACGATGAACATCCCAAGTTGCTTGTTGATCATTTAATTAGGATGAAGATTGGATTTTCTGCTTCCTTGGAATTGGAGGAATCATGCATCCAAAATTTTAGTTCACAATAATAGGTTATCTTTTCAGAGTCCATTCATGAGCCGAGCTGGTTTTCCAATCCTCAGAAGTATCTGCAATCTGCCAGGTTTACACTTAAGTGTATATGACTGGTTAATTTCAGATAATTTGGTCAAAATTTACTGGAGATGTGATGAATCCTGAAGTTTTACATAGTGAAGCAGATCATAATGCTATTTGGCAGCAGATCTACAGCGTCATGAAATTTTTACTTACATAACATATGATTTCTTACGAATTAATTAGTTAAGCTAACTCTTTTCTCCAAAATGAAAAGAGCATTTCAGTCTTGTTGAATGGTGGAGCAGGCTCAAGGTGCTGAACGGCCTACTCCTAGTCCTGTGTTGCTATGAATGACAGGTAAGGATGCCACATTCTCAATATTGACTTTTTTTTAGCTGCCCAATATCTAGATGTGCAATGGTATGCTCTATAATAAGCACTGGATGCTGTAATTCCGCATGTATTTTCAAAAACAGTCTAGTGATGTACATGTAGTGATGGCTGTAGAGCCATCAAAATATTTATTTTAATCTATAGATGAGCAGAATGCCATTTTACCATGTGATTTATCTATTCTCTATTATTCTTCAAAACTTAAAATGGTTACCTGGTGTAACATGGGGTAACTTGCTAGAAATCAAGTACCACAATTCCTGGAATCATCGCAGAAGTTAAAGATTTTATTAAAGTATACAAGATTCCTTAATTGGTCTGTGTTTTAAAGCCAGGTTGATGGGAAAAAATGCATGGACAGGTGTTCATACTTAACAAGAATAATTATTTATTATAAATATTCTAGCTTTAGGCAAACAATTAGGAGCTGTTGGCATATGACCCTACTATTTAAAACTCTAACCCCTTATATGCTCCCTTTTCTCATACATAGACAAATAAAAATGGGTGGCGGGTAAGACTGGGAAGGCAGTTCAGTGGCCCCTGACCACAAGGTTTGCTGGGATGATTTTTAAGATGGTCAGGACACTGCTTCTCAATCTTTCTTCAGATAATTACGCTTGTTTATAAGAAGCACATCGTGACTAGTTCCCACTTGTAAAGGTCTTTAATTTATCAATTAAAAGCCACAATTGCAACAACAGTAAAGTGTGAATAAACTGGCAGTCTTCAAGTTTGAGATACTTTTTGCAGAGGAAAGTGACAGCTACTGCCTTTGCAGAGATCTGATTACTTCTCCCAAGCTGTTCACCTACCTGGGAGCCAATCACATTGTTATTGACAAGGGTTAAGGCCTTTGCCATTGATAGCTCATCACTAGTCTGCAGACCATTCAGCTACTTGTTCCCAGCCAGAGGTCCGTTCATACTTCCCCCTTGGCGCTAGCTCATCTGAAAAAAAACTAGGCATCTACTATGCTTGAACAAGCAGATCTATAAACAGTATTTGCAACAAGTGTCAGAATACTTGTTTTTAAAAAGAATGGCAATTCTTCAACAATCCTTAGTCTTGAAAACATTTTCCCCTGTCAGTCCTCAATCTAAAATGGAAAAAAAAAGTTCTTTGTAAAGAACAATGTCTTTGAAGTGGGCCTCACTTATCAAGTCAACATCGCTGAATCGATTTTGACATTTTTCTGGCTGGCCTCTCACCTACTGTGGTCAATGAACTGTGTGATATTCTGCACCAAACCTGCTCGACTGTCACCATGGTCAGGCTTGTATTGGTTTGATGTACTGCACCTGATTTAAAACTGATCCTTTTGTTTACACTTCTCTATCTATTTCTTCCCATATTTGTAAGCTTTTCTAACTACTTCAGGAGCTAATCTTCCACTCTGAAATCTTCTGCATTCCCTAGTCAATTCATCACATCATTTATAGTGCAGTTGTGAAAGACCAAAGTTTTGGAAACTCTTGTAAATCTCTGTCTCCACCTCCCCTATATGCATCAAGACCTTCTTAAAAGTAAAAACTTTAATCAAGCTTTGGGTTGCCCTCTTAATGTTTTTCTTTTATGTTGGTATCAGGATTTTGGTTGATTAGCTTCTATGAAGCATCTAGGGATATGTTTCCATATTACAGATGTTACATAATTTTGAATTATTCATTGGATATAATTTGAAGTTCGGGCAACTTCGTTAGTAGTAATGACTTAATTCAATACTGCATTGTTAATACATTCGTATAGCTAATAAACTGAGAATAAAGTTGCCAACTTTTAACATTATACACTGAAATAATCTGATTGCAAGGAAAAAATGCTACGTAATTCAATATTTTTCTTCCATGTATGGGAAATAATTTATTTTACAGCTGGGAGAATAAAGAATGCACTTACGTTAGTTGTAGTATATCAAAGGTAGCTTTTCTTATTTTACTGAATAGAGAAATTAAGCAGAATTTGCTTCAGAGATGGTAATAGTTTCAGTTGGTAAGTCTGTCTAAGCTATGCTGCAATCAGGTATTTAGAGTACAATTAGGAAATGCATCTTTATGACCAACATGTAAAATCTTAGAAAAGCTTTCAAGTATCAGTTTTAAAGGTTATCTCCTCTTTGCCTATAATGTGCAGTAGTTTACTCCATAGGCAATCACATTGCATAACATATAACTGACAATGGTTGCCATGAATCATTCTGTCTAGTACAGTAGAGAAAATATCTGAGATGCATCTCTGAAGTTGAACTAAATGCATTGAATGCCAAGGGAGCACCTGTCCATTGGAGATGGTTATTAAATAAGATTAATGTTGTCTGGATGTTGCTAGTTTGAACTTGGGGATTTTCTGGGAATTGCAGCATGTGTTTGTGGACCGCTTCAGTGACTGATGAATTGTTAAAGGATCAGAACCATCAGCAGCTGTTATAGTTCTGGCTTGATAGACTCAAACTATTGACGAAGCATCTGAAGAACTTAAGACGACAACAGCATCTTAAAGAACTTTTGCATTGTTTCCCAGCCGTGCGATAATCGGCTTCCGCAGCGGCAATAATTTTCCTTTTATGTTAAATATTACTGCAGCCACTGGAAAGTTCTCACCCTTGATCCCTGTTGACTTTGATTTTCATAGAGTTAGGATACTGGGGCAGTATTCGCCGATTGGGCAAGAAGTACCTGGGCAACTTCCAACTTGGTCAGGTAGATGTCAGTATTGTAGTTGTATCTACGTTGGCAGTTAGAATGTGGGCTAATTCTACAGTACAAATCCACCCACCACAGCCAAGATGTTGCCCAAACTCTCAGCCTTTTCTAAATCCAGCTTTCAGCTGTTTCCTGATATTATGTTGAATAAATTGAATTGATTGAAGAGTTATTGTGCCATTGTAGAAACCTTTTTGTTTAAAAAAAAGAAGCTACAAATGACCATCCGTTTTGCAATTCTGGCTGAAGATGTTAAAGCACTTCAGCCTTGTTTAGTTTTACACTCATGCCAGAGGCTGTGATCATTAAACATGGAGTCACCATCTCTTCCCGTCAGTTTCTTAATTGTCTAGAACTAGTCATGATTAGACGCAGCAGAACTTGGTGTTTTCCTGATCTGTTGATTGTGGGGTAATCAAACTCCACGCATAACAAGTATACAAGTAATCATATGTTGCAATATCTCCAGATTTAGAACATAGAACATTACAGCACAGTACAGGTCCTTTGGCCCTCGATGTTATGTCGACCTGTCATACCGATCTCAAGCCCATCTAACCTACACTATTCCATGTACGTCCATATGCTTATCTAATGACAACTTAAATGTAACTAAAGTTGGCGAATCTGCTACCGTTGCAGGCAAAGCGTTCCATTCCCTTACTACTCTCTGAGTGAAGAAACTACCTCTGACATCTGTCCTATATCTTTCACCCCTCAATTTAAAGCTATGCTCCCTCGTGCTTGCCGTCACCATCCTAAGAAAAAGGCTCTCCCTATCCACCCTATCTAATCCTCTGATTATTTTATATGTCTCAATTAAGTCACTTCTCAACCACCTCCTCTCTAATGAAAACAGCCTCAAGTCTCTCAGCCTTTCCTCGTAAGACCTTCCCTCCATACCAGGCAACATCCTAGTAAATCTCCTCTGCACCCTTTCCAAAGCTTCCACATCCTTCTTATAATGGGGTGACCAGAACTGTACACAATACTCCCAAGTGCGGCCGCACCAGAGTTTTGTACAGCTTCACCATAACCTCTTGGTTCCGGAACTCGATCCCTCTATTAATAAAAGCTAAAACACTGTATGCCTTCTTAACAGCCCTGTCAACCTGGGTGGCAACTTTCAAGGATCTGTGTACATGGACACCGAGATGTCTCTGCTCATCTACACTGCTAAGAATCTTACCACTAGCCCAGTACTTTGCCTTCCGGTTACTCCTACCACAATGCATCACCTCACACTTGTCTGCGTTAAACTCCATTTGCCACCTCTCAGCCCAGCTCTGCAGCTTATCTATGTCTCTGCAACCTACAGCATCCTTTGTCACTATCCACAACTCCACCGACCGTAGTGTCGTCTGCAAATTTACTAACCCATCCTTCTGTGCCCTCATCCAGGTCATTTATAAAAATGACAAACAGCAGTGGACCCAACACCGACCCTTGCGGTACACCACTAGTAACTGGTCTCCAGGATGAACATTTCCCATCAACTACCACCCTCTGTCTCCTTTCAGCAAGCCAATTTCCGATCCAAACTGCTATATCTCCCACAATTCCATTCCTCTGCATTTTGTACAATAACCTATTGTGTGGAACCTTATCGAATGCCTTGCTGAAATCCATATACACCACATCAACCGGTTTACATTCATCTACCTGTTTGGTCACCTTCTCAAAGAACTCAATAAGGTTTGCGAGGCCCTTCACAAAACCTTGCTGACTATCCCTAATCAATTTACCAACAGGAATTTGCACCTCATTTACACCTCGTGCTATTTCTGACAGTCATCGCCATACCTAATTTATAAAAAATGTTGGTCAGGTTTGTTAGTTACACAGGTTTGACGGGCATGCTATCTCATGAGGTCATAGACTTCATTGGAATAAATGCTGCTTAGTGCTTCACTGGGTTGATTCCAGGTATGAAGGAATTTCTTAGCAGAGTTGAGTAGGGTGGGATTTAGAAGAATGAGAGAAGACCTTATGGAGACGTAAATGGGTTCTTGATAGGATTGACAAGGTAGTTCCCCCATATGTGAGAATCGTAACCTCGGAGAAAACAGTCAACTAGGGTTTTACTTCCTGAATTCTTTCTGCCAAAATGCATAACTTCACATTTCCATGACTTTTGTGTTCCATCAGCCAAGTTTTAGCCCATTCTCTTAACGTGTTAGTGTCCCTCTGCAGGCTCTTTGTGGCATCTTCACCGCTTCCCTGTCCACCTACTTAAACCATTTGCGAACTTGGCTAGAATATATCACTTTTGCCATCCAAATAATTAATATATGTTGAAAATAGTTGTGGTCCCAGGACTGATTAGTTACAGGTTGCCATCCTAAAAATGCCTGCCCCCTGTTAACTCAACTTTATCTTCTCTTAGACAAACCTGTATCAATGCTAATATTATACTTCCAACCATTTTTTTAAGTAGCCTAATGTGTAGTACTTTATCACATGCCTTCTGGAAATTCAAATATTACATCTACTGCTTCCCCTTTATCCTACCTGACTCTTCCTTTCTTAAAGAATTCTAGCAACTTTGTCGCGCATGATTTCCCCTTCATGAAGCCATGCTGACTCTGTTTGATCATATGTATTTCTAAGTGCTCTCTTATTTCATTCTTTAAAATAGTCTGCATAACATTTTCCCAACAACAGATGTTGAGCGAACTGGTTTATAGTTATTTGTTTTTGTCTTCTTCTCATTTTAAATACAGACATCACATTGGCTATCCTCTCGGACTTTACAAGAATCGAAGGCTTCCTGGAATATTAGTACCACTGCATTCACCATCTCTGTAGGAACTTCTGTAATATCCTAAGATGCATCCCTTCAGGTTCAGGGACTCAGGAGTCTTGTCCCTCTTCAGGTTCACTAGCACCTTTTCCTGTAGTGATAGTTATTGTTTTTATTTCCACTCCTCCATTTGCCCTTGAATATCTCATGCTCTGGCTCTAAAGAATGAGGCTTCATTAACAGGGGCTTGGCATTCAAAGCAAGGAGATTATGCTGAGTGTGTATAAAAACCTTAGCTGGAGTAACATGTACAGTTCTGGAAACGATACTCCAGGAAGATTGTGAATGCATTGGAGAAAATGTAGAAGAGGTTTACAAAAATATCTCCAGAGATGAGAAACTTCAGTTATGAAATTGGTCTAACTATATTCCTTGGAGAGGAGAACGCTAAAGAGACATTTCATGGAAGATCTCAAAATCCTGACGGGCCTGTACAGCCTAGGTACAGACAAACCATTCCTGCTCTTTAAGGATCAAGGGGGTGTGGATTTAATGTGTTTTGTAAAAGAAGCAAATGCAAAGTGAAACAAACGATTTTCTCAGTGAGTAGCTGGGGACGGAATGCACAACTTGGAAGTGTAGTAGAAGCAGATTCAGTTGAGATATTCAGAAAGGTATTAGATGATTGTTTAAGCTTAAACAATGTGCGGGGATGTGGGGAAAAGGCATAAGTTTGCCAATAAACAATCATGCTCAGAGAGCTAGTGACAGGTCAAATGGTACCTGCTCCATAAAGATTCCATGATGAGCATCTGGCCATCTTCCAGTCTAGTCATTTTAGACAATGACCTTAATTGCCTCATCAATACATTTGAGTGATCCACTGGAGTGACAGCTAACTCGTTGTATGTAACAGATTCCTCCATGGATAGAGTGCTCCTGAGATGCTGCTGGCCCTGCTGTGTTCATCCAGCCTCACATTTTATTATCCTCATGGATAGAAGCAGTAGAAGACCTGCATATTGAGCACTGTGCAGAAACACCTGATTGATGCTAGGCAGGATTGTCTTCCTGCTTGTATCCAGGTCAGAAATCTCGGAATGACAGGTTATCATCTAGCAGACCTATATGAAAACACACGCTTTCAGAGCCTCACTCAACACGCGAAGGAGGAGTGAATCTCCGAAAGTTTGTGTTTTTCAAATAAACATATTGGACTATAACTTGGTGTTGTGTGATTTTTGACATTGCCCACCCCAGTCAAACACCAGCACCTCCATATCATGCTTGTATCCAATGTGCTTATAAAAAGATCCACTGACATTGAGCCAGTGTTCTTCTCAAACCAGTGTCCTGCTGTCCCAAAGTCACCTACGGGAATACCTCATGATTGACAGAGCGACACAGAATCTGAATGAGTAATTGTTGTCCCTAGGAACCATCAGGGATACCTCAGAGGTTTTCAGAAAGTTAGAGACCTTTATGGAAAATACACCAAACTCCATGCTGAATTTGCTCACGTGTTTATTGATGTCGAGGAGGATCTCCATGCACCAATGGGACTGAGTATTTCCTTTGGAAACCCCTAAATAATCATCCTTGCCAGAGTCTGCCTGGAGCAGGGTGAAATGAGCTGATAATTTTCTTTGAAAATTTCTTTGAAAAGTATCTTTGAGAAAATTCTGTTATGTCACACTCGATGGCCACCATTCTATGTGACTGAATTAAGCATGCTAAGGTTCTATGTATATTTGAAGGATATGTTACTCTGTAATGCTCCATTCATTTGGCCCATGCATACTATCTGCCCCTCCTAAGAACAGTTTGGACTGCCAAGTTCATCAGGTAATGGCCCACACATAATCTCCTCACAACGCAGTGATTAAAGACATGACAGATGCTGTCTGAGGGCTCCTTGAGCAGTATTGCAATTATGAGGTTTTAAAATTATGTTCAGGATTGTGTCTTGGAGTGTTAATGTTGTTCTGAATTCTGCCTGACGACAAGCCTGACTAAGGCAAAGCACCTGAAGAGGGTGCAAAAGAGCAATTGCCTGGGCGGAAGAATTTTTATTATAAGAGTGGCTAGGGTTGTTTTCCTTGGAACAACAGACACTCTCCAGCTCTCTTCCCACGCTTCCTCTCACTCTCACACTCTCCCTCTCCCACCTCGTCTCCCCCTGTTGTCCCCATCCCCCCTCTTCTCCCCCCCCCGTCCACCCACCACCCCCCCCTCCCTTCTCTCCCTCTTCTCTCTCTTCTCCCCCCCCCCCCCCCCCCCCACCACCACCCTTGCCCCCTCTCTAGCTCAGTCAGTGCAGCACAAAAACTTCGGAAAAAATATTGGACTTCACAGCAGATTATTTAAATTCAATGACAGCACATTTATTAGTAGGGTATAGAGATTTTCAGTAGCTAACTCCTGATATTTTTCAAAAAGTTTTACTAGGTTAGGCCATTGTAAGATGTGACAACTTGAATAATAATGACTGTGTTTTCCATTTATGCCATCACTGTAGTTTCATTTAGGAATGTTTAAACATGGAATACATTTGAAGCCAGTTGTAAGTAAATTGAGTTAAATGAGAGCTATTTGATACATTTGTAGCCTAATCCTCTGAAATTCAATACATTGGCCTTTTACTGTATTGAGGAAGTGTGTTGCAGAAGATGGACCATGTTACCAGAAAGATTGGTGCTGGAGATGGAGAGAAAACAAACTGTAATACTTGGCCCTTTGGACATTATAGCAAGTATCCAGATAATATTTAGAAATATCTGTAGTTTGAATATTGTTCTACCTCTAAATTGGTGCAGCAGACTCCTTCCATGTGAGCTTGGCACATGTGAAATCAGAGAACAGAATGAGAAGAACATGATAAGGATAAACTAATAACTGCAGGGCAGAATCATATCCATTTGGTAAGTAATTCTACCACCCAAAGAGAGAACTTTTCCAGCACTTCGAAATGGAGCATTTTCTGTATAACTTGTGACATACCATAAAATATTAAAAATGCAGTCACTTTAGATAATGCCTCCCTGACTGTCATGCACAATGACATATACCTGCAGTGTACATCCCATTTAACTCAATATTAAATATGAATCAAAATTTTTAGCTAACCTGAGGGAGGCCCAGACTGAGAGAGAAAGCATCGTCTTATTCTGCACCTGCCTTTATTTGTGTAGTTGAAATCAACACAATATATTAATTGTAAGGAGAGTCATAAGGATTCAATTTCATTTTTTCTTAAAAATTGCAAATCTTGGAAGTAAATTTGAAAATGAACATTAATCTGTCATTTTTAAGATTGTGATGCTATTGATATACTTGGGAATCAGAACAGGGGTATCTGATGTTGGTAAATGCTATTTCTTGACTAGAAACTGCCATTGATTTAGATCTTGCTATAGGTTGCTTGCTCAATATCTCATTTGCAAAAAAGAATGGTGAAGTGAAACTAACAAGAATTCGGGAGAGCTTCTTGAAATTCATTCCTGCTAAAATTAAAGATAATGAAAAATGTGTTTAATATTCATGCTTTTCAAACAATTTTCAAATTTCTGAAGTCATAGGATTTAAAACATTAACCCCAGGAACTGGAATAGGCCATCCAGCCCCTCGAGCCTGCTCCTCCATTCATAAGATCATGGCTGATTCATGGCCTCATTCACCTAAGTATAGTGAAAAGCTTTGTTTTGTGAGCTGTACGGGCAGAGCATGGCAAACAAGGACCTGCGATCATAGGGTGCTTGGACAATGAGGCATTCAGGTTATACTGCACAGGAGGTGCACAAATCAAGATCAACATTAACAAGATCGACATTATTTGAAGGTAGACTGATGAATGGACTCTCTAATAACAGCAGGGAAGAAGCTGTTCTTGAACCTGTCGGTGCATGTGTGTTCAAGCTTCTGTATCTTCTGCCTGATGGAAGAAACTGGGATGGGAGGAGTCTTTGACAGCAGCCCTTCCACAGCAATGCAATGTGTACATTATGTCCATGGATAGGAAGTTGGCTTCTGTGGTGGTCTGGGCTATGCATGCACCCTTCTATAGTTTGTTACAGTTCTCGGTGGAGCAGTTGCCATACTAGGCTGTTATACGCTTGGATAGAATGATTTCTGTGGTGTATCTGTAACAGTTGGTGAGGGTCCATCTGGACATAATGAATTTCCGAAGCCACTTAAGGAAGAACAGGCGATGTTGTGCCGCCCTGACAGTCGTATCTACATGTGAAGTCCAGGAAAGGGTGTCAGTTATTGTCACTCCTAGGAATTTAATGCTCTCACCCTTCGCTCCATTGATGTAGATGGGGGCGCGTACTTTCCTCCTGAAGCCAATGATCAGTTCTTTTGTTTTGCTGACATTGAGAGAGAAGTTACTATCGTTGCACCACGACACCAAGTTGTCTGTGTACTTTATGTATTCTGATTCATCATTGTTTGACATCCGTCCTATCACAGTGGTGTCATCAGCAAATTTGTAGCTGGCATTCATTCAGAATTCGGATGTATAGGGAGTAGAGTAGGAGGCTGAGAATGCATCCTTGGTGTGTCCCAGTGTTGAGGGCTATCATGGAAGAGGTGCAGTTGTCTGTCTTCACTGATCATGGCCTGTGGGTCAGGAAGTTGAAGGCCAGTTGTAGAGGGTGAAACTGAGACTTGGGTCTTGAGATTAGCTGAGACTTGATTATTCTGGAGGTGATTATGGTGTTGAAGGTGGATCTGTAGACAATGAGTTGGAGTTTGACATTGGTGTCCTTGTTGTTCAGATGTTCCAGATGAGTGCAAGGCTAGGAAAATGGCATCTGCTGTGGACCTGTTATTTTGGTAGGCCACTTGTAGGGGATTGAAGCAGGTAGGGAGGCTAAAGTTGATGTGAGCCATGACCAGCTTTTTGAAATATTTAATAATTGGAGGACAGAGCCACTGGGCAGTAGTCATTAAGGCACATTTCATGTGCTTTCTTGGGTGTTGGGGTGATGGTGGTCTAATTGAAACAGATGGGGACTTCGTCTTTTGGAAAGGAGAGGTTAAAGATGTCAGTGAATGCCTTTGCCTCTGCAACTGGTCCGCATAGGATCCGAATGCATAGCTAACGACTCCGTCCAGGCCCATCGCTTTCCTTGGGTTGACCCTTAGGAAGAGCAACCTGACAGCTGCATTGGTGACAGAGGGAACAGGTGCATCCGGGGCTTTCGGGTCAGGTGATACCATGCCACTGTCTTCTGCTTGAACCACGCATAGAATGCATTAAGTGATTCAGGGAGGGATGTCTTTTTGTCTGCTATCTGGCTTTGCTTCAGTTTGTATCCCATTATGTTGTGTAGACCTTGCCACAGGCAGTGGGTGTCCGTGTGGTTAGTTTGATCTTCTGACTTGATCCAGTACTGCCTCTGGCATCAAGAATGGCGTTGCAGAGATAATATCTGTATCTTCTGTGTAAATCTGAATTGTCTGATTTGAATGCTGTACGTCTGGTCTTCAGTAGACAGTGAATTTCTTGATTCATCCCAGGTTTCTGTTTGGGGAACACTCCGAATGACATCTTTGGCGCACAGTCCTCCACACACTTGCTAATGAGTTCGATGATGGTAGTGGCATACTTGTCCAGGCTTTCTGCTGAATTCTTGAATATAGTCCATTCTGATGATTCCACGCAGTCCCAGAGATGTGCTCTCACTGCTTCAAACCAGCATTAGATTACTTTCTGAAGGATGCTCCGAATTCAGCTTCTGCTTGTAAGCTGGGAAGAGGAACGTAGTGTTGTGATCTTATTTTTCTGAAGTATGGATGGCCATGGAGCAGTAGGCATCTTTGATGTGTAGCAGTGGTCCAGGAAGTTTGGTCTTCTAGGTGAGCGGGAGATGTGTTGGTGGTTGAGGTTGACCTAGTTGAAGTCCTCCCTTTTGGCCCATATCCCTGGATGGCCTTGCTTAATAAAAAATTATCCATCTCACATTTAAATTAGCAGTTGATTTTTAAATTCACAGTTGAATTAGCATTCACCACGATTTGAGGAAGAGAATTTCAAATCTCCACTACTCTGCTTGTCGAATTGCCTTTCTAGCATCTCTCCTGAATGGCCTGGCCCTGATTCTTCGGCTATGCCCCGTGGTTCTTGAATGTTCAATCAGTGAAAATACTTTATCTTTACCTACCCTATCCTTCCCTGTCAGCATTCTGAAAATTAGACCACCCCTTCTAAATTCTAGAGAACAAAGATTGAATTTGTCTAATCTCTCCTCATAACCTCTGAAGTCCAAGTCTCATCCTTGTAAGCCTGCACTGAATTCCCTCTGAGGCCAAAACATCCATCCTAAGGTGTGATGCCCATGCCTGCTCGGAGTAGTCTGAGCAGGGTGGGCTCTAACTAGCAGTATAACATCTGCCTCCTTATACTCCAGCCCTTTAGATATAAAACTTATCATTCCATTAGCCACCTTGACTATTTTCTGCACCTGTTCATGGCATTTGAAAGAGCTATGCATTACAAATCTCATTGGACATCAAATACAATACACTCTATTTAACTTTGCCTTCATTTTAAAAAACAAACCAGATCTATCCTTTCTCGATCTAAAGTGCATTGCTTCGCACTTGCTAACATTAAAATTAATCTACCACAGCTTTGCTGTTGTAATTTTATGCTATCATCTACAATGCTGCCCAACTTTGTGTCTTCAGTAAATTTGGATTTTTAAATGCTATTATCTAAGTCATTAACGAATATTATGAATAATTGAGAGTCCAGCACAAATCCCTTTTGAGGCACCACTTGTGACGTCCAGCCAACTTGAGTACTCACTAATTATTCCAACTCTGTTTCTTGCCGTCACCTGATTTCCAATCCATGTCAGTAATTTGCCCTCAATTCTGTGGACTTCTACCTTAGCTAACAGTCTTTTGTTTAGGACTTTATCAAAAGCCTTTCAGAAGTCCATTTAAACAACATCCATTGACTTATTTATAATAAAGGTGGTAGACCGCTCTTCAAAAAAAAATTCTGAGGTTTGAGGTTCATCAGGCACACCCTACTCTTCACAAATCCATGCTTGCTAACTCACCCTAAGTATCTGAATTTTTTTCAAGTGATCAGTTACCCTATTCTTGAGAAACTGTTTTTCTCTCCACAAATGTTGTGAGACCACCTGAGTTTTTCCAGTACTTTGTTTTCATTTCTGATTTATGAAGTTTGCTTCTGTTCAGGCTTGTGACTGTGAATTCTACATTTTAACTTTCTGCTGTATAAAGACTACCTTTTTAAATTCCTCAATTTTTAGCACTCTTGTCATAGGAATGTATGAAGGAGGAGCAGGCCTGGACTCTTTGGCTAGTTGAGTCTACTGTACCATTCAATTAGATCATGGCTAATCTTACCACAAAATTCCATATTTCTTGATTTCCAGAATCTGTTTGTCTTGAACATACATAACGACTGATCATCCACAGCTGTCTTGAGCAGAGACTGCCAAAGATTTGCCGCACAGTGAGTGAAGACATTAATCCTCATCTCAGTCCTCAATGGCGTATCTCTTATTCTGATATGCTTGCCAGGGGAAACATCTTCCATGCATCTACCGCAACGAGCCTTGTAAGAATTTTGTATACTTCACTGAGATCACTTCACTTCTCATTCTTCTAAAGTAATCTCAATGTCACCTAATGGCATAGTGGCTCAGTGGTTTGTACTGCTGCCTCACAGCACCGGAGCCCCAGGTTTGATTCCAGCCTCTGCAACTGTCTATGTGGAGTTTGCACATCCTCCCCATGTCTGCATGGGTTTCCTCCCACAGTCGCAAAGATGTGCAGATTAGGTCGATCGGCTATGCCACATTGCTTGTAGTGCCTGAGGATGTGCAGGCTAGGTGGATTAATCATAGGAAATACAGGGTTACAGGGATAGTTTTGTGGGGGTGTTGTGAGGGTAGAATGTTTTTTCGTAGGGTCTTGATGGGCCAAATGGCCTGCTTCCCCACTATAGGGATTCTATGAAAATCCTGTTAGCCCAGGGATCAGTTTGGTGAATCTTCATTGCATTCCCTCACTGGCAAGTATATCCTTAAAGTAAGGAAGTCAAAACTTCATACAATACTCAAAGTACAGTCTCACCAATGTTCTATACAATTACAGCAAGGCTTATTTACTCAGATACTTAAATCCTTCTGCAATAAAGGTTAGCACACCATTTGCTTTCCTGCTTTTTGCACCTGCATGTTAGCTTTCATTGACTTATGAGCAGACATCAAGGTTTCTTTGAGCATCCACATTTCCCAGTCTCTTGCCAATTAAGATTTAGCCTGCATTTCATTATTTTCAATCAGAGTTGACATATTATTCATATGTCAATTATATTTGATCTGCTATGTTCTTGTCTGCTCATAGCCTATCTAAATTCCCTTGAATCCTCTTGGTATCGTCCTCTCAACACAAATTTCCATCTTATTTTATGTCATCAACGAACCTGGAAATTTTATATCTCCCCACACCCAAGTCTCTGGAAACTATGAACAGCTGAGTCTTGAGCACTAATTCTTGAAGTACCTCATTGGTCACAGTCTGCCAGCCTGAAAATGACCCATTTAGTCCTCCTATCTCACTTCTGTTCATTAACCAATTTGCACCTGTTGTTACTATTTTACCTCGAATCCCATGAACTCTAGTTTTGCTGCAAATCTTCTGTATGGAAACTTATTGAAAGCCAAGTACCCAATGTTCAGTGGTTTGCCACATTATCAATTCTGCTTGTTATTCTAATTGCAGGTTGTCAAACTTGATTCCTTTTTATTAATCCATGTTGCCACTGCACAGTCTTACTATTATTTTACAAGTACCTGATTATCACATACTTCATAATTGTTAATGCTATTTTTTTTCTGTTGATTCAACTGATTCAGGCTAAGGGGTTTTAGATTCCTGTTTTCTCATTTCTTCCTTTCTTAAGTAGTGGGTTTATATTTGCATCCTTTCGATCTGCAGCAGTTTGCACAAAAAAGATGATCGCCAATGCGTCAACTATCTCTAAAGTTACTTTATTCAACATTTAGCCTGATGGTTTATTTTATGTAGTGCAAAGCATCTTATCTAACTTAAATCCTGTTAATTTATCTAGTTCTTTCTTTTTTCCTGATATTGATTCCTTTCAGTTCCTCTTTCTTGATAGTCCCTTGTCTCTCTAGTACAGCTTGGAGGTTTATTCTGTCTTCCTCCTGAATGATTTCACCAGCCCCTGAACAATGTGGGCAATGGTAAGTCAGTTGTCAAAGTATAGCAAGAATGAAAAACGAGAATCTCAACATCAAGGAGAACCTTTCCATTTCTGCTGCACAGCAAGATTCTCCCTCAGTGCCATTTAGAAACTTGTGATGAGGAGTGTGGACACTGTATATCCCAGTGATGCCAAGGCTAATTGTAGCCTTAAATCTGGATTGTCCAAGTCTGTTCTCACGCAATTCTACAGCAGTCAGTTAATTGAGCTTCTAACTATATAGCAACAATGCACTTGTGTTATTAATTTATTTATTTATATAATTTATTTATTGACAGTGAAACAAACATCTATGCAAAGATTTTTGAATTTGTGTTCAAAAACAAGAATATGTACATTAAGTTGAAGGAAATCACCATACTTATGTTCACATTTTTGAAAATTTTCCGTGATGCTGATGAGTAGTTGAAATGCAGGTGTTATAATCAATGTTAGTCTTAAAACCATATTTTCAAATTTGCTGATGATATGCAATTAAATAAATAACAGCAAAAGCCATGATTAATTTGAGGTATTTTTGCTAAAACAACAGCCAGTTCAAATGAAACACCTTGACAATGGGGGAAATCAGCTTATGGTTCGCAGTACAGCAGATCCAGGAAGTGGGTTTGTCTGACTTGTTTTACTTCTGCTATATTTAAATATTGCACTGTCTTGATGTTTTCAGTTCCTGCTACAGTAACGCGTTTTTGAATAGGGCTGCAACAGTTTCGCTTCCAGTTAGGAGTAGAAGTGATTTATCATTTTTAACAAGAGACTTATGTACAAACTGTATTATACAGAGTAGTTTCAATATATAGTAATACAGAAGCATTTCAAAAAGCTTAACTGTTTCCATTGACTTATTTAAGACCTTAATTTCCAAAGCAATCCTTTGTGTGTATTTAACGTTGGTTCTATTAAACTGTGCATAAGGCTTCAATGGCAGCAATGAGTATAGGATATATCTGCTTCTGTCTAAAAGTTAAGGTAATTTATATTTTGGCCTTCACTTAATCTAGCCAGCATCACTTAACTAGAAGAGGGAGTTTACTCCCTTTGGCCAGTAATAGCCTAACATGGGAGAAATTTGGTTTAGTACTTGGAACTATCATTACTTTCATGTGTGGGCCTCAAAAATATTTTGATTCTCAGTAATATAACTCAATTGCTGTTGAAAATACCTGTACAGAAGAGTCAAATTTTATAGAAGAATCAGCTCTTATTTGTCAGGGTGGAATGATTTCAGTGCAAGTACAGATGGCCAGCAATTTTGACACTGCAAAATGAGGTGTGTAATCATAGTTAAGGGAAAGGAGATTCTTTTAATTATCATCAAGATTGAAAATTAGGACAGTTCTTAGACAAAATCAATCTGATGCATTTTATTAAAATTTTAGAGAACTCTAGAAGGATGCAGTGTCTCGGCCCACTGTTGTGTGGACGTGCCCTGATGATCATGAACCAGATGCTCGTATATAGAATTTGATTTCACTGCCTTATGAATACCTCAAGAATTGAAGATGAGACAAATAAGCTCTTTCACAAATCTGGAGAGGACCCCAAAGGTAGACTGATAAAATGTTTCATTTTTCTGGCAACACTTGCAACCAAGCTGTTACAAAACAGTGTATTGCATTCCTTTGGATTGAACTGGGTAGGTCAGGAGTAGTGCACCTGGCATCTGGGCAGCCCAGAATGTCTGTCTATTAAATTTGATCACACTTGCACCTTGGAGAGGACATTCCAGTTTTGCTGCAGAATGTTAGTACAACACTGAGCAGCATCTATAGTGATGAGTCCATTCAGTTCAACTGGAGGGAACATCATATCTCAACTGTGCTCAAGATACATAGGACAGCAGGTGAGTTTATTTCTAAAAGTACGCAAATTGACTAGGAGAATTTGATCACAGGGCAACCATAGAAAAGTCATCTGATTCATTGACCTGCCAGAACGTTTGAGCAGTTGCTGTCAGCCTCACACCCCCTCACATTTGCTGCTCATAGGTTTACTAGTGAATCTAACATCTCCTGTGATAGCAGCAGAAAAACAGTCTGTCTTTGGCGGAGCAGTGAACAGTTGGAAATAGCAGCAGTGAGTGAATCACCAGGGATCCTTTTAGTAAGATAAGGAGGGGGAGGCTTTAACCAAAGACAAGTGGGAGTCATCTGTGGCTGGGATTTACTGCACTGGGATATCTTCTGAGGGCAGGACGGATGCTGCAAGAGATGATGGGGGTGGAGGAGACTGGAATTTTATATGTTGTGTCACGAATGTATCACCAGAAAAAGCTGTGGAAAGGTATATATTTCATAGGTTTTAAAATTTATAGGTGGAGATAATAATAAAAGGTATAGACACTCGTAAATGAAGCAAAGAAATATCTAACCAGCTCTCATAATGCAACAGATGGGGAATATAATAGTTACTTTCATCATTGGAAGAAATGATTTAATAAGTAATGACTAGAATATCTCTGATTGTAAATATATATGCCATCTTTATCTATTTAAGAAGAAACGTTTGGGAGCCATGTCAGTTTACAAATGAAATTGAGCAAAACTAGGCATCTGTCAGTGGGCACCGATACATATGAAAAATACTGCAGATTTTTAAAATGATCTGAGGCAAAAAACAATGCTGGAATTGATGAGCAGTCTGCCAGCATCTATAGAGAAATAGAGTTTCCCCTTCAGTTCAATCACCTTTTTATCTGAACTGGAACAGTTAAGACGCAAATGGCTGTAAACAGCTACAGAAGCATTAGTTAGGCTCTAGGTGGAATAATGTGTATGGTTCTGTTTGCCGCAGTATCAGAAGGACTTGATTGCACTGGAGAAGATAAAGAAAAGATTCACCAGGATATTGCCTGAGATGGAAAATCTGTTAGACGGAGAGAATGGATAGGCTGGATTGGTTTCTCTTGGAGTGGAGGAAGCTGAAGGAGGATCTGATTGATTTATGCAAAATTATGAGAGGCATAGATAGGATAAATCATGACAATCTTTTCCCCATGGCAGACATTGACGATCAGAGAACATAAGTTTAAGGTGAGGGGTAGGTAGTTTAGAGGAGATCTGAGGAAAGATTTTATCACCAGTGGGTCGTGGAAATATGGAATGTGCTGCCTGAGAGGACCATGGAGGCGGGTACTCTTGCAACATTTAAGAAGTGTCTGGTGATACTTGTTGGGGTGCAGTGGACTAAGAACCAAGTGAAAGTAAATGGGATTAGTGTAGTTTGGTATTCTTTATTTGGCATACACATGGTGGGCAAAAGGGCCTGCTTGTATTCTATATAACTGAGAAGCAGAGAAAGGATGGGAAGGGTAGAGGCAACAAAAGGCAACGTCTGTGACAATTTCCTCTGTCTAGTCTCAGCCTCCTGCTAGCACTCTAAATCACAGAATTTTACTGCTCCTATGAATTAACACAGTTGAATGTGAATACACAAAAGAAACCAGAAGAAAACTATGTAGCTGCATTTGGTGACTTTGAGAAGTGCAACAAAAGCAGAAATCAGCTTGGAGACATTGAGGGGGATGAAAAGCTGGAGCGTAGGAATAATGTGGCGTATTGGCATCAAGTTGGGCAGAGGTTAGAGAGGGAGATGAGTGCCAGCATGAACTAAGTGAGAACAGAGAAAAATGTTTGGACAGTGGAAAGGGGTCTCCTAGATCTTCTCTTTTATTGTGGATTTTACATTCACTACTATCTCTAATAGAGCATTCCAACTCCTTATAACCAGTTCAATACAAAAAGAAATCTGTATTGATCTGAGAAATAAATGTCATTCTAAGCAATTTTGTTATTTTTTTTGTTGTGGCTGAGGAGTGACTTTGCAAATGTTGGTTGAATCAAGTTAAGCAGCATGAATCAAAGAAAACAAAATTAGACATTTTTTCTAGAAACGCGGAATGTGAATATCACTAGCAAGGTAAGCATTTATTGTCCATCCCTATTTGCCCAGAGCACAGTTAAGAGTCATCCATATTGTTGTGGGTGTGGAGTCAGACCAAATAAGAATAGAATTCCTTCCAAAGTGTGTATTAATGAATTTTGGATGGGATTTTACAACAACCAGCAGTGGTCACCATAATTCTTTTTATTCCAGATTTTTTCATTGAATTCAAATTTTACTGTCTGCCACGGTGGGATTTTAATTTATGCCTCCAAACCATTAGGGTGTAGTTCTGGATTAATAGTTGAGTGCCATTACCACCCAAATCATTTCCTCCCACTCCTCTGTCTTATGGGGTGGTGGGTTTCACTTTGGCGATAAACCATTAAACATCACTTGGTGCGGCTTAGGATGACGTAGCAATCTGCTGCTTTTGCTGCAGGCAAAGACAACAGGCTTTGAGTTGCGTGTATGCTGATGGAATTAGCTCATATTCAGGACTTCTCTGTTTGTGATCTCATACAAAGAGATACCAAAGATACATTTGAGATAGCAAAGGAGAATAATCAGCATTTTCTCCTACCTGATATGTGTTGTTCAGATCTCATTACCATGAAGAAATGCACGAGGGACAGAGGTTGGATGGGCTCTGTCTGGATTTTTCAGTCAGGTTGTTCTTGTTGCACTTTGCCTTACTAAGCTTGGGTGTAACAGCTGCAGTTTTTACAATGTGTTCATTTTTACATTGGAATTATGATGAGTCAAATTCAGGTACAAGTCAGGAATCCTTTTCAGGACCAACTTTTTTTTGGATAATGAATATTTTTGGTTTTCAGATGCACTTACCTTATCCTTGAAGTTTTTTTTTACTCGTCATCTCAAAACTAAAAGCAAAATATTTGTTTAACTCTTGAACTCATTGTACCCTCATCTTTTGGGAAATTCTTTGTTGAAGCTTGATGGTATCTGTAAACTTTTTCATTGTCTGTACCTTTATTATTTGTTGTTTCTATTTGATGTGATACTTACCACTTAGGTTTGTACCCTTCTGTTAGAGCTCTTTAGGGAAAAACCTTCACTTTTAGGTTTATTCGGGTCTGTTTGGGTGAAGTGACTTTTTCAAAGGACCTGAATTCAGCATGTCTATGGGTCTGTTTCGTTTGATCTTTGGATTTTTTCATTTCAAAAGATGCCTTAATACAGCTCAAATAGTGTCAAAGTGATCAACCATTTCTGCTATCAGCGTAGCATATCCAATAGAATGGTGCTCGTGATAGGCTGAAATTCTGAACAGGTAATTTTGAATTAGCTGGACTTGCTGGTTTTGGAAATTTCAACAAAGCCAATCATGGAAAAAATGCATGGAAGTGGACAGTGCCATTCACTGCCCAACAGAACTAACCAATGAGGTGGTTGTTAAATGCTCCTCATTTTTGTTTGTATGCATGTTAAAGTTTATCAAAGTGGGAATGTGGATTTGAGCCCACTATCAGATCTAAAATGGTGGAGCAAGTTCGAGTGTTTGATTGGGCTATTCCTGCTCCTAATTCATAGTACATTTTTTAACTGAGACCACTAATGACCCTCAAGAGCCTAGTGAATGCTCACTGTCCATTTCCGTAGCTGAAACCGTAAAGGCCACTGAGATGCTGTCAGATTTTGTACTGCAGCATGAAAACACCAAAAATATGGCAGGCTATGTTGTGCTGGTTTAAAAAAAGTGACTGAGAGTTTCTGTATCTAAGACCTGACATTTCTCCATGCTTTTTACAAGGTCAGGCCACTGTAAATCTGAATAAATGGAATAATAATTCTTTTTTAATTTAAAGCTGTACTGTGGTTATGTTTAGGAGGCTTTTTTGACTTCGGCCATGTAGGGCCCTACTTAGCTCCATCGAAGCCCTGTTCAACACCCACGGATCCTCTAGAGTTCAACTAATCACTCTTTTACTGAATATGGGTGATTGTGGAGCCTAAATATGTGAAGCTTAGATCACATTGTGTAGCTTATTGATGTTTCAAAAGGAAATTCTTGGCCTGGGCTGTTTGTCTTTCTGATGATTAAATCAAACTCTCTTGATTTGTGACTGTCTGTATTTGCAGTGAAAGTATTTCCCATAGTGAAATACCACTGTACTCTCATGGGTGTAGAACAGCTCTGAGGATTTTGCACACATATTTCTCTTTGATTTTAGGTGTGCAAGGTTAACAAAATTCCATCTGTCCTGGTATGGGCCTAAATAGTACTGTAATCAAGACATTGAATTTTATTTAAGACTTAAGGACAGTGTGAATAAGGATACCCAAACCTGTTTCTTTTTGAAAGGAGTCACTAAGTGGACATTGGACTTGTTTTAAATTTATTCTTTGAAGTCATTTACCTAGCCTAGTTGTTTGAAGTGCAATTGAAGCAGAGCTTGTTGAAAGAAATTTTCCTAAGAATACCTTATTCGATGATCCAATATGGTAACTGAAATCCAGCTTTTCCCTGGAAGTCCACTGAAGGAGTTACCTTCGATGATTCCTTGTGACTGCTCTTGAATGAATTGTGTTGAAGATTCCAGGGATGCCCAGTTGCCTGTGTTTAATGACCTGTGTACTTGCCTTAGAATACAAACTGAAAGACATCTTGAAAAGTTCTTTTCTTTTCTCCACTTGCCAGCAATTATTAAACAAAGTATTTATTCCCTCAAAGTTGATCTGTGCAGAGATTTTGCTTTAACGTGGTATTTGTGTGATTTTACTTGAATGCATTCAACAGAATGTGAATCAGCTTTACATTTTTGCCAAATAAGTAATGTTTACACAATATATCACTAATTTTGTTATTCATTAAAAACCCTACTTAATGGATCTTTTTATCTAATCCTAATAGGATGAGGTATATATTGGCCATATAGGTAAATGGGTAAAAACATTTAATGTTGTGACTAGCAGCGAAACAGGACTAGAGAGAGTTCGCTCTCTTCTGCTATCTTTCATAACAGTAGTAGTTAACAAACCTGATAGTACAGACTTGCATAAAAATTGAAAATCCCAACAAACCAGCTATCAACTGAAAAATAAGAGAGCAAATGAGAAGGATTATTCACCTGAAGCGTTATTCTACGTTTAATTCTTGGATTCACAGCATTTGCATTTTATCTTTCCTTATTGCAACTTAATTTTTTGTCACGTTAACTCATTTTGATTTTGAGGAAGCCATGTTTGTAACCTATAGTGTCCACATCCTTTAAAGTTTACTTATTTGAGCTTTGAAGAAGACACTTTCAGGTTTTATAGGAGCACTGGGGTCAGTATCCTGACCAATGTTATTGAGGACCCCAAGCAAATTCTTAACTCCTCTAAATTTTAGTCAAGGAATCATCAGATTAAATATTGCTTGCACAGGATAAACAATGCCTGGATTTGTCTCTCCAAATTATCAGGCATCAATCTATTTATGACATCTTTGCATTTTCCTTCATCTAAGTCACTCAAATTGCTGATAGAATTAATTCTTCCTTGCCAAATGATAAAGATAAGGACAGACATGCAAACTGTTAACAATTTTATTTGCATTATAGTTCTGAACATTCGCATTTAATATGCAAGTAATTAGAAAGTAGAATGAACTAACAATGGAAAAACATACAAGCAGATCAGTTGTCAGCATTAAATTATTTGTCTATAACAATTTATAGTCAAGAAAAGTCTTAAATTGAGACAAACTAGTGACATTGATTTATGATTATATTCTTTAAATAGCCACTTAATAGTTTAATATGGCTTGTATGTTGGCTGAATTACAATTTGTATACTAGAAGTTCCTGGAACTTACAGGGAGACATTTTTCTGCATTAGAAGTATGCAATAAAGATAACTGAAGAACAAGACAAAGAAAGATGCATCAGGAAAATTTTTCAAAAACCCGTATTCCATTTAATCTGTGTGAAGTGTCAGTAGCGTTTACTTTTTTGATGAGTGACCCCCAAACATCAGTGATAGTGCCCTGATGACCTTCAATTACTCGAACTGTAGAATCGAGGCAAGTCAGGTGACAAACTTGTTTCACTAATTTCTGAGCCTGTTCATAGTAAAGCAGTTTGCCGTATTTCAACTAATCTTACCTATATCTGACCCGAAACTAATCTCCAGGGCTCATCACATTGATGACTTATCCTTTTCAAGTTTCTTTTATGAGAAAGCCTAGATTCTTTTGAGTGCCCATAATTTTAGCAATAATCTATTGATTGGTCTATTTATTCACTTCATTCATTGCACATGTATGGGAATTTATAGAGCATTGCACCTACAACTTAAAGCATTGGATAAGACCTCGATGGCACTTAAATGACTGATCCTTTAATTGGCAGGAATTATGAAGATGACATTTCTCTTCATGCAATTCAGTGTTGAATGCAGACACATTGTTTCATTCAGCCTTTTTATGCAGTAGAGTTTATATTTCTGTTTTCACCTAATGCACACAAGTTAACATTTACTTGAAAAGTGATCAACTAAGTACTACAGAAATCTTTTGCTCTATCCTCAAGATATTTTTGGTCTGTGAATAATGAAATAAACATTCCACAACTGTACTAACATAGCATCAATTGTAATTTTCTTTCTTTTCAAATGATACATTTATTTTAGTCATTCAATGTTTAATGAGATCAGTGTTGTGAATTTCTCATTTAGGTTGTTGTCCTATCTCTTCCCCACTGCCTTAGGCCGTTAATGATGAATGAAATTGGAACGTGCATTCTCAATGTGCCTCATCTGGAAGCATAAAGTTTGTTCTCAAAGATTGTATGCCTCTTTTGCTACCCAGAATACTACTAGGTTGGAAGGAAGCTTGATCGCTCATAAACTAATTGTGTCCTCATGCTAAGAATTGTAAATGACTATCACCTGAGGCTTAATAGTTAACAAGTAGTTAAACTTCTTCAGATAAGAAAAACGCATTCATGTAAAATCAATCACTTTTCTGAGAAGCCTCTTAAAAAAGCATTTAAATTATCTTTAAGACCCTGTTACATAAGTAAATGTGGCAAAATCCCTTTCTGTACGTGTGCTCCAGAACAAGCTGGAGAATGAAATGGATGCATTGACGATGTAAAAAACACGTCGACTTGTTGGGATGCTGAGAATTATCTGTGGACTTGAACTCAGAGCTTCAGCCCCAGAGATACTGATACTGCATGACAGGAATTATCTTCTATGTTAGCTATTAGTATATGGTCTCCCGCTACCTTAATCAGGATACTTTCATATATAAACCTGGTTAAGGTAATTTATTAGAATCAGGTTCCTCTTGCAATGGATTAGAGACTTTACCATATCCTAAAAAACATTAAAGCGTGTATTTGAGTTTTCAAAGAACAGATAACAGATCATAGTGTATGTCTGCAGGAATATGGATTTTGACTGTATATGGTTACACAGAGAGAATGTGTTTGAAAGAACCCAACTTTCAAGTTATATTTAGATCTTTACTCATTAGCATTCCAATATACCACATCCACAATGTACAGATTGGTTCAAGCTATTTAAAACACGTAAACAAATCTGAAATCTTTGTTGTCCATTGATTTTTGTTTTGTTCTGAAGTAGAAATATAACTGCAGGCTTCAAACTGTTTGAGACATACCCATAAACGTCTAGGACTGGAGATAGTGTAGCTTTTAAGTGCTCTCACTTCTTGTGTCTTTCTGAAGTTTTTCGCACACTAAATTCTGCACTGTCTTTCTAACAGTTTTAGAGAGCAGGAAGTACATAATTGGGTCCAGACAACTGTTGAATGCAGAAAGTAAAAGTGATATCTCATTTGTTTTATTCACGACATTTTTCCAGTAACAGCTTGTTTCGCGGAGTTGAGATGCAATGTAGAAAAATCGTGAGATATGATACGGGATGAAACATACGGTAAAAATGAAAAGAACAACAAACGTTTTTGTTGCAATTTTGCTGTGAACTTTGCTGTTAGAAAAACCAGGTTTCTCTCTACTCAGTGTGAAAAGCTTTTTGGCTATCTTTCCATATGAAAGAGTGAGGCAAAAAAAAACAACCCAAAACATCATCACAATAAAAATATTAATGTAGGTTTTGAATTGGTCTCTTCCTCGATAATGAAAGCATTTCAGATTGTTATTGGAATTGTTATCTCCTTTAGTCTTCAAAAGCATTGGTATTGTAATCAGAATGGAAACAAACCAGATGGCAGCACATATCATTGCACTTTGGGTGGCATTCCGTATTTTATAGTGCCGCAAAGGCCTTGTTATTTTTAAGTACCGATCCACACTGATGAGTCCCAAAAGTATAATGCTAATGTACATTGTCATGTAAAATACATTGCCTATGATATTACAGAGCAATGTCCCTAACATCCACTGGTTATGATTTGCATGATAAGCTATTCTGAAAGGCAAGGAGGAAATTGAGAAGAGGTCTGCAATTGCCATATTGATCAAATAGATGTGGATGGAATTTTTCTTGTCTTGAATAAAGAAAAATATGCATAATGCTGAAATGTTGCTAATCAGCCCTATTAAAAATATGAGAGAGTATGCTACAGGTAAAAGAGTCATTAGGAAGTTGTCGTGTATAGTACAATTTTGGTCGGCCAGTACATCCATCTCCATTTTTGCCTTAAGCAGTTTACTTCCATTTTCTGATCGCCAGTCTCTCATCGACAAATTGGTAGTTCCCATACTTTCAGATAATGAAATTGATAAGTATTTATTTCTGTAATGAAATAAAATTTGTATTAATATGAAGCCTATTAGAAGGGAGACTTCTATTGCAAATGTATCTATATGCTATTATTTGCAAGATGTCAATTAGTCCAGTCAACTTAACATTTATTATGGCAAAACATCTAGATTCCAAAATGCAGCACAAAATTAATTATTCCTTGGAATAACATAGATTAAAAATGACTGCCAAAATACTTGTTTGGGGAGACACTTTGCTTATGTGGAGGGACTGGAGAAGGGATAATTTACTGAAGATATTCCAACTATGAGGAATTATGTTAGGGAGAAATTGTTTCCACTAGTGGGAAGGTAGATACCAGAGGACATGGATTTGAGATAGTTGACACAAAGAACAAGATGAGAATTTATTTTCTGCTGCAAGTTGTCATCTAGAATGCTATCTAAAAGTTGGTAGAAACAGATTCACTTGTAACTTTCAAAAGAGAATTAGACATGTACTCAAAATGAAAATCTTTGCAAGATTGTGTGGATTGAGTAGGGGATGAGACTAATTGAAGTATATTTCAAATTGGTGGCATATGCATTGCTGGGCTAAAGACCCTCAATGTGATTTTTATGATTCTGTGAACAAGCTTAAGCTTTGGCCAAGTCTGTTTCATGAATCTTTACGTAAAGTCATTTAACAACAGACCATTGATTCACACCTCCAATAAGTGACGAGATGAATTACTGCAATAATGCACAGTGCATGTTCATCTTGGCATTATAAAAGTTTTATTCTGAAGCAACTTCAATCCTCATGCTTGAAAGAGTGGTGGAGGAAAAAAGATGCCTTGTTGATTCTCCCTTCATTCAACCTTCTGGCTTGTATTTTCTGCAACATGTGTAATAAAGCACTCTTTTTGTACTGCATTGGACAATCAATCACGTTTTCCTCTTCCTTTAGTTTGCTTCTGTTGTCCAACTCTTTGCACCTTTGGGTGGTCCATTCTTTCTTGCTGAAATAGAACCAACACATCTTTTCAGCAAAGTTGTTTCTGTCCTGCCACCAGAATTCTGACCTTTGGCTAACTCCTCTTTCTCATCCGCAAGCTTGCACTATCAGTATGTATGTGTAATTAAGGTCCATCATTGTAACTGTTGTATGATATTTGCATGCCTCAATCATTTCCTAGCTGATTTGTTCCTTCACATCCTCCCCACTAGTTGCTGGTATGTAATTTACGCCAAGCAATATAATTGAACCATTCTTATTCCCTGGCCTAGCCAAATCAACTCTGTACTTGAACTCTTAAAACATTCCTTTTCTCCAGAACTATAATGCTGTCTTTAATCAAAAACACCACCCTCTTTGTTTACCTCCTCGTATTTCCTGAACAAGTTATAGCCAAGAATAATTAACACTCAGGCATGCGCTTCTTTAAACCAGGTCTCCGTTGTCACCACATCATCACAATCCCACATGGCAAACTGTATCTATAACTGCCCAGTCTGATTAATTACACCTTCTGCATTCATATACATGCATTGTACCCCTGAATTTGGATTTTGTTACCTTCTTATTTACTTTGACTCTACCAATTAACTTGGTTTTTTAGTGCCATCAGTCTCACCTAGCATTTTGTGCACCCCCACGTTATTTTGAATACCGTTGGCCTTGCTGAGGTTAAACCATCCCGAACACACCAACAGAAGTTCAAAGGATCTCAATCCCAGCTCAGTTCAGAAGCAAGAATGAAACAAAAAAAAAAGTTGGAGATCTGAAACAGAAATGGAAATTGCTGGAGAAACTCAGCAGGTCTGGCCGCATCTGTGGGGAGAAAGCGGAATGAACATTTTGAGTCAGTTGATTTCTTTAGTTCTGATGAAGAGTCACCGGACTCAAAACATTGACTCTGCTTTCTCCCCATTAATATTGCCAGACCTGCTGAGTTTGTTTTTGTTTCTGTTCAGATGCAGCCCATGCAACTTGTACATGTGCCATCTCCACCAGAGCAGTGAGCCTGGATTTTAAAGCCCTCCTTCCTTCACCATCTTACCAGCTACACATTCACCTCTTATCTTCCTATTTTTGTTTTTATTTCGAATTTCACATTCGCATCCACACCCCCACCCTTGATTCCCTTGCCTATCAAGAACATATCGAATCTGTCTTTAAAAATATAGTGCATAATTAGGCCATTCAGCCGATTTGAGTTTGTTCTGCCATTCGGTCATGGCTGATATATTTTTGCAACCACATTCTCCTGCCTTCTCAGCCTAACCCATGATCCCTTTACTCATCAAAAATCTATCTTTCTCTGTCTTAAAGACTTTCAATGATGTGGCCTCCTCAGCCTTCTGCAGCAATGAGTTCTACAGATAAACCACACTCAATGATTGAAGAAATTTCTCCTCCTATCAGTTATAAAGATCATCCCTTTGCTGTTTGGCAATATCCTTGGATCCTAGTCTCTCCTACTAGTGGAAGCGTCATTTCCACATTTGTATCCAGGCATAAGACCGCAAGGCATAGAAGCAGAAACTAGCCCATTTGGCCGATCGAGTCTTCTCCGCCATTCAAACATGGCTGATAAGTTCCTCGACCCCATTTTCCTGCTTTTCCCCCGTAACTCTTGATCCCCTTGATAATCAAGAACCTATCTACCTCATCCTTAAATGCACTCAATGATGTGGCCTCCACAGCCTTCTGTGGCAGTGAATTTCATAGATTCACCATTCTCTGGCTGAAGAAGTTTCTCTTTATCTCCGTTTTAAAACTTCTTCCCTTTACACCAAGGCTGTGCCCTCAGGTCCTAGACTCTCCTCCAATGAAAGCATTTTCCCAACATTCACTTTGTCCAGGCCATTCAGTATTCTAAAAGTTTCAATTAGATCCTCCCCTCATCCTTCCAAACTTCAATGAGCCTAGTCCCAGAGTCCTCTAATGTTTCTCATGTTAAGCTTTCCATTCCTGAGACCATTCTCGTGAACCTGCTCCAGGGCCAGTATATCCTCCTTGAGATATAGGGCCCAAAACTGCGCACACTACTCCAAATGTGACCTGACCAGAGTATTGTAAAGCATTACCACCTTTTCAATACTACCTGTCCCTCCACCTATCTTTGTGTCATCTGCAAACTCAGCCAGAATGTCCACACTTTCTTCATCTAGATCATTAATGTACAAAGTGAAAAGTTGTGTTCCCAGCACTGACTCTTGAGGAACACCACTTATCACCGGCTGCCATGCTGGGAAAGACCCCTTTATTTCCCACTCTCTGCTTTCTGCCTAGACATGCTAGCACCTTGCCTCTAACACCAGGCCCTTATCTTACTCAGCAGCCTCCTGTGAGGCGTCTTATCAAAGGTCTTCTTGAAATCCAGGTAGATATCATCCATTGGCTCTCCTTGGTCTACCCTGGTTGTTACTTCCATATTAATATTCATGGCCTGGGTAGCATCTTCCTTAGTAACGTATGAATTTAGTACCTCAGCCAAGTTTTTGCCTCCAATGCGTAGGTCCATTTTTAGCCCCTAGTTTGTTCCACTCTCTTTGTTATTTAAATGCCTTGGGAAGACTTTGGAATTTTCTTTTATGTTAACTGCTGGTCTCGTTTCATACTTCCTGTTTGTTTTTGCTCTTTGTTTTATCTCTGCCCCATTGAACTTAGTATATTCAGCCAGGGTCTTAATTTATTTTCTGCCTGACATTTGCCATTAGCACACTTTTTCTTTATCCTTATTTCATTTGTCATTCAGGGAAGACAGGATTTATTTTTTGTCTTGCCCTTCCCTTTTCAGAACATGTTCCTTGACTGTGCCCAAGCTATCTTCTCTTTGTTCAATTACTGTTTCTCCTGTCAACCTTTGATTCAGATGTATTCAGTCCAGATCTATTCTCATCCTATATGGTATACTGTATCCGCTGTTCCCGATGTGGCCTCCTCTACGTCAGTGAAACCAAGCGGAGGCTTGCGGACCGCTTTGTGGAACACGTACGCTAGGTTCGCAACAAACAACTGCACCCTCCAGTCACAAACCATTTCAACTCCCCCTCCCACTACTCAGACAACATGCCCATCCTGGGCCTCCTGCAGTGCCACAACGATGCTACCCATATTTCACTTGGGTTCCCTGCAGCCCATTGGTATCAATGTGGACTTCACAAGGTTCGAAATCTCCTCTCCCCCGACCGCATCCCAAAACCTAGCCCAGCTTGTTCCCCATCTCCCTGACCTGTCCCACCTATCACCTCCACCCACCTCAAGCCCCATCCCCATCTCCTACCTACCAGCTTCATCCTGCCTCCTTGACCTGTCTGTCCTCCCTGGACTAACCTATCTCCCACTAACTCCCCACCTACACTCACTTTTACTGGTTCTACCGCCACCTCTTTGACCTGTCTGCCTCCCTGCACATTCTCCCCGTGTCTGTGTGGGTTTCATCCGGGTGCTCCAGTTTCCTCCCACAGTCCAAAGATGTGCAGTTTAGGTGGATCGGCCATGCCAAATTTCCCGTAGTGCTCAGGGGTGTGTGCGTTATAGGGGGATGGGTCTGGGTGGGATGTTTCAAGGGGCAGTGTGGACTTATTGGGCCAAAGGGCCTGTTTCCATACTGTAGGGAATCTAATCTAAATCTGATCTACCTTCTCATTTATCCGTCTTCTATCCACCTCTCCCCTCTCTGTATTTATTTCAGAATCCCCTTGCCCTCCCCCATTTCTGAAGAAGGTTCTAGACCCAAAACATCAGCTTTCCTGTTCCTCTGCTGCTTGGCCTGCTGTGTTCATCCAAGTCTACACCTTGTTATCTCTATTCTTATCCTATTGGCTTCCCCGAATTATTTTTGCTCTGAATTGTTCATGCTCCTTTCTCATACTCTAAATCTGGTGATAGTGTGATTAACTTTTTACCTACGTATGATTTACGTGGCATACCTCCCCCCAAAGAAACCAGGTCTACTAGTTCTTCCTTTCGTGTTGGACTGGAAGCGTACTGGGATTTTAAAAATTCCCCTCAACCCTGTCTTGGAAGTCTTGCTTCCTCCTGCCCTTTCCATTGCTACTGCACCACTGTATAAAAGTCCCCCATTGCAACCACTCTGTAATTTTTACACCCTATCTAATTTCTTTACTTTTTTTGGTGATTTCATTTGTTGTACTAGATTATTTTATACAATAACCTTGAGTCTTGGGCTGTTTATAATTTCTTTTTTGCTAATGTTATGGGAGAGATCCACATCAGAATATTTCCAAAGCAGAGCTCTACCCTGCAAAACCAATCTCAAACGTTTATACATTGTAAGTCATGTAGACAGTCAATTACTTGAATTCAGAAATGGTCTGTTTTAGACAAGTACCTTGTCTTTCACACATGCCAACATGGCAGGGGTGTCTAACATCCCTGTTATTATCCATTCTCCCCATCTTCTCAAAAGCTGCAGTATCTCCTTTTTATTAAGCCTATGATATTTTCATAGATCCCCATAACTTTATCTGGTGGTGCTTTACTCAGCATATTGCAGGGGCATTAAAATTCCACATTCAGGGGATTAAAAAAAATCCAACGTTATTCCTGGTTCAACCATGTTGCACTTTTGCAAGGTTATATATGCCAACGAAATTGGTATTTTGACCTTGCCTGCGCGGTTTAATTTTCTTTTAAACAACCTAACAATCTTTCTTGAAAAGGAATAAATGGCTTGTGTGTGTAATATTATTATTTATTAAGCTAACTTTCTTTGTCCTTTCTAATGTAAGTAATTAAGACTTCTGTTGATCGTTTTTGATTTTTCACTCATTTGTTTTGGGGTAGCCCATATAAAGAATTCTCCCCACTACACATTCATGGGCTATGCCTTGGCTAGCTGAGCCAGAATTTATTGCCCATCCCTAATTGCCCTGGAGAAAGTGTTGGTGAGTTTTGTCACTGCATTCCATTTGCTGTTTGGTACGTCCACAGTGATCTGTGCAGGAGTTCCTTGGGATAGTACACTTGGCCTAGGTATCTTCAGCTGCTTCATCAATGACCTTCCTAATCATAAGGTCAGAAGGGGCAATTTTTGCTTTTGAATGCACATTGTTTAACATCACTGGTGACTTTTCAGATACTGAACAGCCCATGCTCAAAGGTATCAAGACCATTTGCACCACATGGAGGCCAGTTAGTGACCATCTCCGACAAGAGAATCTAACCATTGCCCCTTGGCATTCAGTGGCATCACCATCACTGAATTCTCGGATTATCAACAGTTTGGAATTACCACTGACCAGAAATTTAGTTGGACTAGCCATATCAAAACTTTGGTTGAAAGAGGTGGTCAGAAGCTAGGATTGTAATGTAATGGCCCCCATTTGCCTGGCTGAATGCAGCTCTAAGAACACTCAAGGCACTTGACACCAACCAGGGCAAAGCAACCTCATCCACAAACAATACTCAGTAGCAACAATGTGTACCATCTACAAGATGCACTGTAGAAATTTGTCATGACTCCTTAGACAGAATCTTCCAAACTCACATTCCCTGACCTAGGCAAGCCTAGCAGATAGATTTTCACTATCTACTAGTTCCCCTGTAAGCCACTCACCATCCTGGAACCATATTGCAGTTCTTTCAATCTTAGATGGTCAAAATCTTGAAATTGACCCTCTAAGGCCATTGTGGGCCTCAAACAGCAACTGGGCTGCAGTGGTTCAAGAGGACAGCTAAGAGGACCACTTAACTTGAGGACAACTAGAAATAGGCACTAATGGCCCAGCAAGTTACGCCCACATCCCATGAATAAACTAACAATTTCTTTTAATTCATGAATTTTAATATATGATATTAATAAGGAAATTGTTTTAATTTCAACTGCTTTTTCTACTGATGATTAAGATTTAAAATGATGTTGCTACTGAGTATTCACATATGCAATTTGAATAGTTTCTGCTCTGATTAACTGTGTCATTGCCAGTCTGGCATTCTCTAGATGTTATGTCAGAAATGTCGTAAAGCATGAATCAAACAAAGATGTTGACTTAGCTAGAGCTCCTTGAGTATTGGATATTTGAAATAATGTGCCAAAGGCCAGTGTTACTTTTTTCCTGGTCCACAACCTAAAGCTGTTTAACATATTGTATATAAAAACTGAAGGATAAATCCTCTGAACTAATCTTGTTTATTTGTTGGAGGTTAAAACTCTGTTTCAGATTCTCCAAGTGGCATCCTGAGACACAAAATATTTTACAAACAATACTGCTTAAAAAATCCAACAGAGACTGTATCTGTGAAAAATAAAAGAAGCTTCTAATTTGCCTGTCATAATTATCTCCCATCACTTATTTACGAGTGGCCTGTTTGTGGCTTTGTTATCTATAATTAGCTATTGATGCTGTTATAATCAACTTAATGTGAGTATGCTCTACTCAAGTTTAACTAAACAGTTCCCTCCTGTGCACTTTATTTATTTTACTTTAAAGCATCCGAATGTTAAATTATTATTTGTAGGAGCAGAGACAGTTTATTCAAGACTTATCCTGCTACCATTTTTCAAGTAAATACTTTATGTCAGTTGGTATATATTGCAAGGTTTTGCACTTTGGCAAAAAGAATAGGGGAACTGAATTTTATTTAAATGGGGAAAGACTGCAGAAAACTGCGACAGAGATCTAGAGGTCTTCACATATGAGTCACAAAAAGCTGCCGTGCAAGTTCAACGGGTAGGAGCGATCACCCAGTAAGAACAGATAAAGAGGAACTTCTTTGAGCTTACACAATTCTTGAGCACCTAGAGCTATCGAAGCTGGGTAGTTAAAATATACTCAAAGTTGAGAGAGAGTCTTAAACGTATCAAGGAGATCAAGAGTTATGGAGAAAAGGCAAGAATGTGAAGTTGACAGTTATCAGATCAGCCATGATCTCATTGAATGATTGAACATGCTAAATGGCATAATTCTGCTCCTGTGCCTTAGTGTTCTAGTGCATTTGGGTCCAATCCTTTATAAGAGCAAAATACTGGTAGTTCTGAAGGGTCAGGCTGGACTTGAAACATTAACTCTTTCTCTCCATTAGATGCTACTAGTCCTGCTGAGTTTCTCTAGTAATTTCTGTTCAACTATCCAAGCTTTCTTTGTGCATGTTAAGTCACAGCTTACTCACTATTTCTTTGTCTTGTTTTTTTGAGGAACCTTGATGTATACACATTGACTACCATGTTTGCCTTCTAAAAACAGTTATTGCAGTTCCAAAGGAAATTCATTAGCTATGATGAGTTTTTGGACATCCTGAGAACTTACAGCAACATATTAATACAATGAATTCATCCTTTTCACTTGAAGCTGCAACAAATAAATAATCTTGGAGTCTGCCTTAGATATTTTGCATCTGATATATAAAACTATCCATGCAGAATTCCTAGCAGGATAGTTCTGGTCCCAGATGATTTTTTTGTCCAATCTGAACCCCTCCACCCTATCTGTTACAGAATTAAGAAATCTTACTGATACAGATTTGGTAGATTGATTTTAAAATAATTTCCATATTTTATCCACATATTTATGTGTGAACTCTTAATTTTCCTAAAGTGTGTCAGTTTTGGAACAAATGCTGCATATCGTTCATAGATAGTAAAATGTGAGGCTGGATGAACACAGCAGGCCAAGCAGCATCTCTGTGCAATTGAGGAAGAGCTCCCACCCGACACTCTGGCTAGCTATCCTTCCCCCACTTCTCAAAATTTCCAAATACCTCTGAAAGTTCAGTTATTCATAATTCATTTGTGTATAACTATTTCCATTGGATTGTTTGATGTTTATTATTTTTAAAATCCAAACTGCATTTGAAAGTACATTTTTAAAAGCACACATTTTTGTGCCTTGTGAGGTGTATCAGCCCAGGAACATAGATGATCAGCTCTTTGAAATGAAGTGAGAGTGATAGCCCTTGATGTCAAGGCTACATTCAGCCACATGTCACATCAAGGATCCCTAGCAAAATTAGTATCGATGGTGGTTGGAGTTACAATTGATCAGAAACTCAACCACCATATAAACACAATGGCAACAAGAGCAAATCAGAGGCTAAGAATATTGCAGTGAGTAACTCACTTCCTGATTCCACAAAATCTGTCCTCCATTTACAAGTCATGATTGTGATAGATAACTGCCCACTTGCCTGAATGGCAGCTCCAGCAACGCTCAAAAAGAAAACGACACCATCAGGATAAAGCAGCCCGCTTGATTGGCATCCTATCCACAAATGTTCAATAGCAACAGTGCGTACTATCTACAAGATGCATGGCAGAAATTCACCAAAGATCCTCAGTTTCCAAGCCCACAATCACTTCCATCTAGAAGGATAAGGACAGGAGACGCATGGGAATACCACCAGCTCTAAGTTCTCCTCCAAGCTACTCACCATCCTGACTTGGAAGAATTACATTGCGATCCTTTCACTGTCGCTGGGTTAAAATTCTGGAATTCCCTCCCTAATGGCATTGTGCGTCACCCTACAGCAGCGGGACTGCAGTGGTTCAAGAAGACAGCTCACCACCATCTTCTCAAAGGCAAATAGAGACAGGCAACAGATGTTGGCTAACAAGCAATGCCTATATATCTCAAGCAAATTTTTAAAAATTTGTTTCTGTATAAATAACATTAATCACGTACCTGTGAAGAGGTCTTGATCCAGTGCTTAATTGGTCAATTTGCTAGTTATCACATCAATTACAATGTCAATCTTGAATCTAGCTTTTCATAAGAATGTGCACAATGTTTAAGAGATTCTTGATCTAGAGAAACATAACTGATCTATTCCTGTTTTACTTCTATTGGTTGTAATTCTTGTGGTTTTCCTTTCTACTGTGTAAACCCTGCTGACGCTGTATGTTTTCCTGTTTGCATCTGTTTCCTTTTGCCTGGACTTGTTTGCTAAATGGTAGTTTAGAATTAAACTAAAATCCTTTTCTCGAATAAGGTTCTCATGCATTTGAGTTTGAGAAGCATAAGTAGGGTAAATAGACCAATTGTACTGCTGGGTACAAGATTTAAATTGGCTTTACTAGCCCTAAAAATATGTTGTTAAGATTTTTTTTAAAAAACTGTTTCTTAGTTTAATGCCTGTAGTTTTAATATGATGGCTTAATATTTTATCCAAAATGAGATTCTTCACACAATATGGTATTCCCTCAATTTGCCCAAACCATGAGGCAGTTCAGATTTGCAACCTAACTGGACAATATAGACATGGGTTATACTGTTTGGTATTCTAGAGTTCAGCCTCGTTATCTTAGAGGATCTGTGAAAGCTTTTTAGAGCTTTCCCAAAGGAGATTATTTTAAAACGGCTACCGTTAGAGAGATGCATTTGCTCTGTGAAAGAGGTCAGCCTCATGAGCGAATTTGTGTTTGTATTTCACCTTTCACTTTTTACATATTGATAAAATGTTAGGCAGGGGAAATGCAAGGTGAGACACAGACTATGGGGAGGTGAGAGTAGGGCCATCAGAAAGGATAGCAAAACTGCTTTAGGGACAGCATCAGGCCGTCGAATTGGGTGAGAATCCCACTTGCCCCGGTGAATTCTTTTGATAGAAATTTTTTGGAATTGGACAGCATTTTTGCTATGTTGATTGGCTAGCCTTGCTTTGCCTCTGATTTGTCATTCAGTCAGGATGCCCCATTTGGCTAATCAAGGATTCCATGGACGTACCTTCTTCCTAGCTGCTGGCTAAATTAATCAGGAAACTTTCCTGCCCAGGGAGTTACTAGGGTTGGGTGCTTAGGTAAGTGAGTGGAGGAGTACATATATGGTAGATGGGTGGTGTTGGGACCACATTTGGTGGGAGTGAGTGAGTGACTGGAGTGTAGATGAGTGATGGGAAACGAGAGGAGAGATTTGATGACCAGAGCTGTGGGTGGGTGACTGACTGACTGGAGTGGTGGGTGTGTGAAGTGGTGTGAGAATGTGTGGAGACAGAGTTGTGATTAGAAGGATGGGCGAGTAATGGGACCAGGTCGAGGAAATTTGCTGACTTGGTAGATGGGTGTCAGTGACAGGGATGTGTGTAACTAGTATAATTGAGTGCAAGGCCAGGTGTAGGCAAGGTCGGAGTTTGTATGCTGAGAGATTGATGGACAGTTGAGTTGGATTGGGCTACACATCAACTCACCGCTATCTTCTCCTGCATGATGTCAGCCTGCAAAATAACCACAAACAATCCAAAGTCAGCATTAGTTAAACTCGTCTCCTTATCTTAGCCTCATTTCCCACCACCTTTACTGGTGGGCAAGATTTAGGGCATGGCCACTGTTTTAAACAAGAAAGGAAAAATGTAATGACATAAATTAGATCTGCTGCTTCACAATTTTGCATAGTCATTTTTATTAATCATTTAAATTTACCGTTTTAATTTCAGATAATTTTTGGTCGCTGGGTCAGCAAGTGAGGGATCAAATGGATGAGCTATCCCCCCACCCCATGAAAAAAGTTGGATAAGCCTATTATGGTTCATTCATCATTCACATGGTTACAATGCGTACAGTTCAGAACTGTGTTGATTAATATAACCTTGTACTGCATTTCACCTCATTTATATTTATCCATTTGGATCTTTTAATGAAAACTCTTGATAGAATCCGGCAACGCAGTGCCATGTTTCTGAACTGTTATTTTAAATGTAAAGAATAGGTGCAGGCATTTTCTTAAAAATACAAATTGAGACTGTAGTCTAAACCAACTTAAGGGTCTGGATGTGAGTTTGCTCGCTGAGCTGGAAAGTTCGTTTTCAGACGTTTAGTCACTTTTTTTATTTGAAAAAATATACTTTATTCGTAAGATGTACAAAAAATAAAACACATTTACACACCTGCCCAGTCATGCAAGCCGCTCCGGGTTACCCAGGGGGTACGTACACCAACTAAAGGGAAAAAAAACAAAGAAAAATAAACAAAGCAAAGAAAACATCCCGGCAGTCGCCACCCCGCACAGTCCCCATTGGCCCCTTGACCGGTTGGGGAAGGTGCCAACTGGGCCCAGTTACCAGATAGGGGTCTTTTTTCTATTCTGGACGAGGGGTTTCGTACAGTGGTCTTTCCCCACCACGCCTTGGCGGCAGCTGCCCCAAGCTTTAGCGCGTCCCTCAGCACGTAGTCCTGGACCTTGGAGTGCGCCAGTCTGCAACACTCGGTCAGGGTCAGTTCTTTCAGCTGGCAGACCAGCAAGTTGCAGGCAGACCAAAGAGCGTCTTTCACCGCATTGATGGTCCTCCAGGCGCAGTTGATGTTGGTCTCGGTGTGCGTCCCCGGAAACAGCCCGTAGAGCACGGAGTGCCGCGTCACGGAGCTGCTCGGGACGAACCTCGACAAATACCACTGCATCCCCCTCCAGACCTCCTGCACATAGGCACACTCCAGAAGGAGGTGATCGACAGTCTCGTCCCCCCTGCAGCCACCTCGAGGGCAGCGTGCGGTGGTGCAGAGATTCCGGGCATGCATAAAGGATCTCACTGGCAGAGCCCCTCTCACCGCCAGCCAAGCAATGTCCTTGTGCTTGTTTGAAAGTTCTGGTGATGAGGCATTCTGCCAAATGACTTTGGCAGTCTGCGTGGGGAACCGCACGATGGGATCCACCCTCTCCTTTTCCCGAAGGGTCCCGAGGATACTACGTGCTGACCACTGCCTGATGGCCTTGTGGTCAAAGGTGTTACCTTTCAAAAATTCCTCCACGAAGGACAGGTGGTGCGGAACGGTCCAACTACTCGGAGCGTTCCGCGGCAACGAGGCCAGGCCCATCCTTCGCAACACCGGGGACAGGTATAACCTCAGTAAGTAGTGACACTTGGTGTTTGCGTACTGAGGATCTACGCACAGCTTGACGCAGCCGCACACAAAGGTAGCCGTCAGGGCGAGGGTGGCGTTCGGTACGCCCTTTCCCCCATTTCCCAGGTCTTTGTACATGGTGTCCCTGCGGACCTGGTCCATCCTCGACCCCCAAATGAAGTGGAAGATGGCCCGGGTGACTGCAGCGGTGCAGGTCCAGGGAATAGGCCAGGCCTGCGCCACATACAACAGCACCGAAAGCCCCTCGCACCTGACAACCAGGTTCTTTCCCGTGATGGAGAGGGACCGGAGCGTCCACCTGCCCAGCTTCTGCTTCAATTTGGTGATACGCTCCTCCCAAGTCTTAGTGCACGCCCCAGCTCCACCAAACCAAACACCCAGCACCTTCAGGTAGTCTGTCCTGACGGTGAAGGCGATGAAGGAGCGGTCATCCCAGTTCCCGAAGAACATGACCTCGCTCTTAACCCTATTGACTTTGGCACCCGAGGCCAGTTCAAACTGGCCGCAGATGTCCAATAGCCTACTCACCGACCGACGATCGGTGCAGAAGACGGCGACATTGTCCATGTACAGGGAGGTCTTGACCTGAAGGCCTCTGCTGCCTGGGATAGTCACGCCCTTCGGGCTCACGTCCTTCCTGATGGAGGCGGCGAAGGGCTCCACACAGCACACGAACAAGGCAGGAGAGAGCGGGCAGCCCTGCCTGACTCCAGATCTAACAGGAAAACTGTCTGATTCCCACCCGTTGATCGAGACTGCACTAACGATGTTGGCGTAGAGCAGCCGGATCCAATTGCGGATGCCCTCCCCGAACCCCAATTTGGAGAAGACGTCCCTCACGTAAGCATGAGAGACCCTGTCGAAGGCCTTCTCCTGGTCCAGGCTGACGAGGCAGACGTCCACCCGCCTGTCCTGCACGTAGGCGATCGTATCCCTGATGAGCGCGAGGCTCTCAGCGATCTTCCTGCCCGGCACAGCACAGGTTTGGCCAGGGTGAATCACTGACTCCAGGACAGACCTGACCCGGTTGGCTATGACCTTGGCCAGGATTTTGTAATCCACGTTCAAAAGTGAAATGGGACGCCAATTCTTAATTTCTTCCCTCACCCCCTTCCTCTTGTAAATGAGGGTGATGATGCCCTTCCTCATGGACTTGCACATTTCCCCTGCCCGAAGCGCACTATCGTACACCTCCAGCAGGTCCTGGCCGACCAGGCCCCACAGAGCGGAATACAGCTCGACCGGTAAGCCGTCGGTTCCGGGAGTCCTATTCCTCTCCAAGGACTTGAGGGCTCTGGTCAGCTCGTCCAGGGATATCGACCGGCCCAGCCACTCCCTCGTGCCATCGTCTAAGACCTCCGTGATAGACAACAGGAACGACTCGGAGGCCGTGCTGTCCGTGGGCTTCGTGTCGTACAGTCCGGCATAGAAGGATCTGCTGATCCTCCAAAATGTCGGGCCAAGACGACGTCACCGAGCTGTCGTCTTCCTTCAGCCGGCTAAGCACAGAGCTCTCTTTGTGCACCTTCTGAAAGAAGAAACGCGAACACGTCTCGTCCCGCTCCATGGAGCGGACCCTGGACCGGAAGATTATCCGGGAGGCCTCCGCGGCGAAGAGCGAGGCTTGCTGGCCCCGCACCTCGCAGAGGTCCTCCGTGACATCGACCCCCATCAGCTGCAGAAGGAGCAGGTTCTGCACCCTTTTCTGGAGTCGCGACAGCTTTCCCCGCCTCTCTCTTGCCTTCTGAACACCCTTGAGGACAAAGAACCTCTTGATGTCCTCCTTCACCGTCTCCCCCCAGTCGCCCGGAGACTCAGAGGGGTTTCACGGTTCTCCAACCGGCGTACTCCCTCTTAAGCTCCTCAACGTTCTCTGGGGTCAACAGAGTCGTGTTGGGCTTCCACGTCCCCTTGCCAGCCGGCTGGTCGTCCTGTAAGTGACAGTCGGCCAGCAGGAGGCAGTGGTCAGAGAAGAACACTGGCTTGACGCCGGTGGACCTGACCGAGAACGCCCGTGACACAAACAGGAAGTCTATCCTTGAGCGGATAGACCCATCTGGCCGTGACCAGGTGTACCTCCGCTGCGCTCCGTCTGCAGGGGTGCTGAAGACGTCAAGCAGCTTGGCGTCCTTCACCATGCCCGTCAGGAATCTGGACGTGACGTCCAGTTGACTCCCCCCACCCGCTGTCCCCACGCCGGATCTTCCATCTGCATCGATGATGCATTTGAAGTCTCCGCCTAGGATGACCGGCCTGGATGTAGGCAGCAGGGGTGGAAGCCGCTGCAGGACGGCCAACCGCTCACTCCGTACCGCTGGGGCGTACACCCCCCCCCCCCCCCTCCCCCCCCCGAACTTGAGAGATGGTGAAGTTGCGCCCCCGCAGCGGAAGAGCCAGGCCTGAGGAGCGACAGTCATTACCCCCCGACCAGATCGAAGGCCCACAGGTCCAGGCGCCGGACCATTTCCCGTACCTGCCGAGGTGCGGTATCCTGCACTCCTGCAGAAACAGGAGTTTCACCTCGATAGTGGTCAGGTAGGCCAACGTGGATACACATCTTGCGGTGGACTTGACACTGCGCACATTAATGCTCGCAACTTGTACCCCCATTGTGGGCAGTGACCGCAGTACCCTCCCCAAGTCCAAGGTCCAGCTCCTCCATCTGTCCCTTCATGCCCATTGCCCGGGCTAACTGCTGGACGCTCTCCGGGCTCAGGAAACCGTCCATGCTGCCTTCTGGGTGGCATCCCCCCGTCAGGGGTGCAGAGGCAGGAGGGTCCAGCTCTGGGTCAGACTGGGGACACGCTGTTTCCTCCTTCCCGCTTGGAAGTTCTGGGGGGCCCTCCAGTGCCCCAGCGGCACTTGACTGGGTGTCGGAGGGAGCCTCAGGACACCTCCCGGCGCTTGGAAGCGGGGTGCTGCTTTCCTTCTCCCTCGAGATCTTTAACTTCTGCTTCAGGTGGGCCCTCTCCGAATCCCCCTCGTCAGAGGACCTCTTATAGCCCCCCTGTAGCTGCCTCTTCCCTCCTGATGGTTGCGGTTCCTGGGCCCGTCGATGCACCTTCCTCCTCGCTTTCCGGACTGTTGTCCACTCCACTGGGTCACCTGTCGCCGCCTCCATCGACTCCAGGTTGTCGGGGGGGGAGTGGAGCCTGCAGGGGTGCTTTGCTGGCCTCGGGCCCATCCTGCGGGACTGGGCCCTCCTGCGTGGCCTGGCCCTCCTGCTCATTAGTGGGGTCCCTGCTGGACCCTGGTGCCTTCCTCTCCTCCGGGGGCGCTGGCCCCGCATTGCCCCTGCCGACGACCTGGGCGTAGGTGGTCCCCCGCTGCGGGCTTGCCCTATAGAGGTGGCCCACTTCCCCGCAAAGGTTGCAGCTTTTCTCTTGTGGGCAATCCTTTGCAAGGTGTCCCTCCTCCCTGCAGTTCCTGCAGATGGTGGCTTTGCAGTCGGCCGCCACGTGACCTGACCTACCACAGGCATGGCAGACTTTAGGTTGCCCTGCATAGGTCAGGTAGCCCTTGCTCCCGCCGATCGCGAAGCTGGACGGTGGGTGTACGACATTCCCGTCCGCGCCCATCCTCAGCATCACCTTGCCCTGCCTCTTACTCGTCCAGATGCCAAAGGGGTCCATGATGTCAGTTAGGTCCCCTTCCACCTTCACGTACCTTCCGAGGAAGGTCAGGACATCAACTGCTGGCACATGCGGGTTGTACATGTGTACAGTCACCATACGGCTCCTCTGCGCTGGCATCACAAACAGCGGGACAGCGGTCAATACAGAGAGGGGGCCCTCACCTCCTTTCTCCTCGAAAACCTCCAGGAAGCGCTCGCAAAGCTTGGCACTCCTGAAGGTCACGTCGTAAAAACCTCCTCCGGGGAAATCCTGCAGGCGGTAAATGTCCGCAGCAGCGAACCCACAACAGTCCAACAGGACCCTCTTCATGAAGAAGGTGCGGTCCACATGTGCACCTTCATCCACCTTCTTTACGGAAACACGGATGGTGTTCCAGACCCCCTGACCTGGGGCACGAGCACTCGCCGCAGCCATCGTTGCAGGTTGGCTGCTCCCCTGAACCAGCGTTAGGCCGAAGCCAGCATTCAGACCCACTGGTCGCAAGGGTGCACAGCCAACCCGACGTCCTCCTTTCACCTCCAAGACAGCACACTCCTCCTCTCGGTCCACAAGAGAGTGGGTCTTTATTTTGTTCCGGATGTAAGCTGGTTCACTGAGATGTTAGGTTTGTTCCCAGATGTTTTGTCACCATTCTAGGTAACATCAACAGTGAGCCTCCGACGAAGCGCTGGTATTATGTCCCGCTTTCTATTTACCTGGTTAGGTTTCCTTGGGTTGGTGATGTCATTTCCTGTTCTTTTTCTCGGGGGATGGTAGATTGGCTCCAAATCAATGTGTTTGAAATCAACGCATTGAAATCAACACATTGATTTGGAGCCAATGCGTTGATTTCAAACACATTGATTTGGAGCCAATGTGTTTGAAATCAACGCATTGGCTCCAAATCAATGTGTTGATTTCAATGCGTTGATTTCAAACACATTGATTTGGAGCCAATCTACCATCCCCCGAGAAAAAGAACAGGAAATGACATCACCAACCCAAGGAAATGACATCACCAACCCAAGGAAACCTAACCAGGTAAATAGAAAGCGGGACATAACACCAGCGCTTCGTCGGAGGCTCATCGATGATGTTACCTAGAATGGTGACGAAACGTCTGAAAACTAACCTTCCAGCTCAGCGAGCAAACTCACATCCAGAACCTCAACCTGAGCTACAAATGTTCTCAGAACTCGCCAACTTAAGGGTCTAGTTCATAGTTGTAACTAGACCAATGTAATATTGTGAAGTACTACAGTTTTGTTACATATTTTGTCTGGGACACAACTTCCTTGTTTAAGGGTCAAATAGGATGACTTCTTGTTGCATGTGTTATTGAAGTTTACTCTTTACCCAATTAATCTAAAGTAATAGGATATCCTGTGGCATGAGCCAGTAGTGGTTTCAAACGCAAGCCTTGTTTTGTATTAAAAAGAAAATGCCTACTCATCATTTTTAAAATTTGATTTTCTACATTTAAGGAAGCAGCCCAGAATGATCTTTCACTGTTGACTTGGCTTCCAGAGCTTAGCATTCAGCTCATTAAATGATAATGAGTAAAAAAGGTAATTGGCAAAATTGTTCAGGATTAAATACTTCCATATCTAAGTGCTCAAATATAAACATGTATTTGAAATATTTTAATTAAATCTTGGATATGCGTATGGACAATGCCATTTCAGGAACTTACTTTGCTATTCTTTAGAACTATATACTTAAATGATGCATATACATAATGTACATATACTCATTTGTATGCTTGTGGCCGTACATTGTGTGGTCAAAGGTGCTGATATTTTGCATGAGAAAGCATCCTTTCAGTGACCGCACGGAGCACAGCAGATGAACATGGAGAGTTAGTTAACTGAAAGAATAGAAATTTTTGGTAGTGAATTCTAGGAATTGCCACTGAAGAAGTTCTACAAGTGTGTACCCAGACTAACTCGACTTCTCCATTTCTAAGCATTAATGCAGACAACATTTGGACTGCATAATACCATGAAAAACATGGATAATGTTTGTTTTAAATTTAAGATTATACAGCTGTTTTTCCATTTGTGCTTGATTTGACTGAGGTAATGACCATGAATTACAAACCGCAGTGTGTTTTTAGATTAGCAGTGTAATGAAGTAGTTCAGAGTTTCAAGATGAGCATTTTTAGTTTTTTTTATATAGTAATTTTATTTTTATACAAACTACTCAATGCTTTTCTTCCCATGCAGCCACATTGTGTGTTACTTGCTTCAAAGGAAAATTCAGCACCTGTGAAACTTGGTGGATTTGGAGTGGCCATTCAATTAGGAGAATCTGGGCTTGTTGCTGGAGGTAAGATCAGTTACCTTTTCTTTTGTGTCTTTAGAAGCAAAACACTGCAGCTGCTGCAAGTCTGGAAATTAAAACCGAAAGAATTGTGTATACTTAGGACAGGCAGCATCTGTGGAGAAAGAAGCAAAATTAATCTAGCAGGTTGATCCCTTGAGTTAAAAGAATTATGGCAAATGCTTCAAGATTTAAAAAATATAATGTTACTGTTGTTAGTGATACATATAAACAATGTAGATGAAAATACGGGGGTTAAGTTTGCAGACAACACAAAAATTGGCCAAGCAGTTGACAGTGTGGAAAGTGGCCTCAGGGTGCAGATGGCTAGATCAGTGGAAGATAGAATTCAGCTTTGCTAACAGTGGGTAGAGAACAGCTGTTCCCCTTAATTGAAAGGTGAGTAACCAGACTCTCGCTTTAAAGGTGAAAGGCAGAGGGGAGTTAAGGAAAACGTTCTCATCCACAGGATGGTAGGGGTCAGAAATGCACTGCCTAGGAGGGTAATATAGTTGGGTAACCTCACAACATTTAAAAAGTGCATGGATGAGCCCTTGCAGTGTCATAACATTCAAGGCTGTGGGCCAAGTGCTGAAAATAGGAATTTGGTGTAGTTCTGGTGGTACAGACTCTGGCTGAAAGGTCTCTTCTGCGCCACATATTGTATGATAAATAAAAATTGAAGAATATGAACTATAGTACCCACACTCTAAAGTAGTTATGTTTAAAGATGTTAAAAGTACAATGAATGATCTTTCTTCTACTTAAATTGAATGTCCTAAATCCAGTTTGCGGCTACAGCATTGCATTTGTATCACAAAACTCAGAACAGTAATCACTCGGTTTGGGGATTTGAGTGATCCACCTATGGGTTGAAATTTTTTGTGCCTTCCAGGTACTTTTGCAAGGTCATCTCCTCAGATCTCCTAGAACCATCCAGAGGCTACAAGTTCCCCATTTAAAATAAGTCTCCTCAGGATTCCTACTTTTGGTCAGACTTCTCCAAGATTTAACTTTTTCAGACATGGAGATGTCAATCTAAAAAAACACTCTGCCTGTCTGTCTAACAGGGTGTGGAACTGGATGAACATAACAGGCCAGGCAGCATCAGAAGAGCAGGAAAGCTGACATTTTGGGTCGGGACCCTTCTTCAGAAATGGGCAAGGGGAAGGGGGCTCTGAAATAAATAGAGGTGGGAGGAGCAGTGCTAGCAAGTAGATAGTGGAACGTATAGGTGGGAGAGAAGATGGACAGGTCAAGGAGGCAGGGATGAAGCTAATAAAGGTAGGAAGTAGGGATGGGGATTAGTCACTGAGGTGGGAGGAGCGGATAGGTGGAGGTGAAAATAGACAGGTCAAAGAGGTGGGGATGGGGTGTGTGGAGTTTGCTGGTTTTGGGACGAGTTGGGGGATGGGGAGATTCTGAAGCTAGTTAAAGTCCACATTGAGACCAGTGGGTTGTAGGCTCCCAAGGCGTTGTTCCTTGTTCCTGCAGTTTCTGGGCGACATCATTGTGACACTGGAGGACGCCCAGGATGGACATGTCGTCCAGGGAGTAGGAGGGGAGGTTGAAGTGGCTCGCGACTAGAAGGTGTTGTCGTTTGTCACGAGCCAATTATAGGTGCTCCACAAAGTGGTTTCCAAGGTTCCGCTTGGTCTCCCTGATGTAGAGAAAGCCACATCGGTAACAATGGATACAATAGACCACATTAGCGGATGTGCACGTGAATATCTATTGAATGTGGAAGGTTTCCTTGGGGCCTGGGGTGGAGGTGACGTGGAGGTGTAGCGGCAGCTGTAGCACTTCTGGCAGTTGCAGGGAAAGGTGCTGAGGTTGTTGGGGTAGTGGGGAGTGTGTCTCGCTCTTGCTCTCGTGCTCTCCTTCTTGCTGTCTCCCTCTCGCTGTCTGTCTCACTCCCTCTCGCTCGCTCCCTGTCTGCCTCTGTTTGTGTATCTGTGTCTCTCTCTCTCTCTCGCTCTCTGTCTGTGTCTGTCTGTCTCTCTGTCTATCTGTCTATCTACCTATCTCTGCACACACCCCTCTCTCTGTTTATTTTTACCATGCGCCCTACTTCTTTGCAGCCCCCTCGCCCATCTGTGCTCTATGTCTCCTGCTATCTCTGTTCTCCAGAAATTGAATTTGCTGTTAATGGAGTCCTTCAATTAACTTTATTCCTTTAAGGCAATACCACAATTTTGAAACCAGTTCTTCTCGTGTTTCCTTCAATCCAATTCTGTTCTAAACTCTAAACTAAACATCTTGTGTAGAGAACTGTCCATATGAACGAGATTCAAGGGAATGTTAAATAGAATTGTTCCTTCTTTCTCCCTGTTGTTCATCTCTCATACAATTTAGTCACACCATCATTTTTAAAATCAGAATGATTCCACTAAACAGAACTCTGATCAGAGTTCTTAAAGGAACCATTACCTTGTATGAAACTGGTTTTCTTTACCCAAAAAGCATCTTTGCATCTTTTTGTGTATTCGTTGTACACATGTGCACAAGTACCTAGGAGAGCTAATGATCTAGTGGTAATTTCTCTTGACTATTAGCCTGGATACCCAGGTAATTTTCTAGTGACCTCGTTCAAATCCAGCCCTGGCAGATGATAGAATTTGAATTCAATAAATATCTGAATTTAAAAATCTAATGATGACTGTGAAATTATACGCACACTGTTCCTAAGTATGTGTGATAACAATAAATCAAATCAAATCAAACCAAACCATTGCTGGCTGTTAGGGCAAACCTATCTGGTTCACTAATGACCTCTAGGGAATCAAGCTGCCATTCCTAACCTGGGGCAGGCCTACATGTGACACCAGACCCAGACCATGTGGTTGACTATTAAACTTCTCACTGAAGGATGAGACTCCGCAAGTCTCCCTATCATCAATAATGGAAGAGCCCAGCACATTAGTACCAAAGATAAGGCTGAAACGTTCACAATAATCATTGGGCAGAATTGCCAAGCAGATGATTCATCTCAGCCTCCTTCAGTGGCCCCCAGCATCACAGATACCAGCCTTGAGCCCATTTGATTCACTCCACGTGATACCAAGGAATGTTTGGAAACAGTGGATCCTGCAAAGGTAATGGGCTCTGACAACATTCTGACGGTAGTACTGAAGGCTTCTGCTCCAGAACTTGCTGTTCTCCTAGCCAAGCTCTTCCAGCAAAACTACAACTTTAGCATCTACCTGACAATGTGAAAATTTATCCAGGCAAGTCCTGTACATAAAAAGCAGGGCAAATTCACCCCAGTAACTACCGTTCCATCAGTGTACTCTCAGGCATGAGTAAAGTGTTGGAAGGTATCAATAACAGTGCTATCAAGCAGCACTTGCTTAGCAATAACTTGTCCAGTTTAGGTTCCAATCAGCTTCTGATCTCATTATAGTCCTGGTTCAAACAAGGACAAAAGAGCTGAATTCCAGGGATGAGGTGAGAGTGACAGCCCTTGACATCAAGGCTGCATTTGACTGAGTGTGGCGTCAAGGAGCCTTAACAGCACTGGAATCAGCGGGCATCAGGAGGCAAACTGTCCGGTGGCTAGACACACCTGGCACGTAGGAAGATGGTCGTGATTGTTGGAGGTCAGTCATCTCAGCTCCAGGAAGTCTCTGCACGGGTTCCTCAGGGTCATGTCCTAGACCCAGCCATCTTCAGCTGTTTTATCAAAGACCTTCCCTCCATCATAAGGTGAGAATTGGGGATGCTCACGAACGATTGCACTATGTTCAGCACCACTCACAATTCTTCAGCAACTGAAACAGCTAGAGATGTCCATGTCCCACAAATGCATGTTTTTTTTAAATTCAAGTATGTGAGTTTTGGTTCACAATCAAGCAATGTCTCAATTGAGAAAATAAGTGAGACACACACTTGTAAATAGCTAGATTCATATAGTGGCAATTTTAAATCTAGCTATCCCTGGTTTTTTGTCATTGTTACGACTTCGATTCTCTCATCTATTTAAGTGTGAGAGAAGTAAAGGTATATTTTTCTGATAATAGTGTTCATCCTCTTTGCTCAAGGATTCTATTTATTGAGATGTCGCTTTGAGTCATCACCCTGATTAAAATATCCTCCTTTTTATTGGAACACAAAGAACTATAATATGTTTTGTATTAAAACAACTCCTGTTGAAAATGCCTGGCCAATGAACTGTCATAAATGAATTATTTTTTGCATTGGGGTCATGGATGACCCAGTACTGCTGCTGTCCCACATCCCTGTCTGCAAAACTGAGGACCACCTTGGGTTACTGATTATGTTTCACTCACTATGTGGGACCTACCCAACGGCTAGAAAATTCCAGTTGGTGAGGGAGAAAGATCTTAATCGGCCCTTTTAATGACTTTATTTGGCTATGGCTTTTTTTTTAATTCATTGTATGTGACTGTCACTGGCTGGGTCATTATTTATTGCCTGACCCTTGAGAAGGTGGTGGTGTACTGCCTGTTGAATCACTACAGTCCACAAACAGATGCATGGACAGAGCAGTTGGTGGAAGTTCAACTAACACCAGGAAGTTCCAGTGCTGCCCTTGACAGCCTTCAAAAGTCCTGCCAGTGTGTGACTTTGGGAGTTAAACCCTTACTGAATCTACTATTGTGAAAAATGTTTTTCAGTTTATATATGCAGCATAGACAATACTGGTAAACTCCAAAATATGTCAATCCCTTCCCTTATAATTTACAGCCTTTACAATTCTAGTAGAATTCAGTGTCAGGAATTTATTTTTGTGATTTTTTTTTCCTTTTAGCTTTGCTTAAGAATAAACTTCTGTAAAGTTTTTGCCCAGTCTGTGGCAATCTTCACCAAATTTTTAAACAATCAATATTTGCTCAATTTGACTATTTCTGTTGATTCTTAATCCAACACATGTTGTGATGTGTCTATTAGTGGATAATTTAGGATTTATTGAAATCACTTACAATGTTTCATCTCCTAATAAGTACCATTGAATCGCAACAAAACTAGTAGTTTTCTTTCAACTCATTTTTCTGGTTTGTGTGTAATGTAATTAATTGAGTGTTTCAGTTCATTTTATCCGAATTAGCCATTTTAATTTTTGTCATGAAAGAAGCCATTTATCTGTATTTTCAAACTATTCACATTACTCTTGTAATTTGCAAACTATATATTTTAAATTGTCCTCCATAAAGTCCTGAAAAAAATCTGGTTTAGATCGACACGTTCCTTTAGCAAATTTAACAAAAACAATTGCACTGGCAACATAATAATAGAGCTGGGAAGGCAGATGGAGCAGCTCAAGTCAAGAAAGTGGATGTCAGCATGAGTATCAAGCAGAATGGACACAGTGCAGAGTAATGGAATCAACATCAGAAGTGTGCGTCATCGTTAACAACATCAATTTGTGATGATATCAATGTCACAGAAAAAGCAGTGAGAGAGCTGACAAGGGATGTGGTAGCAGGGCAAGAGCCAAGAATGGCAGTAGGAGTGGAATGGGAACCAAGAGATAGGTGGAAGTGGAGTAAGATTTGCAAGAAACGGTGGCAGTGGGAGAGGAGCTGAAGCGTGGAGGGAGCAGTGGAAGCCAAGAGGAGTGATGGATGTGGCCTGGAAGCCAAGACAGCTGGCAAAGGGTCCAGTCTCTGGTCTAGTCACGGAAAAACAGGTAGACAATTTGTTGATGTGTATTTTTCTCATTGTTTTTCAAAACTCCAGTAAGTTATCAGTAATATATGATTCAATAGTAGTAATGAGATTTCTTGTGTTAGACCTAAGTTGGAAGGATACCGTGTCGTCTGCTCTATTGATACTCCTCCACGTTTTAACTTTAACCATGTTGATGTCCTGGTTAATTATAAAGCTCTCAGACTACTTGGAACAAGAAAGCCAGTTTTCATTACTGAACAATGAATAACTTGTTTATTATCTCAAAATATTACTCATGTAAAGATGCACAGATTATTGACTGTTCCAATTATGAAAATATATACATACCCTTTCAAAACAAAACTAACAAGTACACTCCTACATACACCCACAAAATATCTGAAGAGAAAAAAAAGCATAATGTTAATTTTAAAGCACTTTGACCAAATAATAGTTGTTATCAAAAAGTATAAACCGCACTTTATCCAGAATGGTGCCCTGATTTTCACTGTATTCTTCTCTCACGCAATAGCCTGTTTTGAAGTGTCTTACTAGAGATTGTATTTGGCTGACTTCCCTTTTGCTTCAGATAGTGGGTCAGTTCTCTTCAGGAACTCTCCTAAAGGCAGCCGTGATAATGACATAACTGGATTTTGCACCCAGTTTGTGGAGGGGGAGAGAGAGACCGAGAGCGCGAGCGCGAGAGGGAGACCTGACTAGTTAAGTAAGGACGACTGACTACAGTGAGCTGGCAAATTAGGTTAAGGGATAGGTTCATAAAATGCTGTAACATAGACTTAAGAAGGTATTACATAACACACCACAAAGATGCATTCAGCGGAAAAGGAGGATTTTGGGAGAGGGACACCATCTGTCGTAACTAAGACAATTTAAAAATGGTATAAAATTGAAAGAAAAGGCAAACAATTCCAAGAAGACTAGTAGTAAGCCAACAGATTGGAAAAAATACTTTAAGGCAAGAAGTGATTTAATATAAAAGAAGTAGAGGAAGCCAGCTAGAAACCTATAAGTTTCCAGTGATATGTAAAATAGGAAAGTGTAACAAAAGTTAGTGTTCTAGAGAGAGGGTCGCACTAATTAACAGAAAATGAAGAAACTGACGATGAACTGAGGGGCTATTTGTATCAGTCTTTACTGTGGAAGAGATAAATATTGGACTAGAAATAATTGTGAATCAAGAGGTGAAAGGATAGAGGAACATAAAACAATGACAATCACTAGGTTTAGGGTCCTGAGAAAATTGTTGAAACTCATGCTAACAAGTTCCCAGGCCCTGAAGAGCTTTCAGCCTATCTTGTATTTGCTATCTTCACCAGTCCTCTTGCCTTTGTGGAACAATGCACATATATACACCCTGCTGCTCCTTCACTCTCAAGTATTGTATCATTTTTTTTGACTGTCTGCCCATTCTCTTCCTGTCAAAATGAATTACTTCACACTTCTCTGCATTGAACTCCACCTGCCACATAGCTTTCACTTCACAACTTGTGAATGTCTCCTTGGAGTTTTACACTGTCCTGTCCATTTACAGTGCTTCCAAGTTTTGTATGATCCACAAACTTTGAAATTGTCGCCTGTCTGAAAAGCAACAGCCCCAATATTGACAACTGTAGATCTCATACAAATATTCCTCTATGCCAAAATATATTTGTTGAAGACTATTCTCTGTTTCTTATTATTCAGCCGGTTTTAATATACAGGTTCCTACTGTCATTTTCAGATTTTATTTTGCAAACCTGTTCAGAGAGGTATTATTACATTCCTCTGGAGAACTGGGTCTTGAACCTGGGCCTCCTGGCTCAGAGATGGGGATGCTTTGACTGCACCTTTTTGTTCCATGAGCTATCTTTTCTCACAGTTTCGTCATGTCCCAGAGTTATTGAGAGTAACTGAGTTGTGCGGCACAGGAACAAACCCTTCATTCCAACTCATCCACACTGTCCATGTTTCCCAAACTAGGCTAGTCCCATTTGCCTGTGTTTGGCCCATATGCCTCTAAGCCTTACCTATTTGTGTACCTGTTCAAATGAGTCTTTAAATGTTGTAAGTGTAGCTGCATCTACGACTTCCTCTGGCTCTCATTCCATATATGCACCATCCTCTGTGAAAAAATTACCCCTCAAATCCCGTTTAAAACTTACCCCTCTCACCTTAAAACTGTTGAATTCTCCTATCCTAGGGAAAATACCTTTGCTATTCATCTTTTGTAACAATGTATCAAATGTCTTCTGAAAATCCTTGTACACCACAACAAGACTGTTATTGACATCAAAGATAATGGGAACAGCAGCTGCTGGAGAATCCAAGATAACAAAGTGTGGAGCTGGATGAACACAGCAGGCCAAGCAGCATCTCAGGAGCACAAAAGCTGATTGCTGTCTGATGAAGGGCCTAGGCCCGAAACATCAGCTTTTGTGCTCCTAAGATGCTGCTTGGCCTGCTGCGTTCATCCAGCTTCACACTTTGTTATCTATTATTGTCATCAACCTTTTTCCATTATCTCTCCAGACAAAAAACTCCAAGTTATTCAAAAACAATTTCCCATTTAAAAATCAATGCTGGTTCTTATGAACAAAATCACCTTTTTATGTGGCTACTAAGTTCTATTACAAATTGTTATTTGTAGAAATTTCTCCACTATTAAAGTTAGACTGACCAATCACTAATTGCCAGCCTGTTCCTTTGAACAAGAGTATAATGTCAATGATTCTGTAGTCATAGAGAAAACTAAATGATTATGGCGAGTGTCCCCTGTTTTCCATTCTCTCATCATTAATATCCAACTCATAGGGATCCAATGCCTGGTCAGCTTTAACTATCAATAGCCAATCCAGCTGTTCGTCATTTTCATGTTGAACCTTTCCAGTGATAGACCTTCCTTCTCTGTCACCATGGCCAGTGTAGCATCTATCTCCATTAATAAGGACAGGTGCAAAGTATTCATTCCATACGTCAGCCAAATCTCTTGCCTGAATGTGTAAATCCCCTTTTGGCCCCTAATCAGTTTCATTCTTTTTCATACCTTTTACTGTTGATGCACATCTGGGAGACTTTGAAATTCCCTTTTATGTTGACCACAAGTCTTTTGTCATGGTTATTCTTTGCTTCTCAGATATACTTTTTCACCTTCCCTCTGTATTCCAGATGATTTTTAATTTTATTTTCTACCTGACAATTGTCATTAGCACACTCTTTTTATTTTAATTTCTATCTCCTTTTTCATCTAGGGAGCTCTGTATTTGTTTGCCCTCATTTTCCCTTTTGAGGAAATATGCGTCAATCCTATCAAGTTGGGAGGTAGGAAATGTAACTCCTGCAGTCAAGAAACAAACGAAATGGGAAGCAGGAAACTATGTGCTAGTTAATTTAACATCTGACAGCAGGAAAACCGTCACACAGCACAGAAACAGGCCCTTCAACCTAACTTATCCATGCCAACTAGATTTCCTACACTGAACTAGTCCCATTTGCTTGCATTGAGCCCATTTCTCTCTCAAAGCTTTCCTATCCATGTACCTGTCCAAAAATCTTTTAAATGTTGTAAATGTACTCGCTCCTACCACTTCCTCTGGCAGCTTATTCCATATATTCACCATCCTCTGTCAAAAAATTGCCCCTCGGGGCCCCTTTTAAATCTTTCCCCTCTCACCTTAAACCTATGCCTTCTGGTGTTGGACTACCTTGGAGAAAGGCCCTTGGCTACTCACCTTATCTATGCCCCTCATGATTTTATAAACCCCTGTAAGTTCACCCCTCAGCTTCCTACACTCCATGGAAAAGAGCCCCAGCCTATCCAGCCTCGCATTATAACTCAAACTCTCCAGTCTCAGTAACATCTTTGTAATTTTTTTTTGCACCCTTTCTGGTTTAATAAGATCCTTCCTGTAGCAAGGTGACCAGAAGTATATGCAGTACTCCAAATGTGGGCTTACCAATGTCTTGTACCCCTGTAAAGTGACATTCCATTGCCTGTACACAAAGCTCTAACTGATAAACGGAAGTGTCCCAATGCCATCTTCACTTTCCTGTGTACCAGTGATGCCACTTGCATGGAAATACATACCTAGGTCTCTCTGTTTGCCAACATTCCCCAGGTCCCTGCCTTTAACTGTGTAACTTCCACCCTAGTTTGTCTTATCAAAATGCAACATCTCACTTTAATCTAAAGTAAACTGCATCTGCCATTCCTTACCCACTGGCCCAGTTGATCAAGATTCCACTATATGTTTAGATAGCGTGCACTACCCACTCTATCACCAATTTTATTATGAAGGAGGTTATAGCAGGACCTTCGGACAGCCTCAAAATGGTTTGTGAAAGGAAAACCAGGAAGGAAGTAACCAGTAAGTAAGATTAAGGAGAACTTGCAGATAAGAAATACTTCAATTTCGTAAAGTTATTTAACAAGATGCCACATCAAAGATATCTCCACAGAATAAGAGCTCAGGGTGTAGAATGCAACGTGGTAGCATTGATAGAGGATTGATCGGCTAATGCTAAGCAAAACATAGTTGTAAATAGGCCATTTTCTGTTTGGGAAAGCATTTAAATGGAGTGCCACAATGACCAGTGGGACCTCAACTGTATGCAATCTGTATCAGTGGTTTATTTGACGAGACCAAAGGTATGGTGGCGAACTTTGAAATCAGAAAAGTACGTATTAGAGTAAGTTAAGAGATTGACAGAAGATTTGGAGGCAATTTGGAAGGGCAGATATTGAAATGATATTTTCCCCTTGTAGAAGAGACTGGATCCGGGGCAAAGCACTAATGTTACAACAAGAGTAGCAGAATAGAATTTTGAATAAAGATCTTAAGTACTTATGCACTACTTTTTTTTTTTAATTAGTGCATACACAGACAAACCTATTACTTGCTCCAATTGCCTGGAGGGGAGTTTGAGTCAACCATAGTGCTGTGGGCCTGGTAGGCACACGTAGGCCAGAAGAGCTAAGATGGTGGATTTCCTTCCATAAAGGACATAAGTGAACCATGCATTATTCCTTCATTTTCTATTTTTGACTAATGTGTGATTACGGTCAGAAATTGTACCTGTTACTTCCAATAGATTTGTGGTATAAATTACATGGCTATCACAGTTGGTCTTGTGTTTTTACTTAGGTCGTGTAGGAACACCACATTTTATGGCACCAGAAGTTGTCAAAAGAGAACCATATGGAAAGCCAGTCGATGTTTGGGGTTGTGGAGTTATACTTTTTATCCTCCTAAGTGGTTGTTTGCCATTTTATGGAACAAAGGAAAGATTGTTTGATGCTATTATTAAAGGAAAACATAAGGTAAGTCTGTCTCTTGGCGCATGCCCTATATATCTGAGAGAGCCCACAGATGTATTTCATATGTCATCTTAAACATATATTATTAATTTATTATGTTTGTGCCTAAGAATTCTTATTCCCTCTTAACTATGTAGTTGACTTCTGCAGCTCTTAAAAATAACTTCTCTCTATTTTTGTCAAATATAATTGAGAATCATATTTACACAATAATTGAATGGAAACTAATAGATTGTAAATTGCAATTTTACAGTGACAATGCCACTTGTGTTTCTCAATTGTTTTCATGTAGATGAACCCTAGGCAATGGGTCCATATCTCAGAGAGTGCAAAGGATTTGGTTCGTCGTATGCTAATGTTGGACCCTGCAGAAAGAATAACTGTTTATGAAGCTCTTAATCATCCATGGCTTAAGGTGCGTTTTCTTAAACTTGTCAACTTCCTGTTGATGCTCCAGTTGTAAGAAACCCAATTTCTTATGAAGTAGGAGATAGAATTCACATGGATGTGTTTGGAAAGCAGTTTTTAAGTTTTTTTTTAGCATAATGGGTTGACTATTTGCAATTGAACTATTAAGTGTGTGTTCAGTAATGCACAGTAATTCTTCACTTGGCACTGTAGTTGCATTTCTCAAAATGGAATGTTAAATGAAGCAAATCAGATTTTCCCATTACAATCATTATAAGCTGTAGTTGTTATCAGACATTTGTCATTAAAAATTGTGAATTAGAAAACAGTATACTTGTAAATTACTACATTTATAAATAAGAAAACAATTTTTTTTGTACTTGCGCCTCACCCTCAGATCCTCCTGCTCCTCAATGCTCCCCTTGTCAACTCTCCTATCCAGCGCTCCCACTCCTCATGCTTTTGCTTATCCTCCTCCCTCTCATTCATTGTTTACCTTTCTCAAACTTTCACTGGGCCAAGGCATGGAAAAGTGGCAGCAAGAGCAAAGGATGCGAGAACCTGTGAGTGAGGGGATCGTGGAGAAGATAGGGTAGTGAGCAGGAAGATTGTGGAATGAATCAGCATGTCAGTGAATGGGAAGGCGTATTGGGAGTAGTAGAGACTGCTCCAAAATGACCCTATTTCAAAAAGGAGTTAGATATAGTTGTTTAGGCTAAAGTGACCAAAGAGTATGAATGGGATGATCAGATATGAACATATTGACTAGTGGAGCAGGCTTGAAAGGCTGTATGGCATACTTCTTTTTTCTATATTTCTGTATGGTATCTAAAACAATTCTTTGCAGTAGTTTTGTTTTCTTAGTTTTCAGAGTTTTGTTATTTTATGTTATCTTACTCTTTCATTGGTAAATTGAACAAAAATTAAAACTGACAGAAGTGTGTTGTCTTGGAGTAACTACCACAGAGCCTTAGATATTGAAATTAGTTATTCATTGTGATATACTTCAGGTTTGAAATCATTCATAATACATTTCAGGAACGAGATCGTTACGCATACAAAATTCACCTCCCTGAAACTGTGGAACAGCTAAGGAAATTTAATGCAAGAAGGAAATTGAAGGTAAGACCAAAAAATGAATAATTCAGTTACTTACATGGATGCATAGTTCGCATTCCACGATGGGTTAAACTTAATTTTTGCTTTAACATTGTAGGGCAGGGCCCCTCGGGAAAAGTTACAGCATTTTCTGAACATGTAGTACCCATTTCTCAGACCAACTCCCAAAGAGATTCCTCTCGATACCATTTGTAAGGCTACAATGTATGGAATTACAGTGCACACTTTCAAAAGCAGGAAACAGCCAGCTGCTCGTTCAAAATCTAAATTACAGAGCAATTTTTGCATTAAGTGTGGTGAAAATCTGGAATTCTGTTTTCCAAAAACCTGAGTGTTCAGGCCTGCTAAAAATGTTAACAATGACCATATTTTTTTAAAATCATGCAACAGCAGGTAAATGGAATTGAAGTATGGATGACCCCTGATCTGATTGAACTCACTCAATAAGTTAAATAGCCTATTCTTGTTCTAGTGCAGGAACAGAGGAAAGAGACAAGCTGACTTTTGAATTCTAACTTTTCAGAACAAGAGGGAGAAATAGGACAAACATGCAGAGGAAATTGTGCATGATGACCTGTAAAGTGCGTGAAATGAAAAATGGAAACTATTTAAATGACTACAGTAATATTAGCATGCAGTGATAGAAAGGGACATAATGATAGCAGGAATGCATGAGATCAACCTGCTTTTACATTTTCGAACTACTGGTTATTTTTAAGTGTATTAGTAGTGGCTTGAAAATATGATCTCTATACCATCAAATCATAGAATCATAGAAATATTACGGCACTGAAAGAGGCCATATAGGCCATTGTGCCTGCATCAGCTTGTTAAATTAAGATAATGGTATGTTTTGTGTATGGAATGCACTTCCCGTAGTCACTAACTTTTTTCTATTGTGACGTACTTTTATGTTAGGACATTTGAATTTCACCAACTTGTCACAATGGGGAAAAAAAACCATGTCAATGTTTCAGATTTCAAATTCACCATTCATCACTGTAATTTTAATTCAATGCCTTCATTTATATATAATCAAAACCTCTTAAACTGTAGAGATGTTAAAAATATCCAGTTTTGTTTTGAACTGGAGCTGGATTTTGAACATTTAGAAGCCAGTTTTGCCTACCTGCCACCAGGATTCACCACATCTGCTCAGAGCTAGAGAGGAGCTTTCAGTGCAAGGGCAAATATCCAGCCGATGTGATCCATGTAGGAACCAGTGACAGGCTGAACATGGGAAGAGGTTTTGCATAAGTGTGATGAGAAGCTAGGCACCAAATTGTCATCTAGGATTATCTAAAACTGTTAGAGGTAGTATCAGGCTTAAAGAAAAAGCACATATTTGCAAGTCACAAGACTGGACAGACTACGAAAAACGGTGAACATTGACTAAAGGATTAATAAAAAGGAGAGTTGGAGAGAAAGCAAGCTAGATATATATAAAAAAAGCTTTCTCTAGATTTTGAAAAAATCAGTTAAAGTGAACAATGATCATATAGGAAACTAGTCTCGTGAATTAATAATGGTATGCGGGGTGATGGCAGATCAGTCGAACAGGTGTTTTTATCAATGTTAACAATGGAAGATCCAGCTAACATGTCAGAAATCACCATAAATCAGGAAACAGAACAGGGTCAGGAATTCAAAATTGCAATTGTCGAGGTAAAAGGACTGAAAGTTGTTAGAGTTACAGTCTAACTTGTTCCTACATCCTGAAGGACTTCATTCTAGGGTTTAAAAGAAAACTAACGAATGAAGTTACTGATGTGTTGGTTTTAAATTTCCTATATTCAGGGAGAGTTCCAGTAAAATGGAAAGTAACAAATGTAGCTCTTTTATTCAAAAAGGGACAGAGATAAAATGCACAAACTACTGGACAGTTACCTTTATTATCTGCAATAGGAAAGATGTTAGAAGTTATTATTTAAAACATTACAGATCAGCTAGAAAAGTTCACTGTAATCAAGTAGAGTTAACTTGGTTTTATGAAAGGGAATCCCATTTAGCAATGACAGTTCTTTGAGGAAGCAACATGAGCTGTGGGTGAAAGAGCAACCTGTGCGCATATTGTACTTGGGTTTCCAGAAGGTACTTGAACAGGTACCAGACCAAAGTTTATTTTGGAACATAAAAGGTCATAGCGTAGGGATAATACATTAGCATGGATAGAAAATTGACAGAAAGTACGTATACAAGTGTCATTTATTTGGTTGCCAAGATGTAATACATCCCTGCACCACAGGATTCAGTGCTGGAGCCTTAATATTTTGCTGTTTATGGAAATGGCTTGAATGAAGGGACCAAAGGTATGGTTGCTAATGACAGAAAAATAAGCAGAATTTGCCTGTTTATCTGTCATTAGGAAATTGAAAGGACATAATGAGGCTATGAACTGATCGTAATACACGACAAAGCAGATCACAGAGTAAAAACTGACTTGATAGTTAATAAGTTTTACTTTTGAAGTTTGCTCAGTAGTACCCAGTCACGGAGCATCATCTCCGCAGGCTACCAATGTACTTTTAACCTACTTTTAACCAAAGAAGATATGTTTTTTTAATCCACAATAATAACAAAATCTTCAAGAACTATTTGATATGATAATACAAATAGCAGAAATTAAAATTCAGCTTTTTTAGCCGTCCACAACAGGTACTTGTCATCCTGGTTCCACTTTGAAATTCTTTGTTCAGTTGTCACAGCTGGATTTTGTTTTGTTGCAAGAAAGCTCTGCGTTGCAGTGCTAGCTTCTTTTGTCGACGTCTGTTGGCGTTGTTGCGCGTGCACACAAAGTGCATGTGATTTTGAAGTGAGCCTTAGTGTTGGGCAGAGGGATGCTGGACACAGGACAGGGTGGTGGGAAACCCCAGGAATAAGAAGGAAAGGAAGGGACAGTGCAGGAGCAAGAACACCCTGTCTCCCTCTATGTCCTTTCCACTCTTTTCCCCCCCAGTTCCTGGGCCATCTTTGTCACCTCGCCCCATTGTGCTAATCTTCCTGCCCCCATTTCCAACCTGACTCCATTCCTCTCATCCTGATAAAAACTGAAAGAACTGCGGTTGCTGTAAATCAGAAACAAAAACAAAGTTGCTGGAAAAGCCCAGCAGGTCTGGCAGCATCTGAGAAGGAAAAAACCGAGTTAACTTTTCAGGTATGGTGACCCTTGCTCTTTTCCTTTTCCCTCTTCCATTTTCCTACTTCTGTTCTGATCTCTCTCCCCACTCCTGTTGCACTCAACACCACCCTGCACGTCCCCAAAACTCTGGCTGTGTTCCTCTGAAATCTGTGAATGCAATTCAAAGTACCGCATAGTGCACACTTGTCTATGTTCTGCAAACACCGCTTTCCTTCAGCACTGAACTGTTGACCTTCGTGGTATTTTTTAAAAGCCTCATTTAAATGCAAATATCCAAATTTCCAGTCGTCACCACCCAGAACTAATCCAAAATGAAATTGAATCTATCTTCCATTCTTAACTGCTACAATATGGAAATACAAATCACTGGGTGTGAGTTTGCTCACTGAGCTGGAAGGTTCGTTTTCAGACGTTTCGTCACCATTCTAGGTAACATTATCAGTGAGCCTCCAACGAAGCACTGGTGTTATGTCCCGCTTTCTATTTATCTGGTTCGGTTTCCTTGGGTTGGTGATGTCATTTCCTGTTCTTTTTCTCAGGGGATGGTAGATTGGCTCCAAATAAATGTGTTTGTTGATGGAGTTCCGGTTGGAATGCCATGCTTCTAGGAATTCCCGTGCATGTCTCTGTTTGGCTTGTCCTAGGATGTATGTGTTGTCCCAATCAAAGTGGTGTCCTTCCTTATCTGTATGTATTGATTGGGACAACACATCCGGACAAGCCAAACAGAGACATGCACCAGAATTCCTAGAAGCATGGCATTCCAACCGGAACTCCATCAACAAACACATTTATTTGGAGCCAATCTACCATCCCCTGAGAAAAAGAACAGGAAATGACATCACCAACGCAGGAAATGACATTACCAACCCAAGGAAACCGAACCAGACAAATAGAAAGCGGGACATAACACCAGCGCTTCGTCGGAGGCTCACTGATGATGTTACCTAGAATGGTGACGAAACGTCTGAAAACTAACCTTCCAGCTCAGCGAGCAAACTCACATCCAGAACCTCAACCTGAGCTACAAATCTTCTCAAAACTCACTATACAAATCACTCTTAAAACTATACATAGTTCTGTCAACTTTAGAACCTAAAGTCTCCAAATAATAATAGTAATATATCATGAATCTTCATCAAAATAAATTAAGTGAGTGGACAAAGATCTTGCAAATACAATGTAATGCAGAACTAAGTGCAATTGTTCATTTCAGCATGAAAAATAAAAATGAGCCGTATTATATAAACGGCAAGAGATTGCAGACTTCTGAAGAGCAAAGGGATCTAGCTATTCTGGTGCATGAATCGGAAAAGGTTAGTGTTCTATAAATAGGAAAGCTAATAGAATGTTATTGTTTATTACGAGGGAAATTGAATATAAATATTGGGTTATGTTCCAGTTATACAGGATATAGGGATGACAATATCTGTGTGCACCTTTGTCTCCTCCTTTAAGGAAAGATATAAATGTGTTGGAAACAGTTCAGAGGTTTACTAGACTCAAATCTGGAATGAGTGGGCTGCCTTATGAGAAAAGAACAAATAGGCAAAGCTCGTATCCACTGGAGTTTAGAAGATTTGAGGCAATTTGATTGAAACATGCAAAGCCCTGAAGGGATTAAGTAGGTTTGGATCATCAGCCTTTAGAACTGAAATGGAAGCACAGTCTTTTGATATTTTTAACAGGGGTAGGTAGGATCTTGATAAGTAAATGGTTGGAAGGTTATCAGTGTTGGTTGGGAAAAAGAACTAACCAAGTTAGCCATCATAGTACTGAATGACAGATCAGGTTCAAGGGCTGAGTGGTCTGTTCTGCTCCTGATTCATATTTTCACCTGTATGTCTGTAAAATCCTAGCATGAAATATGTGTGCAAACGGGAGTTTGAAGATGAAAGCACTTTTCCCTTCATCCTTTTAGGTTTGGAGAAATTTTGTTTTTCCTTTTTATTTTGAGAAGATTAGAAGAGCTCAGGCTTTAAATTATGAATGTGGCCACAAATAAATGAAGAGAGACTTCTGAATCGAAAAATCCAATTTCGTCAGTCTGAGGCACATGGTAATTAATAAAGTCAGTAGAGTAATAAGGAAAAACTTCCCTTCTCAGAGGGCTTGAAATATGAAACTAAATACCATAGAAAGTTGTTGAGGTAAACAGCTTAGATGGTTTCAAAAGACAGATAAATATCTCCAGAACAAAAGGAATAGAAAGATGGAATAGGAGGAAAGACAAATAAAATACAAACAGCAGTTCAGACTAGTTGAGCCAAATGGCCTTTTCTGTGCTGAATGTTCCATGTGACCTGGAGATTGATTTTAGACAAGTTTGTATTTCAGATGGACCGTTTATTTTAATTTAGTTATTTGCTGATTTCTACAATGAATTATTTACACAAACAATACTTATGAACAATACTATTTGAGATTGTATGCTTGTTTTGTGTTAATGGTTGTAAAAGAAAAAACCGTTTGCAATATCAGTATTACAAGCAAAAACAAGTTTCAAAAACTATCTTCTAAGCTGTGCCTGTTTACCATGAGTAAATTTAAACATTTGAATTGCAAGTAATAGTTTTCAGGAGCATAACTCTTTTTTTTGTATTTGTTCACTGGATGTGGACATTGCTAGTGGGCCAGAATTTATCAACCATTCCAAATTGTCAATGGGAAGATGGTGCTGACCTGATTTCTTGAACAACAACCATTTTTCGTACATATACCTTCAATGTTATTGGGAAAGGCAATCCAAAATTTTGGCCTAGCAGCAATGAGAGAGTAGCAGTATCTTTTCAAATCAGGATAGTAGGTGGCTTGAAGAGAAATTTGCAGGAGATGGTGTTCCCGTGGATTTGATGGTCTTTTCTTTCTAGGTCGTCATGGTTGTGATTTTGTAAATTGCTAAGGAGCCATGGTGAATTTCTGCAGAGCAGCTTGTATAGATGATGCACACTGCATGCAGTGATGGAGGCAGTGAATATTTGTAAATGTGGTTCTAATCAAGTGAGCTGCTTTGCCATGAATAGTATCACATTCTTGAGTGTTGGTGGATTACACACATCCAAACTAGAGAGTATTCATTCACACTTGTGTCTTGTAGATGTTGGACAGGCTTTGCCTGACAGTTGTTCACTGCAGGAGTGAACTTCAACTTCTGACCTGCTCAGTATTTATATGGCTAGTCCAGTTCAGTCTGAGGTCAATGATAACCTCCATGCTGTTGATAGCAGAGAACTCAGTTACAGTAATGACTTTGAATATCAAAGAACAATGATTTGATTCTCTTTTGTTGGAGTTGATCATTTGCTGCCAGTTCTGTGAACATTATTTATCGCTTGAGAGCTCAAGCTTGAGTATTGTACAGGTCATGTTGCATTTGGACACAGACTGCTTCAGTATCTGTGGAGTTGCAAGTGGTGCTGAACATTCTCCAGTCGTGAGTGAACGTTCCACTTTTGACGTTATGATGGAGGAAAAATCATTGAAGCAGCTGAAGATGCCTGAACTTGGGACAGTATTGTGAGGAACTTTTGGCTGTCGTGGAGCATTGGTAGTGCCTCTGCTCTGAGTCAGAAGGCCCAACTTTTATAGATGCACCATAGAAAACATTCTGTCTGAGTGTATAACGGCCTGATCTGCCCAGGACCATAAGAAACTACAGAAGGTTGTGTGCACAGTCCAGACCATCACTGAAGCCAACCTTCCATCCCTGGACTCCATTTATACATCTTGTTACCGCGGAAGGCCTGCTAATCTCATCAAAGTCCCATCCCACCCTGGTAATGCCCCCCTCTTTTGTCAGGCACAAGGTACAGAATCTTGAATGTATGCAGCAGCAGGTTCATGAACAGCTTTTTCCTGCTGTTATTAGACTGATGACTTCACAATAATGCTGATCTTGCCTCGCATGCATCCAGTGCAGTGTAACCTGTATGCCTTGCTCTGTTTAAATAGTTTTTTTCACCCTATGATCTGTATACCCTTACTATGCTCTGCCTGTGCTGCTCGCAAACGCCGGTACACGTAACAATAAATCACATCAGGTTCAAGCCCTGTTTGCTCCAGAGTGATTTAGAAAATATCCACTCTGAGGAGTTTCTGCAGATGTGGCCTGGAGCTGAGAAGACCTACCTCCAACAATGACAGCCAGCTTCCTTTGTGCTAGATGCAGTTCCAACCAGTGAAGGGTTGTGCCTGATTCCCATTGACTTTAGTTATTCTGAGCCTGCTTGATGTCACGCTCTCTTAAATACAGCCATGATGTCAAGTGTAGTCACCTTTGCCTCACCACTTGGAATTCAGCTGTTTTGTCTCTTTAAACCAAAGCTGTTAATGATGTACAAAGTTGAATAGTCTTGAAAGAGCCCAAACAACATGAGTGCGCAAATTATATTGCCAAGCAACAAGTACTTGGTAGCACTGATGAATCCTGTCACTTAATTGATTGTTGAGAGTAGATGGACGGGAGGTAATTAGCTGGGCCGGACTTGTCCTGCTTTTTCTGTATGTGGTATACTTAGGCAGTTTTCCACATTGCTAAGTAGATGCCACGTTCCAGGGAAATGGTAAGGTGTAGACCACATCTTCGGTATAATTACCAGAATGGTGTCAGAGTTCATAACCTGTCAGCATACAGAGCGTTCAACCATTTCTTGATATCTGTGTAATGAACTAAAATGACAGAATAATGGCATCCAAAGGAGGCCATTATGGGTCATCTACTCAGCACTTCTGGCATAAAATTGTTGCAAGTGTTTCGACTTGTCTGTTGCACTGATGTGCTCTGTTGCCCCATCTTTGAGATAGCGGATATCTGTGGACCCTCTTACTCCAGTGAGTTGCTCAATTGGTCACCACCTCTCCCAACTGGATGTGACATAGAACATAGAACATTACAGCACAGTACAGGCCCTTCGGCCCTGCAGAGCTTAGGTGTGAGGTCAGAAGAAATGTGTTTATATGTACTATATATGGGTGTGTCTTTTTTAAAAAGACTTGAAAGTGTGTAAATGATAAATGTCTTAGGCATTTATTAAAGCATGTCTCTTTTTTGCTTCTGTAAAGGTATACTTGGTAAATAAACCTTCTTAACCTGTTTGCTCTCGGATCAACTACTCCAGCTTCTCCAGTCTCTCCCATATAATTGCATTTCTTCAGAAAAGAAAAAAAAATTGTTTACACATTGCCTTTGACAGCCAAAACATGACCAGAAATATTTTACAGTTGATGGAACCCAGATCAAAAATCATTTCCTTTTCAAGGGCACTTCTTGAGGAAAGGAAACTGCCGAGCTTAATCCGTTTGAGAGCCGCTTTTTGATTTTCGCATGTATTTGACTATTATTTTTTCTTGGTTCCTTGATATTTTTTCCCTCTGGATTCTAAAACAATCCCAATGTACAGTTATGAAGAGAGATCAAAATTAATCTCAAATTCCAATTCTTAAATGCAATGAAACAGAAACCAGACAGTCATTAGAAGCAGCTTATGTGAGTTAGTAAAAGATGATTAACCAGGCAGAAATTAATTTCATGATGATATACACCATGTTCCTCTGGACACCTTGGTGTGGCTGATGAAGCATTATATCACATATAAGTGATTGCATCATGCTGTGGCGTTCATGGATGCTGTAGAATATAGAAACAAAAATAATGAGCATAGCTAGCACAAAGGAAGCAGACACAACTGGAACATATTCACTGTTACACTAGCTCCCCTATTGATTGTTCAAACTAAATGCATAATAGCTCTTCCAAGAGGAACTTGTCCCACGTGTGAGTTTGTTTACTAGATTCCTATTCTAATGTGCGTTTACACGCTCTAATATTGCAAGTTGCAGTTCCAGAAAGGTATTTAAAATCCTGAAGGGTTTGGACAAAATAAATAAGGAGAAAACTTTTCTAATGTTAGAAGGCTTGGTCATTAGAAGACAAAGATTTAAGACCCTTTTTTAAAAAAAATGAGATGGTATGGGAAAAATTACACTGCAAATGATCTGAACGCTTATGTAAGCTGTAACTTTTGAGATATTTGGTAAATGTTTGAAACTTTTTTAAAAATTTGCAGGGTGGTGGGAAAAGCCATTTGGAGGACTAATTAGGTGGCTCTTTCAAAGAGCTAGAACAAGTTTAATAATGAAATGGCCTCCTTTTGAGCTGTACTGATGTGAGTCTCCAACTAATTTCTTAACCTTTACAACATGTTATCATTCTCTGTCAAGGAGATCGAATGATTGACTTCCTGGTTATGGTATTAATTTGCAACTTTCCAAGAGACATCAATTGAAACATCTTAGTTACATGCTGCTTGACTTTTTTGTCTTCTATTGGAAAATGCTTAGCTGCATTCCCTCAGTTCTCACTTTATGCACTCTCCAAATGATTGGGCTATGTTTGGCTGATACAATTTGTCTCAGCCATTTAACATTTCACAGTATTAGCAGACTGAATACCAAGATGTTACACCTCAGTGCCAACCTTTGTTAATTAAGGGGCATGGGTAAATAAGGTATATTTATCTTACTTCCATTTGCTATGTATCCCCTGATCTTCCACCCTCAGATTCAATCACTCACCACTTTCCTTCTCACCTCTCCAGCTCACCATATCTCTCCTGATCCTCTTGTTCATCTCCTCCCTTACCACCTCCCATTCACCTACATTCTGTCAATACTACTGCTTTGCTCACAGAATAGTGAATTAGCAATTAGAAAGGAAACAGTGCATATTGAGACAGACTCTCTCAATGTGTTTTATAATGTCCAGTGCAAAAGTCTGTGTCCGTGGACAGGCAAAAATTTTTTGCAGTGACCTTCCTTGGGATAAATCAGGAACTTTTCCCATAAGGTGTTGTTCTAGAAATTGTTTCGGGCAGTATCATATACTTCTCATCGTTAGCTTAGATTAAAACTGCCAATTTGTGTTTTTAGATTAAACTGAAGCAAGAACAAATCAGCAGATTAAAGTGGTTACCCAATCTGCGTTTGGCCTCCTCATCATAGAGGGGACTGCATAAGACCAACGTAGTTTGGGTGAGTGCTTTGTGGAACATCTCTGTTCAGTCTTTAAGTATAATTTAGACCTCTTTGTGGCTTGCCACTTCTGTCTCTCATTAGGAATCTGATTATTCAGTCTTTGGCGTGTATACTATTCAAATCATAGCTCCAGGAATCATATTTCAGTCTGAATATTAAGGTTAGTAACTTAAGTTCCCCTCTCCTTCCTCCTTTTTTGGAAGTTTTAATAAGCATCCTATGTTACCTTAGATATCTTCACATTTTTTCATTCTTTGGCTTTTCATTATTTCAGTGAAAGTTATTCATATCATCCATAATATTCATAATGTTTAGATGACTTTGTTTTCAGGCCATCACATCTATTGCTATCTACCACATGTCCACCAGGATTCCTGACTCTACATTTAGCCATTTGTATATTCCAGGCCATGCAACCTTTCTTCAACCTTTTAAAAGGACTTTTATTAATGATTCATTTTGTAACTGTAACTAAAATTAATATACAAAACAGAATCAGTCTTTTTTTGAATAAATCTGTTATGTATATCCAGAAGGCTTGTTTTATTTGAAATTATCAGCATTCTTTGTATGAATGCACAAACAAAGGTGATTACAAAAGATTGAGTAGTGATGGACTACAGGAATCTATGCAACAAAATATGGACTGTAGGCTCCCGCTAATTATTAAATGAGAAGAAACAAGGAGTGGTAGATTTTGGTTTGGTACTTGGAAAATGAGAGAATTTAGAACATAAGAGTTTATCGAGTTCTAATAGAGATTAAGGGATTGGTCTGGCATATGGTGAGATTGAGTCTTCAGGACCAGTTTGAGATTCATCCTTAGGAACAGTGGAACAATGGACCCGATTTAGGATTTACATCTATCTGACAGCTGTGGATGGAAGAGGCTTGAGTGTAGGATCTACTAATTTTTCATGAGTAGATTAAAAACAGTTGGTATCTAGAAACCTAGGCAATTACTAAATCTTTCTTCGATTTGGAAGCAAGCTGAAGCCTATCGCGTGAAATGGTCAGTATGTGGCAAGGTATTGGAGTCTAACATTCAGAGGTCAAACAGTTGGGAGCTCAGAGTCTCATAGCATATAGTCTTAGAGTGAATTATTTGACAACACTGTAAGGGAATTTGCCTTAAGTGAGGTTTAACAGCAATTTTTTTTAGGTACGGGAAAAGACCTTTGTGAAAGTTGAGGGGGAGCAAGTGAAGTTCAGACAGTTTGCAATTTCCTTGATTTGACAATGGTAGAAAATCTTCAATTTGGCAATATTGATAGGGTGGAGTACATGGGAAGGTTTAAGATTAGCCAGCAATGGCCAGTAATAAATTGGACTAAAGTTGAGTCGATCTGTGAATTCTACTTGCACTGAGGAACTGGGAACAATGCCTGAAACTTGGTCACACTGAATTCTGGTACTTGGTAGCACTGTAAGTGGAAGAAACTGTCTAAGATTTTCTAGCATAAGTGGGAGAATTTTGGATGTGGTGTTAGTTGGACAGGGGTTTAAATGTTTGCAGTCACTGGAGATATCTGATCCATCTCCCACAGTTGTGAAGAGGATCTTGGGACAACATTAATGGATCTGGAGCTTGCCAGCAATGACAGGGAGGAGGTTTCTGTGCTCTGCCATTAACTGGCAAAGTTGGTATTAACATCATGTTTAGGATTGAGATGGTTATCTCTTTAAAACAGTAATTGTTTAGAGTTTTCATCAAATAGTTAAACCTAAAGTTCTGAACCTGAGCTGTCTTTTATATAATTTCAAGATTTGGTGCAATCTTCCTGGCTTGAGTTTATGACGAAAGGATTTTATAAAAAAAAATACAGATTTCATAACTGGTTCATTTTATATTTAACTGACGACTAGTTTTTAATTTTTCATAGCAGTATTGTCAAACTCCAAGGTTGTTCCAATAACCATTTCCTATTCATAGGATTTCTTTGTATAGAAGTAAGCTGCAGTTTTCTTACTTTAATGAACTAATACCAGGATGCCGAAGTCACAGCTACAACAGCATTTATTGCTTATCCTTATTTCCGATGAGGATGTGACGGCGAGCTGCCACCTAGAGCTGCTGAGGTCTATATGGTTCAGGTGTATGCACAATGCTATTCGGAAGGGAATTCCAGGATATTGAGTCGGTGAAAGGGAAGGAACACAGAGAGATTTCTGAGTAATGATGGTGCATGCCTTGAACAGAAACTTGCAGGTGGTAATACACCCGTGAATCTCTTCCCTTGTCATAGTTGTAGGTTTGAAAGGTGCTGACTAATGAGCCTTGATGAGTTGTTGCTATGCATCCCGTAAATGGCATGCGTGGCAGCCACTGTGAATACGTGTTGGATGAGGTATCAGTCAGATAGGATGCTTTGTCTTGATTGACTGGAGCTGCACTCTTAGAGGCAACTGGGGAGTATTCCATCTGCTTGGGCTTTGCAGATAGTGGACAGGTTTTGAGGGGTCAAAAGTGAGTTGGTCTCCTCCTCCATCTCCTCTACCTCCCACCTCGTAATTATTTACTACCCCGACCTATTCCTGTGGCCATAGTATTTATCTGACTGGAACAGTTCAATTGCTGGTCAGTAGTAATGCCCAGAATATTAATAATGGGGAAAGCAATTATTATAATTCAATTAAGTATCCATAAGTGATAGTTGTATTCTGTCTCATTGAAGATGGTCGTTGTATAACATGCCTATAGTACAAATGTCACTTACTGCTTATCAGCCAAAACTGGATAATGTCAGGTCTTTGGTGTATTCGGACATGAACTGCTCCAGTGTCTCAGAATTGTGAATGGTGCTCAACAATCGTCAGTGAATACTTAAGGTCTTATGGTTGGGCCCAGGACACTACGACTCATGATTTTGAAAACTTCTATCAAATCTCCTCTTAGCTTCCCTGTTTGAGCTCATCCACCTCACCAACACCTTCCACCAAAACCTCAGGTTCATCTGGGCCATCTCCAAGACATCTCTCACCTTCCTGGACCTCGCTGTCTCCATCTCAGCCACCAAGAAACCGATATCCATTTCAACCCCACTACCTCCCACCTACCTTCCCACAAAAATTCCATCCCCTATTTCCACTTCTGTTGCCTCCACCGCATCTGCTCCCAGGATGAGGCATTCCACTCCAGTACATCGCAGAAGTCCTCATTTTTCAAGGACTGCAACTCTCACCACCACCACCACCCCCCCCCCCCCCCCCCCCCCCCCCCCGACAGTGGCCAAGAATGCCCTCAACCGTGTCTCCTGCATTTCCTGCAACTCATCCCTCGCACCCCATCCCGCAATAACAACCTAAAGACAATCCCCCTCGTCCTCACATACCACCCCACCAACCTCTAGATCCAACACATCATCCTCCAACGCTTCCACCATCTGCAATCTGACCCCACCACTAAAGTCATTTTTTCCTCCTCAACCTTGTCTGCTTTCCGAAGGGACCACTTTCTCCATGATTCCCTTGTCCGCTCCACACTCCCCTCCAACCCCACCACACCCAGCACTTGCCCCGCAACTACATGAAGTGCTACACTTGCTCCCATGCCTCCTCCCTCACCTCCATCCCAGGCCCCAAGAAGACTTTCCACATCTTGCAGATGTTTTCCTGCACATCTGTCAGTGTGGTATACTGCATCCACTGTACCTCTACATCGGGGAAACCAAGCAGAACTCCTACGCTCGGTTCGCACTAAACAACTGCACCTCCCAGTCGAAAACCATTTCAACTCCTCCTCCTATTCCTTAGATGACATGTCCATCCTGGGCCTCCAGCAGTGCCACAACAATGCCACCAAAGGTTGCAGGAACAGCAACTCATTCCGCTTGGGAACTCTGCAGCCCAATGGTATCAATATGGATTTCACAGGCTTCAAAATCTCCCCTCCCCCTACTACATCCCAAAACCAGTGCAGTTCGTCCTGCCTCCCTAACCTGTTCTTCCTCTCACCTCTCCCCTCCTCCTACCTCAACCTGCGCCCCCATTTCCTACCTACTAACCTCATCCTGCCCCTTTGATCTGTCCGTCCTCCCTGGACTAAGCTAACATCTCCCTACCTCCCCACCTAAGCTCACCTCTACTGGCTTCATCCCCACCTCTTTAACATGTCTGTCTGTCTCCTCTCCACCTATCTTCTCCTCTATCCATCTTCTATCCACCTTCTATCCACCTCCCCCCACTCGCTATTTATTTCGGAACCCCCTTCCCCCTCCCCCTTTTCTGATGAAGGGTCTAGGCCCAAAATGCCAGCTTTTGTGCTCCTAAGATGCTGTTTGGCCGGCTGTGTTCATCCAGCTCCACACTTTGTTAACTCTTATATTAAATTTAGAAGCAGATAAGTCCACCAGGCTTGATGGCCTGTAGCTTGGGTATTAAAGAAGATAGATAGTGAATGCATTAGTTTTGATGTTCCAAAATTCTCTGGATCCTGGAAAGGTGCCAATGAATTGTTAATGCACTGATGTGACAGCCTTATTCAAAAATTGGAAAATTATAGACCAGTTAATTTAAACTCTGTAGTGGGAAAGCTGCTGGAGTCAATCATAAAAGAGGCGATAACTAAACCCTTGGGAGAAACAGAGCTCAGTTCACCACTGTCAGCACAGTTTCATGCAGGGCAAGTCAGTCTTGATGAACTTGCTGGAGTTCTTTGAGAATGCAACCAACAAGGTGGATAATGGGAATCCAGTAGAGGTGATATATCTAGACTTCCAGAAGGCATTTGACAAGGTGCCTGGGTGTCCTTATCTATGAATCTCAAAGTGGGTATGCAGGCAAAGCATATAAGAATACAAATGCAATCTTGGCATTTATTGCAAATGGACTGGATTAAAAAAGTAAAGAAGTATTGTTACAATTATACTTGAAGTTGTGAGACTATACCTCAAGTATTTTGTTCAGTTTTGGTCTCCTTACTTGAGAGAGGATGTGGTGGTAGTGAAGGCAGTTCAGAGGGGGGTTCACCAGGAATGAAAGGGCTAGAAGAGGTGGCATAGTTGGACTTTCCCTTGAAGTTCAGAAGAATGAGGGAGAATCTGATTGAGGTATATATAATGCCAGAGGGAATTGATAAGGGGCGCTTAAATTGCCTAAATTCCGATTGCAGGACCACATCCCCTTCCTCCCAATGTTGTTTGTTCCAGTATGGACCACAGCCTCTGGCTGTTCACCCTCACCTACATGAATGCCCTGCAACAGTTCTGTCCTGTCTATGACCGTATCATCTGGAAGGCAAAGTACCATCCTGCATCATGTTGGCCACAGAAATGCCAGTTTACTTCCCTGACTAAAGTTTCAAATATAGCTAGTCTTGAGTTGCTAGATATGTTCAAAATCAAATGTGATATCTCCAAACTGGCAGGTGACACAAAGCTGGGTGGGAGAGTGAACTGTGAGAAGGAGGCAGAGATGTTTGTGTTATTTGGATTGGCTGAGAGAGTGAGTAGATGCAGTATAATGGAGCTAAATGTGAGGTAATCCACTTTGGTGGCAAAAGCAGGAAGACATTGTTATGTAAATAGATATAAATTGATAGAGAGAAATGTGCATTTTGGCCTGAGTGACCTCGTACACCAATCATTGAAAATAAGCATGCAGGTGCAGCAGGCAGTCAGGAAGGGACATGATACGCTGGCCTTCATAGCATGTGGGTTTGAGTACAGGAGTAGGGAAGTCTTGCTGCAATTATACAGGGCCTTTGTGAGACCACACCTTTAAATATCCTTTGTAGTTTAAGTCTCCTTATCGAAGAAGGATGTTCTTGATTTCGAGGGAGTGCAGCAAAGGCTTCCCAGACTTATTCCTGGGATGACAGTTCTGAAGTGTGAGGAGAGTTTGAATCGGTTAAGGTTACATTTGCTGGAGTTCAAAAGAATGGAGGGGCGTCTCCTAAAAACCTATAAAATTCGAACCGGACTATACAAAGTAGATGCAGGAGGGAAATTGCTGATGACTGGATAGTTGAAATCTGGGGCCACAGTCTAAAGATACAGGGCAAGCAGTTTAGTGCTGAGATGAAAAGAAATCCTTTCTCCCAAAGAGTGGTGAGCCAGTGGAATTCACTACCACAAAGCAGTCAAGGCTAAAACATAGATAACAAAGTGTTGAGCTGGATGAACACAGCAGGCCAAGCAGCATGTCGGGAGCACAAAAGCTGACGTTTCAGGCCTAGACCCTTCATCAGAGAGGGGGATGGGGAGAAGGAACTGGAATAAATAGGGAGAGAGGGGGAGGCAGACCGAAGATGGTGTGAAAACAAGATAGGTAGAGAGGAGAGTATAGGTGAGGAGGTAGGGAGGGGATAGGTCAGTCCAGGGAAGACTGACAGGTCAAGGAGACAGGATGAGGTGGTAGGTAGGAAATGGAGGTGCGGCTTGAGGTGGGAGGAAGGGATGGGTGAGAGGAAGAACAGGTTAGGGAGGCACAGACAGGCTGGGGTGGTTTTGGGACACAGTGGGCGGAGGGGATGAGCTGGGCTGGTTTTGTGATGCAGTTGGGGGAGGAGGGGAAGAACTGAGCTGGTTTTGGGATGCAGATGGGGGAAGGGGAGATTTTGAAGCTTGTTAAGTCCACATTGATGCCATTGGACTGCAGGGTTCCCAAGCGGAATGTGAGTTGCTGTTCCTGCAACCTTCGGGTGGCATCATTGTGGCACTGCAGGAGGCCCTTGTCTGCTCCACACTCCCCTCCAACCCCACCACACCCGGCACCTTCCCCTGCATCCGCAGGAAGTGCTACGCTTGCCCCCACACCACCTCCCTCACCCCCATCCCAGGGCCCAAGATGACCTTCCATATCAAGCAGATGTTCACCTGCACATCTGCCAATGTGGTATATTGTATCCATAGCACCCAGTGTGGCTTTCTCTACATTGGAGAAACCAAGAGGAGGCTTGGGGACCGCTTTGCAGAACACCTCTGCTCCGTTCGCAACAAACAACTACACCTCCCAGTCGTGTGCCAACTCCCCCTCCCATTCCTCAGATGACGTGTCCATCATGGGCCTCCTGCAGTGCCACAATGATGCCACCTGAATGTTGCAGGAACAGCAACTCATATTCCGCTTGGGAACCCTGCAGCTCAATGGCATCAATGTGGACTTCACAAGCTTCAAAATCTCCCCTCCCCCCACTGCATCCCAAAACCACCCCAGCCTGTCTCTGCTTCCCTAACCTGTTCTTCCTCTCACCCATTCCTTCCTCCCACCTCAAGCCACCTCCATTTCCTACCTATCACCTCATCCCGCCTCCTTGACCTGTCCGTCTTCCCTGGACTGACCTATCCCCTCCCTACCTCCTCACCTATACTGTCCTCTCTACCTATCTTGTTTTCTCTCCATCTTCGGTCCGCCTCCCCTTCTTTCCCTATTTATTCCAGTTCCCTCTTCCCATCCCCCTCTCTGTGAATGGTCTAGGCCCAAAACGTCAGCTTTTGTGCTCCTGAGATGCTGCTTGGCCTGCTGTGTTCATCCAGCTCCACACTTTGTTATCTTGGATTCTCCAGCATCTGCAGTTCCATTTATCTCTAAGGCTAAAACATATATGGTTTCATGAGGGAATTGGTTACAGCATTTGGGACTAAAAGGATCAAGCAAAATGGGGGAGAAACGAGAACAGGCTATTGACTTGGGTGATAAACGAGCAGGCTCACAGGGCTGAATGGCCTGCTGCTCCTGTTTTCTAACCTGCTGTGATTTGGCAATAAGTGATTGGAGCAGATAAAGTGATGCTTGAGAGCTAGGCAGTGGTTCAGAGATTTGACAGCACACGGACATTTCTGTGATCAAGGAACACGTTGAAAGTAGCCAAGCAACACAGGAGTAACCTCAAAACATGAGGGCAGTATAGTATAGGAAGAAGCTATATTAAGGGATGGAATTGCATCTGCAGTCACCAGAAGATGATTAAGCTCTACAAAATAGTATTGAACGGTAACCACAGTGGCAAGACATAATTTTTTCATCCCAGAATGGATACTCTGTTTATGACTCCTTGAAAGGATAGAAATGATTCTTCCAAAGTCTCCTGATTTCAGTGCCTCTTTATAGTAAAGTGGATGAATGACATTTCCACAATAAACTGTTTGCTGTCATTATAGTTATAGGTGATGGTTTTTGTAGATGTGGTACAGCTGCAGTACTTTGTGCTCTTGATGCTCCTGCCTTAAAGCATATTGATCCTTTTGGAGTCATGAGAAAGGGAAACTGAACAGAGACAGAGAGTTGCTGTATGTGAAACTGTGCAAAAAATCAGGAAGAAAGACCCAGATGAAGACAGCTGTTCTTAGGAAGGAACCAAAACTTGAATCTATTTTGATGTTTGCACATTATAAATTGTATGCTTTACCTTCATATGGTTGAAGAAATAACATGGCAATTAAAATAATCTGGTGAATAAAATGTGCATTTAATTGATTCATTTTTCTGGCTTGGTTTTGGTTGACGAGATTATTGAGTAATTTACAATGTTATTTTAGCTCATCCATGACTGATGGTTTTGCTTAACTGCCTACTTGATCATTGGTAGTTTTTCCCCCAACTATGTATGTTTCTGAACAAAGCATTGTAAATTTTATTGTTTAATGTAATCCAACAGTTGTGTGTCATGTATTTGACAAGTGTAAGATTTTGAAGGTGTCATGTTTCTCTCAAATCACCTTTTTACATTTTTACGTTAAATATTTTTACAAGCATGTTCACCACATGACCGCTGTAGTTTAGAAAGAAAACCAATTACTGTCACGTCAAGACAACATTAGAAATAATGATAATTGTTTTATTCTTCCATTTCATACTTTGTCAATCCATACCTTTATTAGCGAATGAGTTTTGAAAAGGCGTCTTAGAAATTTAACTTTAATAACTGCGGTCAAAAATTGTACTCAGGTGAAGCACTTTAAGCTGGTTTGTCAATAACACCAAACAGCACATATCATGCTTTTAGTGTATTTGGCATCCTAATCTAATACATATTCTAGATCACAGTTGACTGGGAGATAAAAAGAATTAGTGATTACATTCACAAATCTGTAGGTAATATTTTGGCTCAGTAGCTGTTCACAGATTAAGTTTAAATTTGCAAGGGTGTTGTCAGCATTACAGAGTTTAAGCTGTAGAGACACGCTGAATAGGCTGGGGCTATTTTCCCTGGCACATCAGAGGCAGAGGATTGACATTATAGAAGTTTATAAAATCACGAGGGGCATGGATAGGGTGAAATAGTCTAGGTCCTTTCCCCAGGCTAGGGGAGTCCAAAAGTTTAAGGTGAGAGCGCAAAGATTTAAAAAGGACATAAGGAGCAACTTTTTTCATGCAGAGGATGGTGCATATTTAGAGTGAGCAACCAGAGGAAGTGGTGGAGGGTGGCACAATTACAACATTTAAAAGGCATCTGAATGGGTATATAAATAGAAAGGATTTAGAGAAATATGGACCAAATCTGGCAAATGGAACTAGATTAATTTAGAATATCTGGTAAGCATTGACAAGTTGGATCGACTGGCCTGTTTCCATGTATATCTCTATGACTGTTGATCTAATTTTTTAGTATATTGGCATTTCACCTTTTCATTTAAACTCAAATTTGTGGGTGGCTGTCTGTTGTCTGCAAGATTACAGTGTCAACCTGTTCCAAATAGTGTCTTTCTCTGTCAGCCATTCTATATCATCCCAATATAACAAAGTGTGGAGCTGGATGAACACAGCAGGCCAAGCAGCATCTCAGGAGCACAAAAGCTGACGTTTTGGGCCTAGACCCTTCATCTCTGATGTGTTCATCCAGCTCCACACTTTGTTATCTTGGATTCTCCAGCATCTGCAGTTCCCATTATCACTATATCATCCCAATGCCATTTTTGACAAGTGTATTACTTGCAACCATATTTTCCTAAAACTATTAATGTTAAGATTTCCGCTGATTGAATATATCTGTAATTTGAAGTTTATTTATAATTCCCTTACATATTTGATAACTTGAAATACTCTTTTGACTAAGTTGGTTCCTTTGTGTATACAGGACTGAGGGGACCACAGGTTTGATAACTATTATAAGAGGCCTGCTACAGGCTATTAAAAAGATTAAGCCAAACCAAGAAATATCAGAAACTACAAGCAAAAAATATAAAACTTGCAAGCATTATTTCCTTCGTTGTAATTTTAATTATGGGCTATATTTATCCCTGGGAATGTTTTAAGACTACACAAACTCTTTTAATTTCTATGTAGTTATGGAGTATGTGAACATGAGTGTGATGTAACTACTGTTCACTCTTTAAATATGTTTACTTAACTGATCTAGAAATATTATGACACACCTCTAGAACAGGTGGGACTTAAACATAGAATCATGCAAACAGAACCTTTGGTCCAACCAGTCCATGCTATCCATAATCCCAAACTAAAATGGCCCCACCTGCCTGTGCTTGACCCATATCCCTCCAAATATTTCTTATTCATGTACTTACCCAAATGTCTTTGAAACATTGTAACATTCATTCCACACACTAAACACTCCGTGTTTTTAAACAAAAAAGTTGCCCTCATGTCTCCTCTCTCCTTTAAAAATATATCCCCTAGTCCTGAAATCCCCACCCTAGGGAAAAGGCACCTGCCATTCACCTTTATCTATTCCCCATGCGATTTTATAAATCTCTATAACGTCACCCCTCAGCCCCCAACACTCCGGAGTCGGGGGGGGAGTAGAAAACTCCAAGCCTATCCAACCTCCTCTTATAACTCAGACTCATTCCTGGCATCATCCTGATGCCTCTTCTGAACCCTCTCCATCTTAATAATATACTTCCTATAACAGGAAGACGAGAACTGAACACAGTATTCTAGAAGATGCCTCATCAATGTTCTACGTCACCTCAACATAATGCCCCAACTCCTATACACAAAGGTCTGAGCAATGAAGGCAAGCGTGCTAAATTCCTTTTTAACTTCAAAGAATTATGTACCTGAATCCCTAGGTATCTCTGTTCTACCCAATGCTGTATGAACTATATAATTCTTGCCTGTTTGTTTTACCAAAATGCAATATCTTGCATTTATCCAACTTGGACTCCAATTGCTACTCTTCAGCCCTTTGATCCAATTGATCAAGATCTCTTTGTAATCTTGGATAACCTTCTTTGCTAGTATAGTAGTATACTTTGTCCACTAAGCCATCAACCTTGGTGTCACCCACAAACTTACTAACCATGCTTTCTGTATTCTCATCTGAATCATTTACGTAAATAACAAACAAACGTGGACCCGGCACTGATCCCTATAGAGCACTGCTGGTCACAGACCTCCAGTCCTAAAAACCAACCTCCTCCATCATTCTCTGTCTCTTGCCATTGAGCCAATGTTTTATCCAGTTGGTGAGCTCACCCTGAATCCCATGCGATCTAACTGTACAAACTAGTCCACCATCCAGAACCTTGTCAATCACATTACTAAAGTCCAAGTAAGTTATGTCTCCTAGTCTACTCATATCAGTTCCTTGGTTACCTCCTCAAAAAACTCAATCAAGTTTGTAAGACACTAACTTGCAAGACACTATTTAAGAAATTCATTTAAACCAAGTTTTTATATCCAATGTGATTTTTTTAATTCTTAACTAGAACCTTCATATCTTTATTCAGCTATTGTTCCCGAATCCTATGGGCCTTACCTTTTCACTCTTAACAGAAACATAATGACTCTGAACTCTCATATCGTACTTTTTGAAAACCTCCCACCTAACGCGTCCCTTTACCTATGAACAACCAACTCTAATCCACTTCTTGAAAGTTCTCATCTCATACTGTTAAAATTTGTCTTACTCCAATTAAAACTAACCTCATCTCATCTGGTGACCTTCCCTCCTCTGCTCATAGTCTCCCAACCCTGCTTCTATCTCCTGCCCCAGGGAACTTGATAATTTCTCCCCTTGTTCAGTCCCTTCCCACTTCCACGAATAAATCCTCTGACTCTGTATATCAGTTCTAGAATTTCCAGTTTGCTGTTCCACCCTTCTCCTCTTTACCCTTTGCAATCTCTTTGCACGCCCATCCCTCATCAGCCTGGTCTCAGGTTCTCTGCTTCTTCCCAGGGAAGAAAAGGAACCATCCCCCTTTGCCTAGCTGAGCTTTTTCTCACCTCGAACAACTTGTCTTTTAACTCTTTGCATAAGGTGAAAGGTGTGGCCATGAGTACTTGCATCGGCCCCAATTATGCCTGTTTGTTTATGGGATGTATGGAACGTTCCTTATTCCAGTCTTGCTCCAGATCAAACCCATAATTCTTTTTCTGGTACATAAATGACAATTATTGGTGCTGCATCTGGAAGATGGAAGAACAGTGTCTCATTTTCTGCTTGGGCTTAGTATTGAGTTCAGCAATTTTAGAGCATAAACACCTTTCCCCGTGCTTTACCCCCACCCCACACACTAGGCCTTGTCATTACACGGGCTGCTACCACACAGTACCCATTGTCAACAACTTAGAACGTAGAACATTACAGCGCAGGACAAGCCCTTCGGCCCTCGATGTCGCGCCGACGTGTGAAACCAATCTGAAGCCCATCTAACCTACAGTATTCCGTTATCATCCATATGTTTATCCAATGACTATTTAAATGCCTTTAAAGTTGGTGAGTCTACTACTGTTGCAGGCAGGGCATTCCAGGCCCCTACTACTCTGAGTAAAGAGCCTACCTCTGACATCGGTCCTATGTCTATCACCCCTCAATTTAATGCTATGTCCCCTCGTGCTAGCCATCACCATCCGAAGAAAAAGGCTCTCCCTGTCCACCCTATCTAATTCTCTGATCATCTTGTTTGTCTCTATTAAGTCGCCTCTTAACGTTCTTCTCTCTAACGAAAACAGCCTCAAGTCCCTCAGCCTTTCCTCATAAGACCTTCCCTCCATACCAGGGAACATCCTGGTAAATCTCCTCAGCACCCTTCCCAATGCTTCCACATCCTTCTTATAATGTGACAACCAGACCATTAGCAGCTATTAATTCACCAAGATTGACTTTTAAGCATTCCTTTGTCTGACCAACAGTTGTTCTCTCTCTTTGCGCTCTGTCTCTACCTATTGTTTGCTGTCCACCTCCACCCACCCATTTTCTGTATAAAAACCCATCCTTTTCCGATCTACCATCAGTTCTGAAGAAATGTTACCAGACCTGAAATATTAGCGGTGATTTCTCTACACAAATGCTGCCAGACCTGCTGAGATTTTTCAGCAGTTTGTTTTTGATTCAGATTTCCAGCGTCCGTGGTTCTTTTTAAACCCGGACCAAAATGTTCAGGTTTTAAGGATGCTATCACTGCACAAGAGCCCTCACAAGATACCAGAGCATCTGAGTGATGAGCTCCAAACACAGTTCATAGCAGATGGATTCAAACCCAAACCTCCATAGAAACTAGAACCACAATCCTGCACCTTACATGCTTGACATCCCTTCATTTTGTATATTTATTACAGAGGATTAATAAACCTCAAGCCCCTCGTAGGAATTACTGGAAATTTTGTAATAATTGTGGAAACATGGGGTATTACAGGCACACAGTTGCTCAACTATACTTTTTTTAAAAAGCAGCTGGCATTCATTTCATAAGGGTGAGATATTATAGATTCAGTTTTCACGTTTTGTTGTTCATTGTGCATATGACACAGCTAATTTTGTTCTGGAACGTGCACAAACAGGAAAAGAAGATCTCACTAACATGTTGCAACATTGTTCTGTCTCAAAGTGTACCACTGATAAAATATGAACATTATAATGTTTGTGAAGTTTTTCTTTGCATGTTGCCTGAAAGAATGGATCACATAACTACCTCCACAAAATATGGTCTTCATTATTAACTTTCAAACAGTGCATTGGCAATACACACTTCAGACAGAGTTTCCTGATATGAACTACCTTGCATAATAAAATTAACTTGAATTCTCGTAAGTATTAAAACCTGCAAGGAGAAATGGCTGGTCTTTCTACAGGAAAAGAAAAATAATCACTGAGGTACACAGTCCTTTTAAGAATCCAGGTACGGAAATTGACCTTTTTTGGCAGAAGGCCAAATTTTGGTAAAGCGGATCAACTGTGAGGTTTTGTGAAAATATAAATTCTGTTTGTTGTTCCTATAAGAAAAAAGCTGAAGTTGTTTTTATAATTATGAAAAGTAATGTGCAAACTCTCTCTGTTATTTTGTGTTTTTTAAAAAAAAGTCAGTTGAATGAGGATGCATCAAATGTGTGCATTCTGATTCAATATAACCTCATTTATTTTGAGTTTCACTGTAAATAAAAGTTTGTGTGGACCTCACCAGATTGGGGGTTTAAATCAGAGTTTGTTTGACAGCATCAGCTGAGAGAGTGGAAGTGCCATGCCGGGTGGGGGGGGGGAATAAGTTACTTAATTGGGAACATAATCATTATCCTTGGGAGAGGGGTAGGTGACAGGTGACTCAACCACAGAGTATCACTCAATCATATGGGAATCTTACAGCACAAGTGCGTGAGCAGGCCTATTAGACTGTTATTGAAAACTGCTATTATTTTACAACAGTGCTATCAAACTGTTAGGGCTGCTTTGCCTGTAATGTCTTACTATAACCTTGAGGTTCTACCCAGTATGCTATATCCAATTTGGGAGTGCAGTATGGTTCAAATGTTAAACTTATGAACTTGGTTACTATATTTATAGATTATGACAAATGGGAGAAATAACAGTACAAGTCTGTTGTTTAAGCTATAAACTATATAACAGCTTTATTAAACCTCCCAAATTAGCAGTGGCAATAGGCAGTACATTATGCACTATTTTTCCATAAACAGAACAGATTTAGCACATGCCTGCTACGTTGTTTTTATCATTCTTGAAATAAATGTGTCCAATTAATATGATTACTTTATCTCTTAATTAAGATAAGCTCTGCACTGTTGTAAATTTTATCACAGACCCATTTAAAGAGAACTGGTATAAACACGGGATAGATGAATTAATAGCAGGATGTATTGATGGTGTTAGATGAGAGTCTGTAGGAAGGTTCTTGCCTCCTTAGGACTGAATCTCTTGTTTTCATCTCTTCTGACTTGTGGAAGAGCACACAGTTAAGAAGGAGCCCCTGGTGTTGCTGCTAGTCTTGTTCTTCGGAGATCCATGGTACAGGTGCGGCTAACGAGTTACAATGAAGGGAGACTGTGGGGAAGTCCATCTGAAGGCAAGTGAAGTGAAAAGCAAGCAAATTGACTTCCAAGTTGAAATCATCAGTCAAGCAATCAAAGCACACATCAGAAGAAACCGTAAGCAACAAGTAGGCAGGGCTGCAACTGTCCACTTTCAGTTTGAAGATTCCCAGCCTTTCAATTTTACTGAACAACCACTGGTTGCTGAACCTTTGCTTTGTTGGGAGTTTTAGTCAAGCCACAGAAATTATTTTGTTGTCACATGTACCGAGATACAGTGAAAGGTGTTGTTTTTAATGATATACAGGTAGATCATACCATACAAAGTGCATCAGGGTAGCAGAACAGAGTTACAGCTGCAGAGAAACTTCAGTGAGAGAGAGATCAGAATTAACATTTTGAGAGGTCTATTCAAAAGTCCGATGAACAGGGGAAAAAGTTGTTCTTGAATCTAATCATATATGTATTCAAACTTTTATATCTTCTGCACAACAGAAGAGGGTGGAAGAGAGAAAAACTGTTTTGGGAGGGGGGGACCTTTAAATGTGTTGGCTGCTTTCCCAAGGCAGCAGGAAGTATAGATAGAGTCAGTGGATGGAAGGTGGTTTTAGTGATGAACTGGGCTATGTACACCAATCTATAGTTTCTTGTAATCTTGGGAAGTGTAATTGCCAAACTCTGCTGTGATACATCCAGATAGGATGCTTTTTACGGTGCATCTATAAAAATCCGTAAGAGTCCTTGTAAACATGCTGAATTTCCTTAGCCTTCTAAAGAAATAGAGACATTGTTAATGCCTTTTTGACCATCGTGTTGACATGGGTGAACTAGGACAGATTGTTGGTGATCATCACTCCCAGGAATTTAACACTGTCAGCCATCTCCATCTTGGCGCCATTGATGCAGACAGGTGTGCCCTCACCCCATATCCTGAAGCCAGTGACCAGCTCCTATGGTTTGCTGATGTTAAGCACTCAATTTCTTTCTGGTATTCTGTCTCAATGTCATTTGAGATCCAACCTACAACGGTGGTGTCGTCAGCAAACTAGTTGGGGCAGAATTTGGCCACACAGCTGTAAGTGCAGAACATCCTTTATAAGAGCTGTGATTAAAATCTGAATTACTTATTCAAACCGTGAGAAGGCAGAATCATTCAGCAAAACCTCTTATTAAAACTGGAATCATGTAGACAACAGCATTCATACAGTGAAGCAATTACAAAGGTAAGGATCCAGGAAACCATCCAGCCCACGTTTTCTTTTTGTAACAAAATGCATGCGAGAATAAGTAGATCAAATCAAATCAGATTAAGTCCAACAGCAAAGAGCAAACTGTTATTACTGTGAAATAAAAACCTTTTAAACAAGCAAATTTACAATCATACGGGGATGGCATAGCATCAAATAATATTGCAAGGAAGATTGAATTTCTGAGATTGGTTAACAAGAACACAGAAGTGGACATCGTGGAGAAGAGAGTTTCTAAGATTTTCTCAGAATCGTTCCAAATTGGATACTGATTCAGAAACTGAATGATAAATACAATGAACAACTAAGTATAGATGGCAATGTTTTGCTTGCCATGTGATTAAATACTCAAATTACTCTTGAGGTGCTTGGACTGTATCACAGGACCATAACATGGATGGGAAGAAACAGGATATGGAGTCCTTTGACTCCACTTTGCCAATGAGACTATGGCTTTACCTTTAACAATCTCTTTAACCTCAGACATGCTAACATTCTTGAAAGTGTGGAGGCCATCACTACTTTTATTTTCTCTTTACTTGGCTTGGAACTGGGAATTGTGGGTAAGAGCTGAACTTTGAACACCTGATTGTTGTTAAAATTGAAGAAAACAAAGACAGATGTTTGCTGTTGGAAACTACCCTTAAAGGTAACGCAACTTAATGACTTTTCCAAGGACAGTGCAGACCAATCAGCAATAAGCTGTTGCCATGCTGGGGGATGTTGATTGGAAAGAGGAACGTAAAGGTGTTCTGACTGGGTTCTGGTAGGAGAGTGATTTTCGAGAAATCTGAAGACTGCTGTTCTGTTTTGCCGTCTCTAGTCTTCAAGGCATTATCACATTTTTGAATGTTATGAGAAAGGAATCTCAGTCTGAATGAAATAGCTAAATATTTTGACAAGTCTCTTGAAGCTGTTTGCATTGACTGGTGACTTTGGAATTCAAGCAAGAAATAAAGTTCTGCTTGCCTGTGAAAAAACCATGGCCCAAGATTTCCTGAAAGCCTGGTATCTATTGTTTGAGACAATTTAGACTGTTCGATTCCAGTTCTTTTATTTTCTTCTTTATAGTTTATCTCTGAAATGTGTTTATGCGAGTGAGGGTTATGATGAAAGAAGATTGGGCTTTAAATCATAGATATTAATTAGATTGCTTTGTTTATATTTGTTCTGCTAAAGTTACATTATTCATAATAAATTGGTCATTTTTGTTTAAGTTATAAACTTGGTGTCTAACATCTATTACTCATAAAATCATATGTGAATTCAACCCCTGCGAATAATGAAATTCACAAGTGCTGAGGTCATTAAAAATGCAGGTTAAAAATCGAGGATACATGAGTTTGGCTGCAGATGTTGAATTTTATTGCTACTTACTTTTACGCACAGGCAGATGCAAGTTGTGATCTTGTGGATACAGAGGATTTACTGTAGATGGTTTTATTAATGAGCTGTCCAGATTAGTGGGGAGCTGCAACTGTTGTGACTTCAAGTCAGAATTCGTAAATGACAGAATTGGAGAAGTTACTGCTAAGTCTTTGTCAGACTTACTATTATAGTCCTAAGAAAATCTGATCTGGAGAAAGCCACTCCAGTGATGAGGAAAGCAGAAATGTAGAGGCAGATCAGATCAGTCCTGAGAAGAGAAGACTAACTTTGGCACAGGAGATCAGTAGATTCTATTAACTGCTTAAAATACATAACCAAAAATAACATGAGAAACCAGCAATGAAAGGTGAATCCTTTATCTGTAACTCAGTAAATCACTTCCAGAAAATTTTCAAAAGTAGGAAACTGTTACAGAAGAGTGAAAAATCAAATAGCTACTCGTTGTCAGTGGTTAACAAACTAGAACAGTCTACAACAGAAGAGAAGCCTGAAGTGGGAACCTGAAAGCATTCAATAAAGTCCACGACGTAAGGCTACCTGATAAGAGCCCACGCTGTTGAGGATAATATAATCACCATAGATAGAGGATTGGCTAAGTTAAAGGGGGCTTAATCTTAGAGTAAGGTATCGTCCATTTAAAATAGAGATCAGGAGGGATTTCTTCTGACGGGTTTGTGAATCTGAAATTCCTAATTACAGATTTCTAATCATTGAGAAATCAAGGCTATAGGAATAAGGCAGGAAGGTATGGTTGAGGATGATCAGATCAGCCATAGTCTCATTGGCAAAGTGGTGTCAAAGGACTCCATATCCTGTTTCTGCCCATCCATGTTATGGTCCTGTGATACAGTCCAAGCACCCCTGCAGTGTATGGGATACAATAAAGTAGAAAACCTATAAATACTCATGGTGGAAAAGCGGTAATGTCACTGGATGAATAATCAGATATCCCAATCTAATGTTGTGTCAATATAGGATGAAATCCCATTGTGGCAACTAGTGAAATTCCAATTCATTTGAAGTCTACAATTAAAAGCTAGTCTAATGACAACCATACGTAACCATTGCAATTGTCTGTTGATCGGCAATCTCTTTCAGGAAAGGAAATCTGTCACCCTTACCTGTTTTAACTTATATGTGAATCTAGACCCACAGCAATGTGGCTGACACTTAACTGCTCTAGCAAGCCATCCAATTGATGGGCAATTACAGGTGGATAATAAATGGGATTGACTAGACGCATGGGTTCTTAAAAAAAAAACAATGTTAAGATTAGGTGCCATTGAATCATATTGTACAGAAGCAATCCTTCTGTCGATCAAGTCTGCACCAACAAAAGAAACTGATCTAAATCTATATGAAAGAGAGGTAATGAGAACTGCAGATGCTGGAGAATTCCAAGATAATAAAATGTGAGGCTGGATGAACACAGCAGGCCAAGCAGCATCTCAGGAGCACAAAAGCTGACATTTCGGGCCTAGACCCTTCTTCAGAGAGGGGGATGGGGAGAGGGAACTGGAATAAATAGGGAGAGAGGGGGAGGCGGACCGAAGATGGAGAGTAAAGAAGATAGGTGGAGAGAGTATAGGTGGGGAGGTAGGGAGGGGATAGGTCGGTCCAGGGAAGACAGACAGGTCAAGGAGGTGGGATGAGGTTAGTAGGTAGATGGGGGTGCGGCTTGGGGTGGGAGGAAGGGATGGGTGAGAGGAAGAACTGGTGAGGGAGGCAGAGACAGGTTGGACTGGTTTTGGGATGCAGTGGGTGGGGGGGAAGAGCTGGGCTGGTTGTGTGGTGCAGTGGGGGGAGGGGACGAACTGGGCTGGTTTAGGGTTGCAGTAGGGGAAGGGGAGATTTTGGAACTGGTGAAGTCCACATTGATACCATATGGCTGCAGGGTTCCCAGGCAGAATATGAGTTGCTGTTCCTGCAACCTTCGGGTGGCATCATTGTGGCAGTGCAGGAGGCCCATGATGGACATGTCATCTCGAGAATGGGAGGGGGAGTGGAAATGGTTTGTGACTGGGAGGTGCAGTTGTTTGTTGCGAACTGAGCGGAGGTGTTCTGCAAAGCGGTCCCCAAATCTCCGCTTGGTTTCCCCAATGTAGAGGAAGCCACACCGGGTACAGTGGATGCAGTATACCACATTGGCAGATGTGCAGGTGAACCTCTGCTTAATGTAGAATGTCATCTTGGGGCCTGGGAGAGGGGTGAGGGAGGAGGTGTGGGGGCAAGTGTAGCATTTCCTGCGGTTGCACACACCACCCTACCAACCTCCGGATACAACGCATCATCCTCCGACACTTCCACCATTTACAATCCGACCCCACCACCCAAGACATTTTTCCATCCCCACCCCTGTCTGCTTTCCAGAGAGACCACTCTCTCCGTGACTCCCTTGTTCGCTCCACACTGCCCTCCAACCCCACCACACCCGGCACCTTCCCCTGCAACCGCAGGAAATGCTACACTTGCCCCCACACCTCCTCCCTCACCCCTCTCCCAGGCCCCAAGATGACATTCCACATTAAGCAGAGGTTCACCTGCACATCTGCCAATGTGGTATACTGCATCCACTGTACTCGGTGCGGCCTCGTCTACATTGGGGAAACCAAGCGGAGGCTTGGGGACCGCTTTGCAGAGCACCTCCGCTCAGTTCGCAACAAACAACTGCACCTCCCAGTCGCAAACCATTTCCACTCCCCCTCCCATTCTCGAGATGACATGCCCATCATGGGCCTCCTGCACTGCCACAATGATGCCACCCGAAGGTTGCAGGAACAGCAACTCATATTCTGCCTGGGAACCCTGCAGCCATAAAGTATCAATGTGGACTTCCCCTACTGCATCCCTAAACCAGCCCAGTTCGTCCCCTCCCCCCACTGCACCACACAACCAGCCCAGCTCTTCCCCCCCCCCACCCACTGCATCCCAAAACCAGTCCAACCTGTCTCTGCCTCCCTAACCGGTTCTTCCTCTCACCCATCCCTTCCTCCCACCCCAAGCCGCACCCCCATCTACCTACTAACCTCATCCCACCTCCTTGACCTGTCCGTCTTCCCTGGACTGACCTATCCCCTCCCTACCTCCCCACCTATACTCTCTCCACCTATCTTCTTTACTCTCCATCTTCGGGCCGCCTCCCCCTCTCTCCCTATTTATTCCAGTTCCCTCTCCCCATCCCCCTCTCTCCCTATTTATTCCAGTTCCGTCTCCCCATCCCCCTCTCTGATGAAGGGTCTAGGCCCGAAACGTCAGCTTTTGTGCTCCTGAGATGCTGCTTGGCCTGCTGTGTTCATCCAGCCTCACATTTTATTATCCTAAATCTATATGAATCCCACTTTCAAGCACTTAGCCTATGGCCATGAATGTTATAACATTTCAATTGCTCATCCATGTACTTTTTAAGGGTGGTGAGGTTTCCCACCTCTGCTACCCACCTGACCACTGCATTCCAGATTCCCACCACCCTCTAACTGTAAAACAATTTCCCTCCTCATTTCATCTAAAGTTACACCCCCTTGCTATAGACCTATCAGCTAAGGAGAATAACTACTTTCTATCCACTCTGTTCATATCCCTCATAATTTTATACACCTCATTCAGGTCTCTCCTCCGTCTTCTCTGCTCCAAAGAAGACAGACTAGGCTTATCCAGTTTCTCTTCATAGAACAGTTTAGTTATCTCTGGCAACATCCTCCATGAGCCCCTCCAATGCAGTCACAGCCTTCCTTCAATACAGTTACTAGAACTGCGCACGATATAACTAAATTCCTGTACAGCTCCAAAATAGCCACCTTGCTCTTAAAATCAGTGCCACAACTGATAAAGTGGACCAAGATCCTCCGAGCTTCAAGTCTCCTACTATTGAGTACTCCTGTGTCTTATTAGTCCTTCCAAAGTACATCACCTTACACTTTGCAGGGTTAAAATCTATCTGCCACTGACCTGCTCATCTGATCAATCTATCTATATCCTCCTGTAATCTAAAACCTCTTTCCTTGCTGTCAATTGGCCACATTTGTAACATTTGCAAAATTACTTATCATCTCCTCAACCCCTGACCCCCTCCTAACGCGTACCAATAAAAGTATAGCCTACTGAGGTCAATTGACAGACCTATTACTGATGTAAGTGTAAGTGCAGCACAGCCTCGTGATCAGATAGCTATGACAGATATAAGACCAGGCATGCAGCATTCATGTCAGACAACCCAGACTGAGACAGAAATCCCGATATGACCTCTGAAAAGCCATCAGAGATGTCAAGAGGCAGCACTGAACAAGTTAGAACCCCAAACCAACCATACGGACCCACACTGCCTGTGGCAAGACCTACACAACATACCAGATACAAAATGAAGCAGAGCAAGATAACAGACAAAAACACATCCCTCCCTGACATGCACAGTGCTTTCTGTGCTTAGTTCAAGCAGAATGATGGCAGCACGGTCTCACTTGCCCTGGATGCATCTGTTCCCTGCATCACCGCTGTAGACATCAGATCAGTCTTCCTGAGAGTCAACCCAAGGAAAGCGACTGGCCTGGATGAAGTCCTTGGCTGTGAGAACTGGCTGGCGGAGGTATTCACTGACATCTGCAACCTCTCCTTCCGACAGACTGAAGTCCTTACCTGCTTCAAGAAGACCACCATCATTCCAGTACCGAAGAAAGCACATGCATTGTGGTTTAAATACTACCCGCCAGTGACTCTGACCTCCATAATTATGAAGTGCTTTGAGAGGCTGGTCATGGCCCACATCAACTTGAGCCTCTCAACCTACTTCGATCCTCTGCAATTTGCCTACCATGTAACAGGTCGACAGCAGACACAGTTTCCCGAGCCCTGCAGTCATCCCTGCAACATATGGACAACAAGGACACCAACATCCGGCTCCTATGCATCAACAGCAGCACTGCCTTCAAAACCAAAGTTCCCTCCAGACTAATCTCAAACCTAGGTCTTATCTCCACCCTCTGCATCTGGATTTCAGCTTCCTGACACGCAGACCACAATCAGTGAAGACAGACAACTGCAATTCTTTCACGATAACACTCAACGCAACAACACCCCAGGGTATGCATTTTCAGCCCCCTACTTTCCCTGTACACCCACAGCTGTTAGCCAAATTCTGAATGAATGCCATCTACATGTTTGCTGATAACATCACCATGGCATGATGGATATCAAACAACAATGAGTCAGAATACAGAAAGGAGATAGAGGGTTTGGTGTCATTGTACAATGATAACATTCTCTCTCTCTCAATGTCAACAAAAGAACTGATCATTTACTTCAGGAAGAAAGGAGGAGGACGTGCCCTCATGTACGTCAACGGAGCGGATGCTTGAGTGTTTCAAGTTATTAGGAGTGAAGATAATTTACAACCTGTCCTGGACTTCCCACTTAGACGTAACAGTCAAGAAAGCAACACTGTTCTTCCTCAGACAGCTGAGGAAGTTCGTCATTGTCCGTAAGGGCCCTCACAGAATGCGTGCTATCCAGATGAATAATGGCACAACCCAGACCCTCTCAGAAGCCAACCTCCCTCCAATGGACTTCATTTACACTTCTCATTGCCATGGAAATGCTGCCAACATTATCAAAGACCCCTCCCACTCCAATAATGCTCTGCTATGACCACCTGATATTTCACCTTGGGTGCTTACAGCCCATTATTCTCAACATTGACTTCACCAGCTTCAAACTCCCTCCACTCCAAGCCTAATCTCATGATGAGCCCTCTCCCTCCTCCTCACCTCCCTGACCTGACCTTATTGGCCCATTTTCCTACTCACCTCTCTGCTCCACCGTTCTCATGGACCAATCACAATACCCTCCTACCTGCATCCACCTATCACCAACTCTTCTACCCTTCCCCTGGCCCCAGTCCATTCCATCTATTCATTTCTGGGCTCCCCTCCCCCTCCCAGCCCTGACAAAAGGTTTTAGTTCGAAAAGTTGACCTTGCTGCTCCTCTGATGTCTAACCTGCTGTGCTTTTTAGCCTCGCACCTGTAAGCCTTAGGTATACTTTTTTTTGGCCGATTTGTATGTCCTTCCTGTTACTAACCCTAACTTCCCAAATTAAACATGGTGGGGAGGGGTGAATATTGCAGAGTAACGTGAGTATCCCCCACTGTAATGTCATACAAACTTGTGGGCAGAACAACTTTGGATCCCAAAGGAGTGAGACCTAATGTCTTGTTCATTCTCAAAGTCTATGACAATGCCTTGTCGGATTGATGTGACTTGTAACTAATTGCTAACGTGCAATAAGCCATATTTTGTTAACTATAAGAGACTTTATTTTCGCTAAACCAGAAAGTGTGTCTACCACACATGACCAAACAGGCCCTGTTGTCTCTTACACTTAATGACAGTCTTCATCATGACCAGCAGTTTTTGCAGGATAGTGAGCTAAGCTGCCCCCTAACCTAGGCTGACAGCATTGGTATGAGGCTGAGATGCAGTATCTGCTTGTCAAGTATCGTTGAATGATTTGAGGGTTTATAAAATCATGAGGGACATGGATAGGGTAAATGGACAAGGTCTCTTCCCGGGGTGGGTGGGGGGGGGGTCCAAAACTGGAGGGTGTAGGTTTAAAATGAGAGGGGTAAGATTTAAAAGGGACCTAAGGGGAAACTACTTATGCAGAGGGTGGTGCGTGTATGGAATGAACTGCCAGAGCAAGTGATAGAGGCTGGTACAATTGCAACATTTAAAAGGCGTGTGGATGAGTATGTAAATAGGAAGGGTTTAGAGGCATATGGGCCAAATGCAACTAGATTTATCTAGGATATCTGGTCTGCATGGATGAGTTGGACCAAAGGGTCTGTTTCTGTGCTGTACGTCCCTAAGACTTGTGAGAGGCTGATGGAGGATTGGATTTGAGACGGCACTTGAAGATGCATTCTCTGACTTTGACTGTATGCATGAAATGATTAGATTTGTAGTGCTGACCTCTCCAGCTGTCTGCTTCAAGTATCTTCTAACCATGGCTTTTGAGGGTCTCCTTGACCAAGCAGAAATATGGCACATATCTCTGTTCACCTCCCTAGGGCTCTCAGTGATGCATTTATGACGATGGAATATTGTCTGTGTCCTAACTTTCCATTTTCCTCATTTAGTAATGCAGCAAAAATATTCACCAAGAGTCTGTTGTTGCACTGCTTCCCTTTAAAGAGGCAAGGCGTGCACTGCTCGGACCCTGGATGCGTGCAGAGGTAGCCAGCAATGTAACAGATGTTTGGCTCCATCTACAATTAGATGAATGAATGCTAAATGTCTGCATGTTGCCTATCTCCATCTGACCATGTATTATGATCTTCACACCCAAAACAAATGGTAGAGCCCACTTTTATCTCATTATATTGTGCTTTAATTTCATATTCAATGTTTTTTTAAAACTTCATATTATTATACTACTTTTTCAGCTATTAGTTTGGACATGGAATGACGTATGGTTGACAATTCTGACTAGTTGCTGTGTAGTGTAATCTATTATTATCCAAAATATCAGATCTTCTATGTATTAAATGCTGAATGATGTGTAGCCTTTTAAGTTTCACTAGTAACTTCAAATTTTAATTTGATGATAACCTTGAGTAGAATGAATACCTACATGGTAAATGGTTAAATGAGATAATGCAAACAGTAAAAAAAATCTTACTTGAACAACTTTTTATTTGTGTGTCTGTTGACTTTGAGCTACAACGGTGTTACAGACAGTTCAGTGGCAGGTGCTGAAGTTGAATAGAAGGTATAAACCGAATATCTCAAACGTTCCAAAAAGCAACCAGTCTTTCACTCTATAAACTACTTTAAAATATGTTATGATATGGAAACTTCCATATCTATTCCAAAGCATGGCAGTTATCTGTAAGATCATAGTATGTATTCTTTGCATTTTAATGCCACAAAGATTACACCATTGCTGTTTTGTACCAAATTGGTTCAAACCTAACAATGCTCAGAGTTGGATTTTTTTATCAACTGAGATATTGACAACAATAAGTATTAGCCCAGTCATGTTCTTTCTTAATTCAGATTGTCATCTTATTCGAATAGTCAAATAAGGTGACAAATTTTCATTTTATTTATTTCAGGGGGCAGTATTAGCAGCTGTGTCAAGCCACAAATTCAATTCCTTCTATGGAGACCCTCCGGAAGAACTGCCTGATTTTTCTGAAGACCCCACTTCCTCAGGTACTTTTTTCCATACAAGAGAAACTAGACATTAAAGCTGATCCCTACATAATCTTTACAGAGCCAAGTACTTTAGCTCTACAACAAAGCTGTGCATCAAAGATATAGTATTTATGTTTATTGAATGCATATTTCCTTAGTGATGCAGGGCTTTATCTTCGACAAAAAATAATTTTAAAAATGATAATTATTCAATTATTCTAACACAAAATGTCCTCCTGTTTACTTGTGACCAAGGATACAGACAATAAGTCAGCAAACAACAGACCCTTCAGAGATAGAAAGAACTGGAGATGCTGGAGTCAGAGACAGTTCGATGTGGAGCTGGAGAAACAGCAGATCAGGCAGCATCAGAGTTCACAGTTTGTGAACTTTCCTGCTCCTCTGATGCAGCCTGGCCTCCTCGTGTTCCTCCAGCTCCACACTGTTATCTATAAACAACAAACGCTTCATTCTTTTGCATGCATCACTGCTTTCTATGTTCATCTTGAAATAATTTCCCTTCTAAATACTGATACCTTCCATTTTTGAGCATCTCTTTTTTTCCCAGCTCCTCATCACAATTTGTCATATATCCCCTCTCCCTCTCATCCTACTTTCTTACCCTTTATCTCCAATCCTTTGCACCTATCCATTTCACTCCTTACACTTCCTTCACCATCATCATCTGCCCCTCTGCCTCTTCCATAGCACCATATTTTTTTCTTTGCAGCTGAGTCTCTCCCTTATCTCCTCCTTCATTGTGCAGTGACCTCTTTTTTTTTCTCTTAAAGGACCGCACTTCCCTTCTTCTCTACCACAGCATATCTCCTGCCATCTCCATCAGTGTACCCCTCCTTCCTGTCTATCATAGGATATCTCCTATCCTCCCTATCACAGCATATTCCCCACCCCCTCACTACCACAGCATATCCCCAGTTCCTCCCTACTGTTTTTAAGCCCTTCCCCCACTGTGCCTTGAAGTATCCCTTTCCCTTCTCTATAATGATGTTTCCCCATCCCCCCAACATGCTGCCTTCCCTTCCTACTCCACTTTGCCACATTGAGCTAAATTTTATAGCTCTCATTCAAATTGCAATTTGCATTTTGAAATTTGCAAATATAAAATGCACATTTTCAAACTTGTTACCTTCATATTTATGCGTTCATATATATAGATCTCAGTAGTCATTTTACAGCCTCTTTGCCTGTATGGTTTTACAGCATTTTATCTGGAGATCTGTAAATAGATGGTTATCGTTGTTCTTCTTCCTGAGGACATGCAGTTGAGTAATAGTGCACACTAAACTAACTGAGGCTATGTTGTTTTTCAAAAAGTAACTTGCAATTGTATGACAAAATGCTGTGACAGTTGGCAGTGAGTCACTCAGTTTATAGATATGTGTAAGTAGTACCATTTTGTTTGATCATCCCTTTAAGAACATTTCTATCATTTTAATTTCTGATCAATTCAATGGCAAATAGCAAAGTCATCTGCTGAAATATTTGTATTTTGAATTGTAATAATTAAAATGTCCTGTTTTGAGATTGTAATGTAATAGTTATGCTATTCTAAAGGTAAAAATGATTATCAATATAAGATTTAACATGAAAAGCTATAACTGCTCACTTCTTTTCTCATTTGTTATTTCCCATATCCTACTTGATCCATATTGTCCATTAATTGTCACTGATACCAGTCTTGATATAAAGGTATCCATTCAGTGTTGCCTAATGCATTTTTCACCAAGCCTTTGGTAACATTTGAGCATGCTTTTAACATCAGAGTTGTACATCTCAGAAACAGACCCTTTATCCAACGCATACTGATCAGATATCCTAATTAATCTAGTCATATTTGCCAGCGTTTGGCCCTTCTCCCTCAAAACCATTCCTATTCATGTACCCATCTAGGTGTTAACAATAGTAATTGTACCAGCCACCACCCCCATCTCTGGCAGTTCATTCCATACATGCGCCACACTCTGCATGGAAAAAGTTGCCCCTCAGGTCCCTTTTAAATCTTCCCCACCTCATCTCAAACCTATGCTGTCTAGTTTTGGACTTGACTGCCTTGGAAAAAGACCTTGGCCACTCACCCTCTCCACGACCCTCATGATTTTATAAACCTCTACGAGGTCACCCCTCGGCCTCCAACACTCCAGGGAAAATGGCCCAAGTCCACTGTGTCTCTCCCCATCGTTCAAACTCTCCAACCTTGGCAACATCCATGTAAATCTTGCTTGAACCCTTTCAAGTTTGACATGTTATGGAGGTGCCCACACAGTTGCTGTTTTGTGAACCATGCATTGAGTTAACCTTATGTGAGGATTTAAATCTAGGAGTGAAAAATGAGATTTCCAGGAAATTAATGCTAGTCTTTTGCTTAAACTCTTCATTGGTGTTCTGTTGGAGTTGATTTTATACAAATAATTTAGCTTCTGATATTGGATCTGATCTGTCAGTAGTTTGGTTAAAAAGCCAACTAAAATTATGTCCAAAGAAAATTGACTTAAAGCAACATTGTCCAATTGAAATTTCAGATTAGCCATAAGTCCGTCTATGGTTTTACTGTTATTGGCCATATATGCTAATTTTAGTGGAAGTGTATTGCGCTCACAGATTTTCTAATCAACTTGCTCAGAGATATTATAAACACACCTCTGGAGCAGGTGGCTCAGAGTTAGGGAAACCAACACTAAACAATGCAGTTAAATGCGCTTCATGTGTCCAAATTTAGCTAATAAATATGCGATAACCAAGAAAATAAAGTATTTACAAGGTTTAGAAAGGGGACACGTTAATTTGGCTTTTCATCTTAACATCTTATCAGTGCTTATGCATACATGTCTCCATACATATTGACAGCAGTGCCCATTGCTCATATTCAATTTACTAATCAGAAATCAAAAATTTATTTCTAAATTCCCAATTAGCCACATGTGATTGGTGTATTGGACAACACTTGACTAAGGCCTTCACTGTTTGATGAATAATGGCTTCAACCCTGAAATGATTTACCAAAGACCTAAATCAGCTCCTTTTCAGTTTCAAATGAATGAGAGTTCACTCATAACTATGTTTCTAGTTTGAAAAACTCTTAATGTTTGTTATTTACCCAAATGCTGCCCACTTACTAGGACTGCTAGCTGCAGAAAGTAGGTATCTACTTGTTTCTGTATTTAAGGCATTTCATTCTACATAAATTGTGGCCTTTGTGTGTAAATTTCACTGTCTCTCCTTTCACAGGCATGGTACTGAGGAGATAAAATTACTTTTCATGCTGTCTTCATGTAATTAATTCCTGATGTATAAACTGATGTGTTTCAGAGACTTTCTTTGAACTGCTTGTCAAAATCAGGATATTGTTAGGATGATTGGTAACAATTAACTTAGATTTCTTGCAAATGTATTGTTTGAAGTAGAATCTGATAAAAGCTTATGAACCTCATGCACATTGTTCTGTACTTAATTATTGGTCATGTTTATTTTGCAAGATTTTTTAATCATTATTTGTTCATGGGAGGCGTTGGCTTAGTAGTGATATATCACTCGACTAGTAATCCAGAACACCAGACTAACTTTCTGAGGGTAAGGACTTGAATCCTACTGTGGCTGATGGTGAAATTTGAAGTAAAAAAAAACAAAAGAAATATGGATTTCTTGGCTGGTTCCATGTCTGCCATTAATCTATTGTTAATTGTTAAAAAAAAAATCTCTTTGAGGGAAGAAGTTTTGTTATGGAACCAAATTTAATCTTAAATTTATAACTTGGACAACTGATGAGTATTCATTAGAAATCATAATTTGTACAGATCTAAGAACGTGATCTTGTTATTTAAATTGACTTGAGCATAATAAGTCATAATTACAAGGTCCTGAATGCATACGTGTTGAAAATCAAATCATTCCTAACTTTTTAAATTCTTGTGATGTGGGTTGTTAATACTGAGCTATTTTTAGGCAAGAACAGGATGCAAGTTTTTTTTTATATGCACTGATACAATCTGTATACAATCTTCCTTTGCCTATGTGTCTGGCGCTGATTGTTGGGAAAAACTATTATTGCAAATCTGCCAAAAATTGCACAGCAGCCATTAAATACTCTGGAGGACCGTGACTGGTACATTGTTGCAAACTGCCAAGGAGGGCATTGCAGTAATACATGTTATCACATTTGGCACTCTATCAGCATCAAGTATTCCCAAACCAAGTATAGCAGAATCACATGCCAAGTAAAAGTCATTTTACAGCACCTTACTTAATAGTAATATCAGTCTCAAAAGAACACAACTTTTCGATATCCCTTAACCTGTTGAGGGAAATTTTAAGATTTTTGCTGAATTAACAACAGTTTGTGGCTTTGAATCCATGAATATCGCAAACTGAAATTGCACAATCTGATTCATGTATCAAAAAATCCTTTACAACCTTGGTAAACAGGGGACTTATAGTAGGGAACAAATCTGAACCCAGGTCTCAGCAATATAAGAACACAGGCTGAAATTAGTTCTCAGAAACGGAGGTGCAGCTACTCAATTGCATGATAGTTCTATTTGCATAATATGCCTAAGAATTTGATCATTTAGTCTAGTTAGACTACTTACTAATTTAAATTGACTTAATTTTTTCACCAGTAGTAACTCTGGAGGAACATTGAAAAGTCATTAATGAATTTTAGATTTAAATTTAGATCTAGACAAATTTGACTCAGAGCTGAATATTTTTAGGGGAGAACAGGATGCAAGTTTTTTTTTATATGCACTGATACAATCTGTATACAATCTTCCTTTGCCTATGTATCTGGCACTGATAGCTGGGAAAAACTATTCTTGCAAAACTGCCAAAAATTGCACAGCAGCCATTAAACACTCTGTAGGACCATGACTGGTACATTCTTGCAAATTGCCAAGGAGGGCATTGCAATAATTGAATCTGGAATTGAAAAGGAATGAATGAGACTTTAAATGGAAAATGGGCTAAGACAGGCTGGGACAAAGGTAGAACTTAACAGCCTTTTTTAAAGAACATACATTATTGAAGAGTTCAACTGAGATCAAGCAAATATAACATTCCAAACGGTCTCATTGAGCAGGAGAAAATGCCCGGAACAAGAATGGAATCTGTGACTATAGTGTGGTATTGTCACAGAAACCAGAGACTGGTTGTTTAGAATCGTAGAGGCCCCTGTAGTGCAGAAAGAGGCAATTTCCATTGTTTAGTGATAATGGGAATTGCAGATGCTGGAGAATCCAAGATAACAAAGTGTGGAGCTGGATGAACACAGCAAGCCAAGCAGCATCTCAGGAGCACAAAAGCTGACGTTTCGGGCCTAGACCCTTCAGAGAGGGGGATGGGGAGAGGGAACTGGAATAAATAGGGAGAGAGGGGGAGGCAGACCGAAGATGGAGAGAAAACAAGATAGATAGAGAGGACAGTATAGGTGAGGAGGTAGGGAGGGGATAGGTCAGTCCAGGGAAGATGGACAGGTCAAGGAGGTGGCATGAGGTGGTAGGTAGGAAATGGAGGTGCGGCTTGAGGTGGGAGGAAGGGATGGGTGAGAGGAAGAACAGATTAAGGAAGCAGAGGCAGGCTGGGCTGGTTTTGGGATGCAGTGAGGGGAAGGGATGAGCTGGGCTGGTTTTGGGATGCAGTGGGGGGAGCGGAAGAACTGGGCTGGTTTTGGGATGCAGTGGGGGAAGGGGAGATATTGAAGCTTGTGAAGTCCACATTGATACCACCGGGCTGCAGGGTTCCCAAGCGGAATATGAGTTGCTGTTCTTGCAACCTTCAGGTGGCATCATTGTGGCACTGCAGGAGGCCTATGATGGACATGTCCTCTGAGGAATGGGAGGGGAAGTTGAAATGGTTCGCGACTGGGAGGTGCAGTTGTTTGTTGCAAACCAAGCAGAGGTGTTCCGCAAAGCGGTCCCCAAGCCTCTGCTTGGTTTCCCCAATGTAGAGAAAGCCACACGAGGTTCAATGGATACAATATACCACATTGGCAGATGTGCAGGTGACCATCTGCTTGATATGGAAGGTCATCTTGGGCCCTGGGATGGGGGTGAGGGAGGTGGTGTAGGGGCAAGTGTAGCACTTCCTGCGGTTGCAGAGGAAGGTGCCGGGTATGGTGGGGTTGGAGGGGACTGTGGAGCGGACAAGGGAGTCGCGGAGAGAGTGGTCTGTCCGGAAGGCAGACAAGGGTGGGGATGGAAAAATAGCTTGGGTGGTGAGGTTGGATTGTAGATGGTGAAAGTGTCGGAGGATGATACGTTGTATCCGGAGGTTGGTGGGGTGGTATGTGAGAACGAGGGGGATCCTCTATGGGTGGTTGTGGCGGGGGCGGGGTGTGAGGGATGTGTTGCGGGACATGCGGGAGACGCGGTCAAGGGCATTCTCGACCACTGCGGGTGGGGGGGGGTTGCTGTCCTTGAAGAATGTGGACATCTGGGATGTGCGGGAGTGGAATGCCTCATCCTGGGAGCAGATGCGGCGGAGGCGGAGGAATTGGGAATAGAGGATGGGTGGGCGGAGGTGTATTCTAGGTAGCTGTGGGAGTCGGTGGGCTTGAAATGGACATCAGTTTCTAGCTGGTTACCTGAGATGGAGACTGAGGTGTCCAGGAAAGTGAGGGATGTGTTGGAGATGGCCCAGGTGAACTTGAGGTTGGGGTGGAAGGTGTTGGTAAAGTGGATGAACTGTTTGAGCTCCTCTGGGGAGCAAGAGGCAGTGCCGATACAGTCATCAATGTAACGGAGGAAGAGGTGGGGTTTGGGGCCTGTGTAGGTGCGGAAGAGGGACTGTTCTACATAACCTACAAAGAGGCAGGCATAGCTTGGGCCCATGCGGGTACCCATGGCCACCCACTTTGTCTGTAGGAAGTGGGAGGAATCGAAAGAGAAGTTGAGGGTGAGGACGTGTTCGGCTAGGCGGATGAGGGTGTCACTGAAGGGGGTTTGGTCGGGCCTGCGGGAGAGGAAGAAGCCGAGGGCCTTGAGGCCATCTGCATGAGGAATACAGGTATATAGGGACTGGACGTCCATGGTGAAAATGAGGTGTTGGGGGCCAGGGAATTGGAAGTCCTTCTTGACCTGTCCAACTTCCCTGGACTGACCTAACCCCTCCCTACCTTCTCACCTATACTCTCCTCTCTACCTGTCTTGTTTTGTCTCCATCTTCGGTCCACCTCCCCCTCCCTCCCTATTTATTCCAGTTCCCTCTCCCCATCCCCCTCTCTGATGAAGGGTCCAGGCCTGAAACGTCAGCTTTTGTGCTCCTGAGATGCTGCTTGGCCTGCTGTGTTCATCCAGCTCCACACTTTGTTATCTTGGAATTTCCATTGTTTAGTCAGGTTGCAGCTGTATAGAATTTTAATTAGGCCACAATTGGAATAGGTGTACAGTCAGTGTACAGTTCTACTGTCCCCCACTACCAGAAGGATGCAAAGGCTGTGAAGAGGATGCAGAAAAGGTTGAGTATGAACTATGTGGAAGGATTGAATAAACCTGAGATAGTAGGAATTGCAGATGCTGGAGAGAGTTGCAGTGGGAAGAAGGGTCTCGGCCCGAAAAGTCAGCTTTCCTGTTCCTATGATGCAGCTTAGCCTGCTGTGTTCATCCAGCTTGTTATCTTGGATAAACCTGGGTGTTTCACTTGAATAAGAGTGAAGCTGGATGAACACAGCAGGCCAAGCAGCATCTCAGGAGCACAAAAGCTGACGTTTCGGGCCTAGACCCTTCATCAGAGAGGCCCGAAACGTCAGCTTTTGTGCTCCTGAGATGCTGCTTGGCCTGCTGTGTTCATCCAGCTTCACACTTTATTATCTTGGATTCTCCAGCATCTGCAGTTCCCATTATCTCTGTTTCACTTGAATATTGGATACTGAGCGGGCAACCTGATGGATGTTTACAAAATTATGAGAAGCATGGAGAATCAATCTTTCTCCCATAGTAGTATTGTCAATTACTAGGAAACAGGTTCAAGGTGAAAGGGAGGAATGTTTGAAGGAGATGTGAGAAACAGGTTTTTCACACAGGTGATAATTACCTGGAATGTGTTACCAGTGGGGGTGGTAGAAGCAGATTCAATAGCAATATTTAAAAGGCACATTGACAGATATACAAATAGGCAGGGAATCAAGGGATACAGCTACTTAGAGGCAAAACGCTTTTAGTTTAGAAAGGCACTGTGTGTTGGTGCAAGCTTAGTGTGTTGTATTCCTTGTAGCTCCATCTAGCCCACTTTGGCCAAATTCCATGTTATCATATAACCCCCAGTTCATAACCATTATTTTTGGTTCATTTTTTTCCATGACAATCTTAAATCTTACTGAGTTACAGATTGGCGCTTCTACCATTTTCCTGGCTTTGCGGCCCAGCATTACACCCTCTCTTGTACGACTTTCTATTAGCTGCCTTCTGAAGATCTCAAAAAGGGGTACGTTTTGAAATTCTGTACCCCCACACCCCTCCCCCATATCTTTCACATCTTGTCTATCACATTTTAATATTGGGGAATTTGAAATCCCCTACTGTTGTTATGCCTTGTAGAATTAGACGTCTGTGAAATTTGCTGATACATCTGTCCTTCTGTCACTCCCTGACTGTTCAGGGATCTATTGTACACTCATGATAATATGATTGCCACTTTTTTGTGTTTACGTTGTTCCTATTTGGCTCTACTTGAGGAAACAACTAAGATATTATCCTTCTTTATTGTTGTAATTAACGCCTTTATCAATATTGTGACACTACCCATTCTTTTACACTTGCCCCATCTTGCCTGAAGACTCTGTACTCAGTATTGAAGACTCAATATTGAGATATTAGCCTTGCCCACCCTTAACCAACCCCCTGTGACAGCAATTATATTGCATGCCATGCGTAATCACTAACCCCCAATCATCTGCCTTGTTAACAATGTCATGCATAAAAATAAATGGTACCTAGCTTCACTTCCTTGTGTTTTAATTTGACTGTATAGGCTCAGCCAAGTCCGCACTGATTTTTGCTTTGCTTCTACTTTTGCCTGTGCTCACCTCCAATGGCACCACCACACTATTTCCCATCCCTGTGCCAAATTAGTTTAATCTCCCACTAGTCAGATGATCATCAATAGACAAGCTACCTCTATTGCCACCACTTTCAACATTCTGGAATGTAGATCATTGGGTCCCAGACATTTGTCAATGCTCAGTCCCATTAAATTCTCCAAAACTGCTTTTTATCCTTATTGATGCAGCACATAAGGATGCCATTTGACTCATCAAGCTGTGCTAAGTATTGATTCAGAAATAATAGTAACTGCCAATGCTGGACAATTTGCGATAACAAGGTGTAGAGCTGGATGAGCACAAGCAGCATTAGAGGAGCAGGAAAGCTGACATTTCAGGTCTGGACCCTCCTCCAGCTACTGTATCGGCGCTGCCTCGCGCTCCCACAAGGAACTCAAACAGTTCATTCACTTTACTAACACCTTCCACCTCAACTTCACCTGGACCTTCTCCGATACCCCTCTCTCCTTCCTGGACCTCTCTGTTTGCATCTCTGGCAACTACCTGGAAATCGATATCCATTTCAAGCCTATTGACTCCCGTAACTACCTAGAATACACCACCTCTCACCCACCTTCCTGCAAAAATGCCATCCCCTATTCCCAATTCCTTCGCCTCCACTGCATCTGGTCCCAAGATTAGGCATTCTGCTCCCAGACATCCCAGAAGTCCTCTTATTTCAAGGACAACAACTTTCTCTCCACAGTCCCCTCAACTGCATCTCTCGCGTTTCCAGCAACTCATCCCTCTCACCCCCTCCCTGCAATAACAATAAAAACAGAATCCCCATCATCCTCACATACCACCCCACCAACCTCCAGATCCAATACACCACTTCTGCGACCTACAATCTGACCCCACTATCAAGAACATTTTTCTCTCCCCACCCTTATCTGCCTTCCGGAGGGACCGCTCCCTCCGTGACTCCCTTGTCCACTCCCCACTAGCCCCACCATCCCTGGCACTTTTACCTGCAACCGCAGGAAGTGCTACACCTGCCCCTACGCACCCCCCCCCCCCCCAACCCCAATCCCAGGCCCTAACAAAACCTTCCACATTAAACAGATGTTCACCTCCACTACTGCTAATGTGGTATAGTGTATCCGCTGTTCCTGATGTGGCCTCCTCTACATCGGGAGTACCAAGCGAAGGCTTGGAGACGTCTTTGTGGAACACCCACACTTGGTTCGTGACAAACAATGCACTTCCTAGTCGCGAACCACTTCAGCTCCTCCTCCCACTCCTTGGACGACATGTCAATCCTGGGCCACCTCCAGTGCCACAGTGATGCCACCCGAAGGTTGCAGTAACAGCACCTCGTATTTCGCTTGGGAACCCTGCAGCCCAATGGTGTCAATGTGGACTTCACAAGCTTCAAAATCTCCCTGCCCCCCCGACTGGATCCCAAAACCAGCCCAGCTTGTCCCTGCCTCCTAACCTGTCCTCCTTCCCACCTATCCACTCCTCCCACCTCAACCCCCACCCCACCTCCAACCCACCAGCCTCATCCCCGCCTCCTTGACCTGTCCATCTTCCCTTGACCAACCAACTCCACCCTAACTGGTCTAACTCACCTTTAGTAGCTCCATTCCCACCTCCTTGACCTGTCCGTCTCCTCTCCACCTATCTGCTCTTTTATCCATCTTCCATCTGCCCCGTCTCTCCCTAGTTGTTTCAGAATCTCCTTCCCCTCCCCCATTTCTGGAGAAGGGCCCAGACTAGAAACGTCGGCATTCCTGCTCCTCGGATGCTGTTTGGCCTGCTGTGTTCATCCACCTCTACACCTTGTTATCTGAGCTAAGTACTGAGCCAAGTTATCCAACTCCCCCCACTCTCCCTGCTCTTCCTCAGAAGTCTAATCCAATTTCCTTTCAGTGATAATCCACCTCCATTTTGAAAATTAAGTTTGAGTCTGCTTTCACCACACTTTCAGGCTGTGCATTCCAGTTCACAACAGCCTTTTTTATCCTTGTGTTATCTCTGCTTCTTTTTCCAATCAGCCTAAATCTGAATTCACTGGCTACCAATCTTCTGCCATTGGAAACAACTTAATTGCTCTACCAGGACCCCTGGATTGTAAACTTACAGCTTCTCTGAGTCTTTTCATATGACCAAAGCTGATCATTCCTGGTAGAATTATATTCAATCTATTGTGCAATTCTTCTAATGTCTTAACGACTCCAAATTGAAAGCATTACTCCAGGTGAGGCTTGATCAATGTTTTATAAATACGTTGTGAATTTTTTTTTTGCTTTTCTTTCTCCTCTAAGTTTAATAAATCCAAGGATTCTACCTGCTATCTGAGCAGCTGTCATAACTACTTTTGCCATGTTCAAAACTATGTAATTCCCCCTCCCCCCAACCCAATATTTCTGTAATAAAAAGCAAAAGAACTGCAGACGCTGTAAATCCAGAACAAAAACAGAAGTTGCTAGTAAAGCTCAGCAGATCTGGCAGCATCTGTGAAGGTAAAAAAGAGTTAATGTTTCGGGTCCGGTGACTCTTCCTCAGAGCTCCTCAGTTATCGAACCAGAAACATTAACTTTTTTCTTTCACAGAAGCTGCCAGACCTGCTGAGCTTTTCCAGCAACTTCTGTTTTTTGTTCCCGTATTTCAGTACCGCATCCGTTCAAAATGTGTCCTTTAGTTCATATTGCATCTTTTCATTCTTCCTGCCAAAATGTATCACTTCATAGTTCTCAATATTGAAATTACGTCAGTCTATTTCACTGGTTTATGACAGTTTATGATCTTACTGTGTTCACTACATTTCCAATTTCTTATGCAGAATTTCAAATTTTCTGCACAAGTCTTGCATACGTGCAAAACCAGGTCATTAATGTATATATCAAATGTGTTGGTGGTCCTGATTCCGTGCAAACAACTGTGTACATTACCCTCCAAACAAGCATTTGTGCCAGAGTTCTGTTTTCTATGTTTTAGCTAATATCATATCCACACTACCACTGTCTCTTTTAATCTACGTGCTTTTAATTTTTAGAAATTTAGATGGCACATGACAATAACATTAAATTCACAAATGAGAGGGTGTTTGACATATCACCAATGCAAAAGAATTGCAGTGAATGGTGGGCCATAGGGTAGGCTATTATCAGTGATTTAGTGCAGAGTCTTCCTCAGTTGCAACGGAAGAATGTGATGTAGGCAGGCAAAAACAAAAAAAAGTGTGAAAGAAACTCAGCAGGTCAGGCAGCATCTATGAAGAGAGAAACAAAATGAAGGTTTCCAAATGACGACTTCAGAATTGAAGAAAGATGGAAATGCGATGGGTTCTATTCTGCTGAACAAGGGATATGATGAATGGAACAAAAAGGATGATAACTTTTATTTATTAACGGGATGAGTGGGTCGCTGAGTGGCTAGTCAGCATTTATTGCCTATCCCTAATCAACCAGAGGGCAGTTCAGAATCAACCACATTGCTGTGGGTTTGGAGTCAGACCAGGTAAGGATAGCAGTTTCCTTCTCTAAAGGACATAAGTGAACCAGATGGGTTTTCCCAACAATCAACAATGGATTCACGGTCATCATTAGATTCTTAATTCCAGATATTTTGTTGAATTCAAATTCCACCATCTGCCAATGCAGGATTCAAACCCTGGTCCCCAGAACATTATCTGGGTTTCCAGAATAACAGTCCACCCTGGGCCATAGCCTCCCCTACAATTAATACCTATAACAATTTATGTCATAATACAAGACTGCTATTTGGGGTGTCATTAGCCTGCACTCTTTTCCAGTGAACTACAGAGAACATTTTATAATGACTACCCCAGATTGCTATTTATCTGGATGACGTACTAAGAACAGGGGAGACCAATAATGAGAACTTGGACATAGGGCTTAAATGTTTATCCCAGACAGGTGTATGCCTTAGAAAGGAAAAATATGTATTGGAAGTGCCCCAAGTGACCCCCTTGGGTTACAGAGTCGATAAAACTGGGTTACACGCGGTGTAGGAGAAAGTGAGGGTGATCAAAGGAGCCCTGACTCCCTCATCTGTACTGAAGCTTAGGTCATTACCTAGATTAATGTGGAAAATTCATACTGTAGGAGAGTTTTTCATAATCCAGGTCAAAGACTCAGGAGGCAGGCAGAACTTAGGCAAGTGGACGATGTTTATTATTCAAGCAGAAACCAGTTTATGCAGAGACAAGGCTAAAGGATCTTCCCTGAATCTAGCTTCAGAAAATAGATCTATGACACACCCTCTGCTTTTACACAAAGAAATACAACATTTTTATACATTTTGTGTCACAGTAATCAAATACAACGTAGTCACTGTCCTTCCCATTAATTCAAACACCCAATCCTGTTGAACATCTAATCATTGGTGGGCCATTCCATGGACAGCCCCGGCATCCCATGATCTTGTGGCATTAGCTAGACATTGTAATTTCACGGCATTGGGATCTTCCAGTGCATTCTATTCATTTGCATGCCAAAATGTTTATTGGCTGTATACTTTGGGTCTTTCTCAGGCTTGTTTATCTGTGAGGACAGTTCAAATTCTATTAACCATTGTATTTTGGTGCTGTCTTTTATCACATTCAGTTACTCCTTTTATTTTCCCACTGTCCCAGTTATATAGTGTAAAAATAAACTGTCAGTTTTAACTAATTTCTAGAAGGTTAACTTCTGTAAGAAAGTTAATATAATTAAGTGTAACGCTATACGACTACTTCTGTCCGCATTTTGTAATTAATGGGTATTATCCTTGCAGATGCTTGAGGATCTAATCTATCACCTGACATTATTCTTTTACTAGGACAATCATCCCTTCATTAATAAAGCTGGATTTGGTCATTTGTCTGTCTTAAGGCATCCTTTTACCAGAACTGTCTTGGATGGGTACATGCAAAATTCTTTTAATGATTTTTGAGCCGTTCTGTTCGAAGCTACCACTATATTTCACTGTGTGAGCAGGTTGCTTAGTTTTTCTTAGCTTCTGTCTGCCATCTTGTAAGCAGGCAATGGCTGCTTGGTGTGTTGAGGTACAAGCCACTTTACATAGCCAGGTACAGGGCACCCCTACAGATCTGCCCTTTGGCTCTAAGCCAAATTATGGCCACAGAGCCACTATTAATTCAGGCAGTCCAAATCAGAGTTCAAAAAGTCCTAATCAAATTCCAAGAGTATTCTTCACCAAGTAATGTTGCATCCATGATCCTCTTACCATCGTTTGATGAGGTGGTCTTTGCTGTTCCACTAGTAGTCGTTGGTTTGTTAGTGCCGCCTCCTTGGTCCATGGCCCTTCTGCAGCCGTCGTCTTCGTTATCGTGGTCATGATGCATTTTACAAGACAAAAACAATGTAACATATGAACTGTTCTACAACAAACATCACTATTCCCTGTACAACGGACGTCCCAAAGGATCACAGCCACCCTTTCACCCAACTCCATAGGGTTGACGAGGGAGGTTGTTTGAATTTATTCATTTCTTTTTGCGTATGGTCGGCCAGATCAGTAATTGCTTCTGAATTATTGGGACTGAAGGTATAGCACTCTTTTCCGATGACTGCACGTGTCTCTGCTTTCTCAACTGATGTCATGTCAAGGGCAATTCCGTTCTACATTGCCATAGTTCAAATGGTGACCATTTCTCCATTTATTTTGCTCAAAGCTCATGAAGTGTTGTTATCCACTTGCTCTAAGACTCTAACTAAATTTATAGATTTTCTGGATAACTTGTCTGTGCTGTACCAGGATAAGAATATGGAGAGGAGCCTACCTGCTCCTGAAATTGCCCATTTGTGTTGTTCTGGCATCTTCAGCATGTGGTGTATGAATGGTACCATGTAGGCCATGTAATATGACCCTGTCTAAGTTGGAGGTGCCAGGCATAGGCTGTGTGTCCACATACAAAGTAGGTGCCGTTGTACAGGATGAATCGGGTAAAAATCTCAGGGTACCAGCATTCTGTAACTCGTGGTTCCTGAAGGCAGGAGACTAGTGTCACCATTGCATGAGGAGAGATGCATTTAGTGATCCCATGATCAGGAAGAGTGTCCTGATGGGTCCTGGGAGAGGGTCTGTGGAAGTGTTATAACTCTGGGTGCAGTTGCTAATCTCATGGGTGTTTCTTCTCCTTTGTTTTCCATTCTCATCAGGCAGATCAAGCTTTCAGGTCTCCCTATCCCTGATGTGTTATTCAGTAGGATGAAGGTGCGGTGGTCATGAGGTCATTGTAGTTGGATTGGCACCTTCCTGTAAAGGGGTTCAGGTTATACCCGGTGTGCACTTGTTGGGCCAAAGGGCCTGTTTCCACACTGTAGGTAATCTAATCTAATCTCTGATACCCTTCTCGGGGTATTCCCTATCTCTGTCAGTTTTTACTAAGTACTTTCTACTACTGGTAGAATGCCCATCTCTATCTTATTGTTTTGAGCTGTTCTGTCTTAATATCCATTCAGCTAATTCTGAAGCATTAACGGGGATTGGTCACATTAGTATCCCTCCCTTAGAGCGTATGGGGACATGGGTGCATATCCAGCATTTGGAAACATTATGCCATACATTTTTATAATTATCACGTGTATTAACATTCAGAATCCACTTCACTATTCGCCTATCAGCCTCTAATGGGATCAAAAGTAAGAGGAACCCACAGAGAATTAGCATTTTCATACTCACATTAATTTCAACAATGTTCTCTGTCTTTACTGCGCAACCGTGTCACATATATTTACACGCAACCTTAATCTGTTGTAGTTGTTCTGGGGTTGAGGATCCTGCTCCTGCTGTTTGTTGGCGTACACAGATAAGGGTCCTCTAAAACCTGCAAGAAGGAGTGAAGAGAGAGAGCATATCAGACTAGCAAGCTGGACAGGCACCCCATTAACCATTATATACTCCTGGCTGTGTAGGGATGTCTCAGTTTACCAATTCCATTTTCATTAATAAGTGTGTTTCTGTTACCTGTTAATATTACCTCATGAGGTCTGTGATAAGGCTCCCTTGCTTGGGATTATTTTTACCAGAACCTTTGATCCTGGGGCTGACATTTCTTTTTGTCCTGGCTGTCCGATCCTTGACAGACTGCTGGTCTCGTGCCTGTGCATGAAATATGCGTACATGCTTAGAGGGGCTTTCGTGTAATCTCAGACTTGTCCCTTGCTGTTAGTCAGTTTTGCTCTTCCTGTGATTAGGTCCTGGGGGAGTATCATTGCTTATCCTGTCATGAGTTCAAAGGGTATTAGCCAGGTGGCCCTAGAGGGCACTGCTCTTTGGGCCATCAGAATGGCCCATTTAGCCCCTTCTCCTATCGTTGCCCTGGTCAGACCATTTTTTAGTGTTTTACTCATCCTCTCTACCATCCACAGAATTTGGGGATGGTAGGGGGTATTGTACTTCTGTTATTCCCAGTAATTTGCATGCATTTCTTCAGGCACTTGACAGTGAAGTGGGTCCCTTTGTCTGACTCTGATAGTATGGGGAACCCCCCGCCACCTCCACCACCACCACTGCTGCCAGTATTCTTGCCACTGAGGTTGCAGTGCAGTCGTTTGTGGGGGGAAACTTCTACCCTTCTACCTACCCATGACCAGAGAATTTTTTATTCTGTCTTTGTGGGAGTGGCCCTATAAAATCCATTCAAATGTGTTCCCGTGGCCCCCTTTGATGGGGCTGATGGCTCATTTTAATTTTAATTCATTGTATTGATTCAGTCTGTGCATGTGCATTGCATCTTTGACAAAATTTGGCAGTGTCTTTTCTCATTTCATTTCCTTTCCACCACCAGTGGTTAGGTATCAGCTGTATCATTTTGTTTCTCCCTATGTGTACTAAACCATTGTAACATTGCATAACATCTGGCAGAATGTGGGGGCTGCCATTTTGCCATCCTTTCTCCAAATATCATCAGCTCGTAACACTACCCCGCCTTTAATCTATTCTGCTTTTTCTTCTGAACTAGCTGTTGTTTGTAAATTTAAAATGTTCCATTCATCATCTTTGGCTTCGAGCTGTCTCTCAGCTGCTATCATTATCACTTCCTGTTTTAACATTATTTTTGTCACACTATCTGCAAACTGTTCTGTCTCTGCTCTGGTATACAAATTTTCTGTTTGCTTTTGTTTTAATTACTTCTGCACCCCATCTACAAACATGCATATCACATCTGGTCCCTCCAATGGCCCTTCCTTAACTCGACTCTTTCTGTCGTCTTTCCCCTTCAAAGAAGGGGATACGATCATGTCTCTCTCCTTGTTTCTCCAAATTTTTCACAAAATTTTATTTAACTGCCTCAATAGCTTCAGGCATGACAGGGTACTGCCTTTTAGGTGGGTGTACATTTCCAAGTATTTCAATCGATTTTATATCTCATCTCCCAAACTCGCCTCTGGTGGTTGCCCATAATTTGGTGCACATCATTTGCTAAATTATGGTAGGGGATTCCCATTCCCACTCAGCTATGGCAACACAAATGCTCTTAAAGAAGCATTCAATCCTTGACCTTCTAAATTTTTAAACTGGCAATCCCAATCAATTTTTGCTTTTCATATGTTAATTACAGCTCCAAGTTGTCCCAGCAAATTCATTCCTAATATACCATCTTCAGTATTTTTTCACTTCTATATAAGCATTGATCACATAATCTGCAAGAAACAAAAGGGAGCTGAAGGTTACAAAATCAGAGAGGAAGAAAAGCACAACTGGGAAGAAGTAGTGTTGACATGTAATTCCTCCTGCATAGGGTATGGTTCACCGATGGCCCATTGGAGAGGAATATCTGATACCGTGTGCTGTTTGAACTTTGGCTGATGCCGAACGCAAGTATGCCCAGATGGAAAAGGGTTAACAGTCATCTTTGATGTGAGAAAGTGACAGATCACAAACCCCTGCTAGGCCTACTGAAGGAAGACAAGGCAGAGCTGCCCATAGCTTCCAGTAGAATTCAGTGTTGGGCCTTTATTCTCAGCATGCACAAGTACAAGTTAAAACACAATCCGGGAGGCCAAGTGGCCAATGTGGATGCCCTGAGGTGTGTCCTACCTGGAAGAGTCCGTTGTTGTATTAAACTTTCTGGATACCCTTCCAGTCACTGCGGACAATAGCCGATTGTTGGCACAAAAAGATCCGATCCAAACGAAACTGAAACACCTGGTGGTAATTGGCAAAACATAAAGGCCATCAGAACTAGGACTGAAACTTCTTTTGGCCCTGGTGAGACCGAATCACCATAGAGGATGGTATATTACTGTGGGAAGGAAGGGTGATTGTCCTGAGTAAAGGTTGCCACCGGCTACTGGCCGAACTCCTCTAGGATAATCCAGGGGTTTTCAAGACAAAGATGCTTGAACAAGAAGCTGTGTCTGGTGGCCAGAGTTGGATGTTGATATAGCTGCTTTGATTGGGTAGTGCTTAGAGTGCCAATAAAGGCAAAAATTGATAGCGGCAGCACCCTTGCATTCATGGGAATGGCCGTGCATGTCGACTGTGCTGGCCCTTTCGTGGGATTAATGTTCCTGGTCATTGTGGACATCCATCCAAAGTGGTTGGACGTGCATAAAGTTTACTCAGCGAACTCAGAATGACAATTGAGAAACTGCAAGCATCGTTTGTGATACGCAGACGCCCAGAAGGATTTGTCTCGGACAATTGGACATAATTTACCAGTAGGCAATTTGAATATTTTGTGAAGTCCAATTGGCATTTGGCACATGGCGATAGCTCTACACCATCCATCGTCCGACGGCCCACCAGATTCAGTGGTCCAAACGTTGAAGATAAGCTTAAAGAAGCAGCATACAACATCAGTGGAGACCAAACTGTCCCGATTCCTATTTGATTATAGGACCACCCCACATGCAACAACAGGGATAGCTCCAGCCAAGTTCCTGATGGAGAGAAGACTCTGCACCAGGTTAAACCTGATATTTCCAGACCTGGTGGGGGGCCAGGCTGAAATAGCAGCAAAAATGCCAATGCCAGCCAAATGCCTTCTTGAACGGAGAGAGACACTTCAATTCAGGGAATGAGGTTTAGTGGTGGAACCATGGAAATAACCCGGTATGAGTACAAGGTGAGGTTGACATGCGGTCAGGTCCCATGACTTAAAGTTTGGATAGGTGACCCAGTCCAGAACAAACACGTGGATCACCTGAAAGCCATTACCTCTCAAACAGGGCAGGAGCAAAACAGCCAGAAGGCTCGGCAGAAACCACAAGTGCCCCTCCTCCGTCTAATGTCGAGAAAACCTCAGACTGAAATGGATGCAGCCTCGATACTATTGCCACTGGAAGAAAAGGAGCAGACTCTTCCAAGTTGTTTTGGATGCAAGAGACAGGCCACAGATCAGGCAACCAGAACTGGACATGGTATTCAAGAAGACACTTTACCAATGGCCTGTACAGTCTCCACTTGACTTCCAACTCCTATACTCAAAGGACTGAGCAATGAAGGCAAGCATGCCAAACACCTTTTTAATTACCCTGCCTCCACTGTCTTGACCTTTTCTCCTAAGATACCTTTTGATATTTAATCTTCCTGGTCCTTTAAACTGTCTCTGACCTTCTATTTCATTCTGCTTGCCCATCCCCCACTCTTCCAAAAATGTGAAATCTGCATTCTGTTTCCACCTTTCCGTTCTGAAAAATGTCATACTCCAGTCTGTTAACTCTGTTTCTCTGTCCTCAGAAGGTACCAGAGCTGCTGAGATTCGCTAGCGCTTTGGATGCTTAGCTCTGATGCATAAGCACAGAATTTTGTTTTTGTTTTGGTGAGATTAGAATGGTCTCTTTAAAATATTGATGTTTTACACGGTCTGTTTTCTCAAAGCATATTATTAGTGACTGTTTTCCTATTCTATTTGATGATGTGGGGTGCCAGTATTGGACTGCTGTGGACAAGGTCAGAATTCACATGACACCCCAGGTTATAGTCCAACAGCTTTATTTGAAATCTCAAACTTACAAAATACTGCTCCTTTGTCAGGTGACTTCAAGTCCCACTTAGAATAGAATTTAGACTCTCGAACTTACAACCAGGTTACATGTCTTCTGGAATGTGCTGATTCATCTGTCAGGAATGTCCGCTGTCTCGATTCTGTCAGAACTTTAACTAGTTGTGCTGTGGGTACTGTGGTTATTTAAATGCTGCTTTCTCTAAGACGTAGAGGAGCCTGTGAGAAATAGCAATTCTGTTTTTAGAGCCAACAGCCCTTGGCTTTCGTGAATGGCAGTTAGCTCTCCAGAGCTTTGTCCGATGGCCCCCTACTTTTATACCCTTGATGACCAATGTCCCATCAGATTTTAAATTGAATTAGGTTTTGGTATCTAAGTGTCTGGTTTAGAATGATTGGCTAAATTCAAACTTGTTGTGTTGGTAAAAGTTGCTGCTTAACCTGCTAACTGTATGGCCTATCAATACAAATGTTTCAATTTGGGTGCTGTCTGTATACTTGCAAACTTTTAGCTTGCTGCTCACAGACATCCATTTTAAATCTCTGAGCATAGAAAAAGTACATCATCTTTTAAAGGGACCACAAAGTGCTTTTCCTGCCAGCATTTTACAAACACCAAATTCTAACTTCCCGCCTCCCAATCCACAAGTATTCTACCCAACTTTGCAACAATGTGCTGTAGTGGAGGGGAATGAATTCTCAAACTCTGACTTGTTCTGATAATTAGACCAGCCACTTAAATACAATTACAAGTTTCCGGTCAGTGGTACTGTAGAATGTTAGTGATTGGATATGCAATAATAATGTTTTTGTATGTGAATGAGGGAGTTACATTTTTCCTCTGATACGGTCTTTGCCTGGCATTAGTGTAGCATGAATGTTACTTGGAATTTATCAACTAAGCCTGTATGAAGCAGGATGCTTCATTATCTGAAGAGTTACGAATGGAACCAAACAATGCAATCAACCACAAACATCAACTCAGATCTTTATAATAGAGCGGAGATAATTCATGAAGCAACTGCAGATGGTTGGACGGAGGACACTGTCTGCATTGATGTCCTGGGACAGTGATCATTCACCTCCAACAATTATAGCCACTTTCCTTCATGCTGGGTATCATTTTAACCATTAAAACTTATTCCACCTGGTTCTTGCAGTTTTGCTCAGGATGTTTGAACCTACACTCAGTCAAATGCTGTTTCTTGAATTCAGGCCTTTTGTCCATGTTTGGACCAAAACTGTAAAGAGTTCTGGAGCTGAATGATACTTGCAGAAGCTAAACTGAGCATTGGTAAGCAAGTTATTTAAGTGTTTTTTGATAGCAGCGTCAACAAGGTCTTCCATTACTTCGCTGATGCGTAATAAATGGCCAGATTAATTTATTGTCTGACTTTTCATGCCTAGAACATATCTGGATGGTTATTCACATTGCCAGGAGGATGCCAGAAATTCCTAAGTTTGGTCCCAGCTATTTCTAGAACACAGTCTTCAGTACTACCGATGTTATCAGGGCCAGATCTTTGTTATATGCAATGTATTCAGCTGTTTTCTTGTTTTTTTGTTAATTTCAAATTATAAATAATTTTAATGAATAAATTATAAGTACATAAAGGCTCTAAAGGATACCTGTACAGACTTTGTAAAGAAAAAGAAACAAGGAAAATGTTGGAATTTTGAAATTTCTCAGACTCTGTACAATTGCAAAAAATATTTTCTACTTGTGCAGGAAACTATATTTTTTTCATTTTGAGGCACAAAGAGGGTATGACAACTGAATGGACTCTCGTTACACTTTGTTGGGAAGACCTTTAAACTGTGGTCTTTTCCCTACTGCACCTTAATGGCAGCTGACCCAAGCTTTAGTGTGTCTCCGAGTATGTAGCCTGGGCAATGGAATATGCCAGGCTGCAACACTCGATTGAAGTCCAACTCTTTACACTGGAGGACCAATAAGTTGCAGGCAGATGAAAGAGTGTCTTTCACCAAACTGATGATTCTCCAGGTGCAGTCGATGTTTGTCTCAGTGTGCTTCCCATGGTACAGCCCATGGAGCACAGAGCTCTGTGTCATGGGCTTGTGTCAAGAACCTTGACAAGAGTCACCACATCTCTCTTCAGACCTTCTTTGCAAACACACCTTCCAGAAGAATGAGTGACAGTCTCTTCGCCAGCAGAGCTATTTTCAGGGCAGCATGCATTGGTGCACAGAGAGTAGACGTGCTTGAAGAATCTGACCGGCTGTGCCCTTGTCAGCCAAGTGATGCCTTGGTAGTTTTTAGAAAGTTCTGGTGACGAGGCATTCTAACAAATGACAGCCATGTAGCAGTATCCCCTCTACTTTTCTTGCAGGGCCTCAAAGATGCCATGTACTGACCACTTTCTGATGGATTTGTTTGTCAAGGGTATTTTTCTTTGCAAACTTTTGCACAAAGGATGGGTGGTACGGGATGGTCTAACTACTTGGAACATTCTGTAGCACCAAGGCCAGACCCATCCTTCCCAACACCCGGCACAGATAGAACCTCAGTATGTGGTGACACTTGGCGTTTGCTTACTGACACTGTGTACACACAGCTTGATGAAGCCACACATAAATGGACACATAAATGTGTCCATCAGGATGACTGCAGAGTGTATGTCCTTCTCTTATCTCAACCAGAGCTTTGTAAATGGCATTCCTGCAGACTTGGTAAATCTTTGACCTCCAGGTGAATTGGAAGATGATTCAGGTGACTGCTGAGGTACGTGTTCAAGGAAAGGGCCAGACCCACATCATGTGCAACACCAATAGATCCTCAGACCTGATTTACGAGGTTTTTACCCAAAATAGAGAGCAGTGCTCCCATAAGCACAGTTTCTGCCTCACCATGGCAATGTGCTCCTTCCAAGTTTTTGTGAATGCCCCATCCCATCCACACTATATTCCTAACACCTTCAGATAATTTGTCCTGATGCTGAAAGGCACAAAGGATCAGTCAGCCTAGGTCCCAAAGAGCATGACCTTGTTGCTTGAAGTGCTTTTGTTCCTGAGGCCAGTTCAAACTGGTTGCAGGTGCTCAAGAGTCTACACACTGACAGGAGATCCAAGCAGAAAATGGCAACATCATCCATTGCAGGGAAACTTTGACCTGCAGACCTCTCCTGCTTGGAATAGTCATCCCTCAGGTTTACCTCTTTCTTCATGGACTTGGCAAAAGGTTCTGTACAACGCAAAAACAAGACTGAGAGTGGACAGCCTTACCTGACTCCAGATCTGATCGGGAATGTTTCTGTTTCCCATCTGTTGATTGACACTGCACTACCCATGTTGGTGTACAACAGTTGAATCAAATTACGGATCCCCTCCACAAAGCCCATTTTGCAAAGCATGTCCCTCCTGTACAACAAAATGTGGAGCTGGATGAACACAGCAAGGCAAGCAGCATCTTAGGAGTACAAAAGCTGACGTTTCGGGCCGAGACCCTTCAGAGAGGGGGATGGGGAGAGGGTTCTGAAATAAATAGGGAGAGAAGGGGAGGCTGACTGAAAATGGATAGAGGAGAAGATAGGTGGAGAGGAGAGTATAGTTGGGGAAGTAGGGAGGGGATAGGTCAGTCCGGGGAGGACGGACAGGTCAAGGAGGCGGGATGAGGTTAGTAGGTTGGAAATAGAGGTGCGGCTTGAGGTGGGAGGAGGGGATAGGTGAGAGGAAGAACAGGTTAGGGAGGCGGGGACGAGCTGGGCTGGTTTTGGGATGCAGTGGGGGAAGGGGAGATTTTGAAGCTTGTGAAGCCCATATTGATACCGTTGGGCTGTAGGGTTCCCAAGCGGAATATGAGTTGCTGTTCCTGCAACCTTCGGGTGGCATCGTTGTGGCACTGCAGGAGGCCCATGATGGACATGTCATCTAAAGAATGGGAGGGGGAGTTGAAATGGTTCGCGACTGCGAGGCACAGTTGTTTATTGCGAACCGAGCGGAGGTGTTCTACAAAGCGGTCCCCAAGCCTCCGCTTGGTTTCCCCACTGTAGAGGAGGCCACAACGGGTACAGTATACCACATTGACAGATGTGCAGGTGAACATCTGCTTGATATGGAAAGTCATCTTGGGGCCTAGGATGGGGGTGAGGGAGGTGGTGTGAGGGGAAAGTGTAGCACTTCCTGCGGCTGCAGGGCAAGGTGCCAGGTGGTGTGGGCCTGGGATGGGGGTGAGTGCAATGCCATAATGATGCTGCTCGAAGGTTGCAGGAACAGCAACTCATATTCCACTTGGGAACCCTGCAGCCCAATGGTATCAATGTGGGCTTCACAAGCTTCAAAATCTCGCCTTCCCCCACTGCATCCCAAAACCGGCCCAGCTCATCCCCTCCCTCCACTGCATCCCAAAACCAGCCCAGCTCGTCCCCACCTCCCTAACCTGTTCTTCCTCTCACTTATCCCCTCCTCCCACCTCAAGCCGCACCTCTGTTTCCTACCTACTAACCTCAACCCGCCTCCTTGACCTGTCCGACCTCCCCGGACTGACCTATCCCCTCCCTACCTCCCAACTATACTCTCCTCTCCACCTATCTTCTCCTCTATCCATCTTCGGTCCGCCTCCCCCCTCCCCTCCCTATTTATTTCAGAACCCTCTCCCCATCCCCTTCTCTGATGAAGGGTTTAGGCCCAAAACGTCAGCTTTTGTGCTCCTAAGATGCTGCGTGGCTTGCTGTGTTCATCCAGCTTCACACTTTGTTTTCTTGGATTCTCCAGCACCTGCAATTCCCATTATCTCTGATCACAATGTCCTTCCTGTAGGTATGTAATATCCTTCATGTGGACCTCTTGTCCCCGAATTTTACCACAGATCTGCTTCACAATGCATGTCTGATCAGCAAAACTGAAACTTAGTATGTGTTAATCCACAAAAGACCTTTTCCTAGTCCTGACTAATGAGGTAGGTGTGCATACTACAATCCTGCATATAGGCATGGTAGCCCTGGGGAGTGCAAGACCGTTGGAGATATTCATAATTGGTGCAGCATATGTGTAATCAGGGTGAATCACCTGGCTAATCAAGTCTCACAGCTGAATACAAATCAGCTGGAAAGCTGTCACTTGCAGGAGATTCTCTGTCCTCAAAGGTTTCTGTCGCAACGAGTAAATTACCTGAAGGCAGTCATCACAAATGCTTAGGATCGCAGAAAGAAGTTGAGCTGGATAATGCTTGAAGATGATTGTAAATGTTTCAGCCTTGTTTTCTCAGTTGTGCTGGGCACCTACCACTGAGAATTAGAATATTCCCATAAACAATGATTGAATGTATCCGAGACAATGGGAACTGCAGATGCTGGAGAATCCAAGATAATAGTGTGAAGCTGGATGAACACAGCAGGCCAAGCAGCATCTCAGGAGCACAAAAGCTGACGTTTTGGGCCTAGACCCTCCTTCAGAGAGGGGGATGGGGAGAGGGTTCTGGAATAAATAGGGAGAGAGGGGGAGGCGGACCGAAGATGGAGAGAAAAGAAGATAGGTGGAGAGGAGAGTATAGGTGGGGAGGTAGGGAGGGGATAGGTCAGTCCAGGGAAGACGGACAGGTCAAGGAGGTGGGATGAGGTTGGTAGGTAGGAGATGGAGGTGCGGCTTGGGGTGGGAGGAAGGGATAGGTGAGAGGAAGAACAGGTTAGGGAGGCAGAGACAGGTTGGACTGGTTTTGGGATGCAGTGGGTGGAGGGGAAGAGCTGGGCTGGTTGTGTGGTGCAGTGGGGTGAGGGGACGAACTGGGCTGGTTTTGGGATGCGGTGGGGGAGAAGGGGAGATTTTGAAGCTGGTGAAGTCCACATTGATACCATTGGGCTGCAAGGTTCCCAAGCGGAATATGAGTTGCTGTTCCTGCAACCTTCGGGTGGCGTCATTGTGGCACTGCAGGAGGCCCATGATGGACATGTCATCTAAAGAATGGGAGGAGGAGTTGAAATGGTTTGCGACTGGGAGGTGCAGTTGTTTATTGCGAACCGAGCGGAGGTGTTCTGCAAAGCGGTCCCCACGCCTCCGCTTGGTTTCCCCAATGTGGAGGAAGCTGCACTGGGTACAGTGGATGCAGTATACCACATTGGCAGATGTGCAGGTGAACCTCTGCTTAATGTGGAAAGTCATCTTGGGGCCTGGGATGAGGGTGAGGGAGGAGGGTGGGGACAAGTGTAGCATTTCCTGTGGTTGCAGGGGAGGATGCTGGGCATGGTGGGGTTGGAGGGCTGTGTGGAGCGAACAAGGGGAGACGGAGAGAGTGGTCTCTCCGGAAAGCAGGCAAGGGTGGGGATGGAAAAATGTCTTGGGTGGTGGGGTTGGATTGTAGATGGCGGAAGTGTCAGAGAATGATGCGTTGTATCCGGAGGTTGGTGGGGTGATGTGTGAGAACGAGGGGGTTCTCTGGGTGGTTGTGGCGGGGGCGGGGTGTGAGGGATGTGTTGCGGGAGACGCGGTCAAGGGCATTCTCGACCACTGTGGGGGGAAGGTTGCGGTCCTTTGAAGAACGTGGACATCTGGGATGTGCGGGACTGGAATGCCTCATCCTGGGAGCAGATGCGGCAGAGGAATTGGGAATAGGGAATGGAATTTTTGCAGGACGGTGGGTGAGAGTAGGTGTATTCTAGGTAGCTGTGGGAGTCGGTGGGCTTGAAATGGACATCAGTTACAAGCTGGTTGCCTGAGATGGAGACTGAGAGGTCCAGGAAGGTGAGGGATGTGTTGGAGATGGCCCAAGTGAACTCTCCATCTTCGGTCCGCCTCCCCCTCTCTCCCTATTTATTCCAGAACCCTCACCCCATCCCCCTCTCTGATGAAGGGTCTAGGCCCGAAACATCAGCTTTTGTGCTCCTGAGATGCTGCTTGTCCTGCTGTGTTCATCCAGCTTCACACTTTTTTATTATATTGAATGTATCTGGTTTGGAGAGTTTTGAAATCATCTCTTGGCTGTAAAATTGCTTAGCTCTCTCAATTACATGCTGTTTCTGCTGCTTAACGTGCATGTAAACCTGTGTTATGCTTCATGAAATTGGCATCTCATTTTTGGGTTTGCTCCTGGCAGATCTCTTTGCACTCTTGATTGATTTCTGCCTTCCGCACATACTAGATCAAATCACAGCACAGCGACAGTTTCATAATTCAAACCCGATGTACATGGAATCAAGAAGCTGTGTTTATGTTCTGTCGCTTTCAGTTATTCTGTTGCCACAGTCATTGTTCATTTAAATTCTTCAATTACTGTCGCTGCAACTATTGACCAAACGGCTTTCCCAATTAGGACATGGATGAATATCCTTAAAATGGTCCTCCAGTCCCTCAGCTTTGCCACAGATCTGCTTCACAATGCATCCCTGATCAGCAAAACTGAAAGTCTGTTTTAACTCAGTATGTGTTAATCAACAAATAAAAAGGGTAGTTGACCACACACACAGTATTTGTATGGAACAGAGCCTGCATGGAATTTCCCAGGATACCATACGTGTAGCTTAGCAGAAACAGTGGTAAGGTGGTGTCTGGGGAATATGAATGTGAGAAATGCAAAGAAGGAGATCAGCTTTTCTGTATTAGGTACCATGGGAGTATTTACGTCTGGATATTTGTATCAAGAAGAAAAGGTTCTGAGGGGTGACCTAATAAAGTTTTGATAGAATTGCTACAAAGAGAATGTTTTTACTTGTGGAGAGGAGCATAATTAGAGGCCATCAATGTAAGTTTCAATAAAGAATCTAAAACTTACATCAAGTTCCTACTTACCGATTACAACTCTGCCTTCAACACCATAATTCCAAACAAACTCCTCTCTGAAGGGTCTAGGCCCAAAACGTCAGCTTTTGTGCTCCTGAGATGCTGCTTGGCCTGCTGTGCTCATCCAGCTTCATACTTTGTTATCTTGAAAAGTTGCAGCAAGGGCATCTCTCAGATTGGACCAAGCGGTATCTTTGTGCTACTTGCTGTCTTAGCACTTGCTAACTTAGCTTCCCTCATGCATGCTTTCAACATCTAAGCTTTGTGTTGTCTTGCCAACTAGTGCAGTCTTACCTTGCTGGTCATCTGCCCTTAATCTAGGGGCATACATCTTGGTGTGTGACAGTATAATACAACAATCTCCTACCTGCAGCATATGTCAATAATTTAGGAAGCAAACACATTTCATGAGAATGAGAGGGCAGCTGGCAGTAATCACAATGGAACACTGGGCAACGTCACCACAGTCATCACGACTGTACAACAGGTCAGAGAGAACCTGGTGTTGAGATGTGGTTAAGCGAGAAGCGGGCGTTGACCATTTAATAAGGGAGCACATAACAGTGCTGAGAAAGGGTATTCTTCAGGGGGTCATCAAATGAGGTCATGTGGTTAGAACCTAGAAACGAGAAGAGGATGGTCACTCAGTTAGGGCTGAAATATAGTGTCCCAAATAGCCAGCGGGTAATAGAGGAGCAGATGTGTAGAGAGACAGTATGTCCCTGATAGGGTGAAGGGAAAAACTGGCAGGTTTGGGGATCCCTGGCTGGTGAGGGATATTAAGGCTCAGGAAAAAGAAGAAAGTATACATTGGGTTTAAGTTATCAGGTTCAAGTGAATCCCTAGATGATTATAAAAATTATGGGAGTACACTTAAGAGGAAGATCAGAAAGGCAAGAAGAGGGGATGAGATGGATTTGGCAGATAAGGTTAAAGATAATCCCAAGAGGATTTATAGCCATATTAAGAGTAAAAGGGTGGCTAGGGAGAGAACAGGTCCCTTTAAAGATCAGCATTGCCATTTACGTGTGGAGCCACGGGAGTTGGGGGAGATTTTTAATGAATATTTCTCTGCCATGGTTACTGAAGAGAGAATCATGGATCCTAAGGAAATAAGGGAAACAAACTGGGGATGTTTTGGACCACATACATATTACCAGCGAGGAGGTGTTTGCAGTCTTTGATCACCTGGGCCTAATCAAGCCCATCCTTGGACATTTTGAAGGCTAGGGAAGAAATTGCAGAGACCCTTCCAGAGATTTTTGCTTCATTTTTAGCTACTGGTGAAGTTCTGAAAGACTTGGAGGGTGGCTAATGTTGTTCCATTTTTTAAGCAAAGACAAGCCAGGGAACTACAGGTCACTGAGCCTGAGTTCGGTGGTAAGTAAGTTATCGGAAAGGATCCTGAGGTAAAGGATCAACCAAGATTTGGATAGTCAAGGTTTGATAAGGGATACTCAGCATGGATTTTGTGCACAGGAGGTCACGTCTGACAAATCTTTTAGAATTTTCGAAGAGGCAACTATGAGGGTAGGGCAGCAGATGTTGTCTATGTTGACTTTGGTGAAGCCTTTGATAAGGTCCTGCATGGCAAGCTAGTCAGGAAGGTTAGGTCGCACAGAATCCAGGGAGAGGTAGCTAATTGGATTCAAAACTGGCTCAATGGTAGGAAGCCATGGATGATGGTTGAAGGTTGTTTCTCTGACTGGAGGTCTGTGACTCATGGTGTGCCACAGGAGTCATGCTGGGACCTTTGTAATTTGTTATTTTTACAAATGATGTGGATGTGAATATTTAAGGCATAATTATTAAGTTTGCGGATGATACAGAATTAGGAGATATCGTTGATAGTGAGGAAGGTTGTCAGAAATTAGAGGTATCTTGGTCAGATGGGAACATGGGCTGAGGATTGGCAAATACAATTCAAATACTGATAACTGTGAAGAGTTATAGGGAGATGTTGGCCAGGATAGGACTTTATTCCGAGGAGCTTAGAAGAATGAGAGGTGAACTTTTTGAGGTGTATAAAATCATAAGGGGCATAGATAGGATGAATGCATATAGACTTTTCCCAGGGATGGGGAATTGAAAACTAGAGGCATAGGTTTAAGTTGAGGGGGAAAGATTTAAGAAGGATCTTCATTCAAAGAGTGGTGTGTGGATATGGAATGAGCTACTAGAGATAGTGATTGAGGTAGGTACACTAACAACATTTAAAAAAAACATTTGGATAGGTACATGGATGGGAAGGGCTTAGAGGGATATGGACCACGTGTGGCCAGTTGGACCTAGCTGAGTGGGCACCATGGTCAGTTGGGCCAAAGGGCCTTCCATGCTGTATTACTCTGTGTAGCAAGCAGGCAGCTATGTCTCAAAGTTTTAGAGAAATAGAATTCATTGAGGTCCAGCGAGGCACATGTAAGTCAGAGGGTGTCTGGACAGTAAGTCATAAACAGCCTACAATACCAGTCCAGGGGATTAGCCACGGTAAGGTGTCCAGTTAGGAGGCCTGTGCTTTTGTATTCCACAGAGTGGATAACAATCAATCCTGCAGCTCCCAAGTGGCCAGTCAGCCAGCTCAGAAGGAGGGTGAGAGGAATATAGTGGTGGGTGGCTTAATGCAGTTAGGGATCTGGGCCTTTCTCATTCGGTGCTATCCGCTTTATTCATCCAAGGAAGTGGACCACAGTCAGTATATATAAGATCTGTCTGTAGAAACTGAGAGGAAAGGGAATAGAGGAGTGTGATGTAAAGGTGGCTGCTGGTACTGAAAGGAGATGCAGCAAGATAATCTTCAAGACTGGAATCTAAATGCTGGGAAGAGAGGAGGATGACAGTTGTGAAAGGGAAGAAACCATATTTACAAGGGGGCATGCGGTAAAGCATGAATGGGAAGGAAGTCTGCGGTAGGCGATTTTATCCATGGTCAAGATAACTCCTGGTTCAAGGGAGTAGACAATTTGTGAGCACACTTGGCATGGCCACCTCGTATGCCAGAGTGGGGTGGAACGTTGGGCAAGTGCAGGCTTATACAGTTCGGGTTGCTTTCCTTTTCACCTGCTGAACTGGTATGTTAGCTTTCCATGCCAGGATTCCTAAATTTGTCTGTGCTGTAGCTTTCTGTAGCCTTTTCCCATTTTAATAGCATTTTGTTCCTGATTTCTTCCTGCCAAAATGCACAACCTCACATTTTCCCAAATTATATTCCATCTGCCAAATTTTTACTCCCTCAACCTGTCTATGACCCTCTGTGGACTGTTTGTGTCTCCTCCTTGCATGCCTTCCCACCTATTTGCTGTCATCTGCAAACTTGGTTATAATACATTCACTTCCATCATGGCCCAGCACTGACCTCTGGGGCACACATGGTTACTGATTGCCATCCTGAAAATGGCCCCTTTAACCTAACTCTTCGACTTCTGTTAGTTAGCTAATCCACTATCCATTCTAATATCCTACCTCCAGCATCATAAGATGATGCTGCAAGCAATAATGAGAGCAGCAGGCATAACTTGGTGGGAGGTGGATCCAGTAGCAAGTAGGTAGTGAGTGTAAGGAAGCAGAGAGAAAGGTTCAGCACTTAGTGACCTTCTTAAGGCATTAGTGGTCATTCCTTTGGACTGTAGATAGTGCCCCCAGACCAGGCTGGTAGGATCAGACATGCTGGCCCCCTCTGACTGGTCTCTGGGAAGAGAACAGCCTGTCTTTACAACACCCATCAAGACTGCTGAGCTTCAATGTTTTCAGCTGCACCAAGCAAAGACCAATTGTGGGCTGCCAATCCCTGTTTAACCCAGACCCAGTGACTTTCTGCCATCTTCCCAGCTCCTCAGGACTTCTCTCACCCTTACTGTCTAGCAACTGCTGTCAGTGAATCTCTGCTGCCTACAATGTCTTCCCTCTGCTTCTGCATTGACCAGATTGACCAAAGCCCAAAAACAGTAATCTCGATAGTAAACAACTCTGCTTTGACCACTTCTGATCTAGTGACCAGGTACTTTGATCTTCTCTTTCATATCCTCTGATTCACGTAGTCTCTTTTTTCAACCAATCTCCAAACAGAAGCAGATGTGTTGTATTTAAAATGGTTGAGTCCTACAGTTATTAAAAGAGAAAACTAGAACAAAGCATACAAAGCCTGTGATCAAGCATACATAAAATGCATGCACACCAGCCATCAGAAATGGAAACAAAGATGTTGAGAAAGGGAAGGGATGAGCCAGAACAGACCAGGTGAAGGTGAGAGCGGGGTGGAAATTGAAAGTTAAACTAATAAATTTTCTCAGTTCAGGTTGAGAAAGGGAAGCAGTGCCAATTTGTGTCATCAGTGTACCAGAAGAAGAGTTGTGAGGAGAGATCCAAGTAGGATTAAACCAAGGAATATTCTGTGTGCCACAGCAAGAGACAGGCATAACCAGAGCCCATGTGGTTACCCATGGCCACACTTTTAATCTGAAGGTGAGAGGCATTAAAGGAGAAGTTGTTCTTAGTGGGAATGAGCTCAGCCAGAAGGATGATGTTTCAGTTCAGGCCTTCTTTCCAGGACGAAGCAAGGAATCCTAGGGCCATGAACATGTAGAGGAATTGCGTGTACATGGGGAGGAGCAGGCGGCTAAAGCCCACAAACTGATGATTCTGAAGCTACGTAGTGAGTCTCAGCACAGTGAGCCATGGGCAGCTTCTGATACCAATCCAGTAGATTAGCCACAGTTAGATGTCTGGTAGAACTCGACTCAGAGAGGGGACCCATGCTTTTGCATTCCAAGGAGTGGGTAACAGTCAGGCTCTGTAGGTGACAAGTCGGGAGACAATGGGGTTGAGTTAACACAGTCAGGGAAATTACAGCCACCAGTCAGGGATCTGGGCACTTTTCATCTAGGGCTATCTGGTTTGGTCACCCGGGGAGTGAACCACAGTCAGTATGTATGGAACTCCACAGTTGCTAATGCTGTTTTTTTTTGCCATAGTGCCTGAAAGAGAGGGAGGGAAGGGTTAAAATGGCAAAGCACCTGAAAAGCTGTTGGAGACAGGAAATGGAGACCATGACAGAACAGCACAGGACTGAAGATGAGAATGGAAATTGAATTAACCAGCTTGGATACAGAACAGCAGCAAAAGAAAAATAATATATTCCAATTACTTGAGCATGGCAGAGATTAGAAGTGATTTTCCTCTTGATCTGGGTGCCTTGCATTTAATAAGTTTAGACTTATTAATTTAATCATTTTAATGCTGCTAGCCAATTAAATAGTTGTGCTAAAACCTAATTATAGGTAATTCCCTAAATTGAATTCTATTACCTTTCCCTTATTCTGAGGAATTAACATTCAGCTATTACTGCAATTATAAATAACCATTGATAGACTAAATAGAAAACTACAAATTTGTGCAGTTAAAGAATAGCAACTGAAAGGGGCAGGATTTTTGTTTATTTTTTAAAAAATCATCAACACTTTCAATAATGCATAGTTAACTAAACACACCTCACAACTAGACTATCCAAAATCAGTTGTTAGCTTCCATTAAATAACTAGGGAGGAAGGAGAAGTGCCTGCGTTTAGAATGTTGTGCCATTTTGAGTACTGGTCTTCAAAAACATATCTTGCAGCTTTTGACATGATTGATCAGAGATTATTCTGAGAATTGTAAAGACAGATTTGCAGAGGTGGGTTAGTTTTCATTTGGATTTGGGGAATTAGACTGTCAAATTAAAGCACCTGGATAGATGAAGTTGATGTAGGTGATAGTCTGTGATGGGGAATGTGGTACATGATCTGTGGAAGGTGAGGCTTGACAGCTGAATAGCCTTCTAAATTTTGTTTATTCATAAATAGTGCGAATCACCTGTGAACCATCTGTTTCCATTAGTTCCATTGTGTCATATGTGATAAATGATTCATAAAAATGCCAAATTCAACCTAATCAGAGGATTTTCTTTGTAGGGATGAAAGAGATTTTAATGAATCCACATGTGTCAAGAAGTAAGTGTTAAAGCATGAATAATACACTTTATTCCCTGCTGTTAACTAATTTCGTTAGTTTTTGTGGTGCAAAAATTGTTTTCCAAGTGTTATTAAGCATTTGTCCTCTTCAGGATTCATTTCCATCAAAAAGCCATCCGTTTCTTGATCTTCCACTAAGGAGTTCAGAATATAATTTAAACTGACAATTGATAAAATAAAATTGTATCAGTGATAATGGGAACTGCAGATGCTGGAGAATCCAAGATAACAAAGTGTGAAGCTGGATGTGATGAGGGGTCTAGGCCCGAAACGTCAGCTTTTGTGCTCCTGAGATGCTGCTTGGCCTGCTGTGTTCATCCACCTTCACACTTTATTATCACTGATAAAATAAAACATCTTTGAGCTAACAGCCCAGATCTTCTGAGCAGCAACAATGATTGTTGAATTGCTGTTACACTTGTTAATTCCCATAGTTTAGTTCTGCTTCACATTTCTTCTTAGACCTTCGAAGTTCAGCAATTCCAAAACTATGCAATATCCATCGAATAATTCCACCACAACAGCGTAGAATGGCAAGATGTGCCCTTTTTTTAGACACTAGCTTAAAGCAGGTAGTGGGGAGGGTGGGCGTGGTTGTTAGTCAGAGCTGGCCAGGTGGGATGCTGCTGCATCTGGCCAGGAGGAGTGTGACTGTGTCTGACCAGGTGGGGTGTGACCAGATATGTCCCGGTCTGGGACCAGGGTGGAGAGGTGTCATCAGGTCTGGTTGGGGTCGGTCAGGTAGTTTGGTTGGGAGGCTGTGATCGAGTCAGGAGGCTAAACAGGTGTTAAAGGTTTTGTCGGGTTAAGAATGGGGATGTTCATGGTGGTAGTTGTGGAGTTAATTATACATTAGACTAGGTTTTCATTTGTCTAGCAATTACTCATTAACTATTCAGGTAAGTACAACAGATCTGTCTGCAGTGAGTGAAGACTTTCACAGAGGGTACTGGGAAAGAGTGGAATTGCTCATCAGATATTAAAATTTCCCACACATTCCACTAAGTCTGCATTTCAGGACTTCTGCAGAATCCAAGGAATCCTCAATGATCCAAAGACTGAAAGATTTGGCCCTATATCTTTAAAATAGAGGGATTAGTACATTTTATCCAATCACAATGCCTTTACATTATATGCAGTAGTCTATTTAACATCATAAAACATTTCTGAATGTTGCAGGATGATAAATAAGACATATTAATGAAATAACTAGAGGATAAGAAGAGTAGTATATTTTGAGGAGGGTTTCGAAGGCATGGCAAAAGTTTGTGTTTAAGAGAATGGAACTTAAAGGGCTGAATGTTCTGTAGCTTAAAGTTAATTGAAAGGAAGAAAGTTAATTAGAAAAGTGAGAGATATGTAAATTTATGACAGGCCGAAGTGAAGTCTCAGAATTAGAAACATTTGATGAGGACTTTATTTTGAAATTGGTCAACCTTCAATGGATCTCAATCAACCTAGAGGTAACAGAGCAAAAGGACTTTTCAGCCATTAAATTAAGCTACTGTGATCAGCTTGTGGTCCAAACCTCTGCAGCACCTTCCTTGAACACCAACATTAATTCAAATTTGAGAGAAAGAGACTCACATATCTCAAAATTAACTCAGTTAATTTTCTATGCCAGAGAGGCTCATTGCCACAGTACGTCTTAATTATTATCATTCAAAGGATGCTAGAACTAGAATGGAGGAGGCCTAGTGTATTTTGGTGAGTTTTGTGTTACTGTATCAAGTAATTGTAACTACTTCATACCTTTCCATGTATTTCAATAGTGAGTCGCTTGGTGAAAAATAGAGCATCTCCTCACATAGCATCCTCCTGATTTACACATTTAACTGCCTGTGAATTTATTGGAAAATTACATGTGGTGGCATGTTAATAATGTTGCAGTCTAAGCTTCACTGCAACTATTTTATAAAACGTGCCCTGATAAATGTTTCAGCAACCTTGAGGGTCAGATAGATGTGGATACTGGTAATCTAACAGACGTGAAAGTAGGCAATCCTCCTGATCAAAAGGATGTGAGCCTTGAAACTATGTTCAGTCAAGTAAGATTGTTAAATTCAACATCCAAGAGAATGAGGAAGTCAGTGCTAAGATGTGGAATTCCAGAAAGAATCCAAACCGCCTCATTGATTTGATTTGATTTGAGTTGAAGGAAGTTCTTGTTCATCTACAACATGGTATAGCAGTTTTCATTACACAGCATTGTTCAAGGAGCAGAGAATGATGGCACCAAAGGAAGTCTGGCTATTATCAGTGCTCACACATTACTGACTACGTGCCTCTCACTAGTCTGCATTGACATACAATGTGAAATGTGAAGTTGAGATGAGAAGCCACTGTAATTGAGTTTACTGTATTAGACAAAGTAAAAGTGGAAAGCAAGAGTGATGTCTCAAATGTAAACAAAATCAAGGAAAGAGAGAGAGGGAAAGAAAGAACAGTCAGCTGTGTTAGGTATTGCAGCAAAGTCACAGTACACCACAGTTATAAAGGATATCATTGATGATCTTGACACAGTACCAAGCAGACAGTGGCAAGATGGAATTTGAAGAGAATATATGGAAAGTCAATCAGGTTGTGACAAATCCAAGAACTTTAGCATGACAGTTGAGGTTGAAGATCGGGCTATTGTTTGGAAGGATAAATATATTAGGGGAGAATATTTTAAGGCAGAAGAAAACAACAGTCTTGAAAGTTGAGGCAAAAATCATGAACTTTCATATGTGTGTATAATATATATCATTTGTCACAGTTACACTAGGTGTGTCCACAGTGGTCTGAGAAGTACAAATTTATAGAACTTACTTAGCCCACGTTTTACTTTTCCAAGTATTCCCATTTTTAAAAAAACAGCAAAGCTTTAATCTCGAACAATATCATAAGTTAATTTATCACACAACTTATTGCTAAGAGTTACTAAGTACAAAAGTGATATTAGTGGCTAAAATATAAATAGTCAAAAGATACTGAAAAAATGAAAGAAACATCAGTCTTTGCAGATCTGATACGTCATTGCAGTCTCTCTTTCTAAAGTGAAAGTTGAAAACGTGAAATCAGAATTCATCAGTTACAATGGTTTCTGTGTTTGAGTATATATGCTGCTTCTCTGTGGACTCAATAGGCGTAGCAGGTTTTGAGAGAGAAAGAGAAAGAAAAGTTTCCTTTTCCTCACTAGTTTTGCAGTTACAACAGATTGCCTGACCTCTTTGGCAGAACTGTGTCATCCCTGAAAGCCATTTTCCTCAAACACACTCATTAAAAATGCTCTCTCAGAATGTCTGTGAATCTACCTTGGGAGTTCTGTTTAAAATGTGTATCGTAGCCTGTCTTAGATAAGAATTTAAGATGCAAGCACAAAGTTCTAGGGAAATTCAGCAGGCCTGGCAGCATCAGTAGAGAGATAAAGTTCTGAAGAGAAGAGTGATACCCAGCTCGAAATTTGAACTCCGTTTATCGCTCTGCAAATGCTGTCAGACCTCCGAGTTTCTCCAGCATTTTCTGTTTGTTTCAGCTTTCCGACATGGGCAGTCATTTACTTTTATCAGAATTTATGGTGGCTGAGAGTTTAATTCTTGATGAACCAATTTTCCACAAAGTACGAATGCTGGCTTTCATAGCAAGAGGAATTGAGTATAGGAGCAAAGAGGTCCTTCTGCAGCTGTACAGTGCCCTGGTGAGACCGCGCCTGGAGTATTGTGTGCAGTTTTGGTCTCCAAATTTGAGGAAGGACATTCTTGCTATTGAGGGAGTGCAGCGTACGTTCATGAGGTCAATTCCCAGAATGGCAGGACTATCATATGTTGAAAGATTGGAGCAACTGGGCTTGTATACTCTTGAGTTTAGAAGGATGAGAGGGGATCTGATTGAGACATATAAGATTATTAAGGGATTGGACACTGTGGAGGCAGGAAGCATGTTTCCACTGACGGGTGAGTCTAGGACCAGAGGACACAGTTTAACAATAAGGGGTAGGCCATTTAGAACAGAGTTGAAGAAAAACTTCTTCACCCAGAGAGTGGTGGATATATGGAATGCTCTGCCCCAGAAGGCAGTGGAGGCCAACTCTCTGGATATTTTCAAGAAAGAGATGGATAGAGCTCTTAAAGATAGTGGAATCAAGGGTTATGGGGATAAGGCAGGAACAGGATACTGATTGTACAGGATACTGATTGTGGATGATCAGCCATGATCATAATGAATGGTGGTGCTGGCTCGAAGGGCCGAATGGCCTACTCCTGCACCTATTGTCTATTATGCTAGAATCCAGGGAGGCCTTCCAATCTTATTTTTCTCAAAGCTTTGAATTCGCCCACCTTTAGAAGGATCCATTGTGTTGTCCTCGGGTAAATTGAATTCCGTAAGTCTCCCTTTGTGAACAAAGCTTGATAAACCAATAGCTTTAATTTATTGAATATTAGATAGAGCAAGACTGACCAAAATACTGTCAATCAGAAAAAATGACCAAAGTACAGTGATGTAGAATAAGATAATAGTGTTAGGCAGAGCATTGGTTGTACGGTTAGAGTTGGGTTCCTTTTAGGGCTACAAAATTAATTCAGCCCTCAAGCACATGCAGATAATGATAAAGTTAAGCATAAAGTCAAAATGGAAGAGCAGTGATCAAACAGCTGCACAAACAGGCAGAAGGAAGATGACAACACTATTCAACATTTGATGTCTTTCATCAAGGGTTCAGGAGTTCAGAGATTATTTTATCGTAATGGGAAATGGGGTTGGTGGGGGGTGTGGGGGGGTGGAGAAGTAGGAATGGCCTAGTGGTATTATCCCTGGACTGTTAATCCAGAGACTCAGGTAATGTTCCGGGGACCTGTGTTCAAACCCCACCATGGCAGATGGTGGAATTTGAATTCAATAAATATCTGGAATTAAGATCTAATAATGACCATGAATCCATTGCCAATTGCTGGGGGTGGGGGGGGGAACCATCTGGTTCACTAATGTCCCTTAGAGAAGGAAACCGCCATCCTCACCCAGTATGGCATATATGTGACTCCAGACTCTCAGCAATGTAGTTGACTCTTAACTGCCCTCAAGTGTGGACAATAAATGCAGCCTGGCCACTAATGCCCTCATCCTGTGAATGAATTAAAGACTAAAGGAAAAGCATTTCCTCAGAGCTTGTCCCAGTCCTTTTGCCATAACTCCAACTGAAGTTCAGTAATACCCCTATTCTATATGTTACATCAGTGGAATAGGAGAAGCCCTGAGTTCCTACTGATGATTTTTAAGAGAGAGAATTTAATGAAGTTTCAGAGTTTATAAGGGAGAAACGCTCTGAGTATTTTTAGTTATAAATTTTGAATCATTTTTCATTTCAACTGAAAATGTTAAAGCATTACTTGTAATAATTAATCCAATTGATGTTGATAAGGTTTTATAGAATACCAAATTAATAAACATGGATCAACAGTTAGATTAAAACTCATTGTCAGAGCAGAACTGAAATAAACCTCACTGTTGACCAAACAGGTAGATGAGAGTAAACCAGTTGATGTGGCGTATATGGATTTCAGCAAGACGTTCGATAAGTTTCCCCACAATAGGCTATTATACAAAATGCAGAGGAATGGAATTGTGGGAGATATAGCAGTTTGGATCGGAAATTGGCTTGCTGAAAGAAGACAGAGGGTGGTAGTTGATGGGAAATGTTCATCCTGGAGACCAGTTACTAGTGGTGTACCGCAAGGGTCGGTGTTGGGTCCACTGCTGTTTGTCATTTTTATAAATGACCTGGATGAGGGCGTAGAAGGATGGGTTAGTAAATTTGCAGACGACACTAAGATCGGTGGAGTTGTGGATAGTGACGAAGGATGCTGTAGGTTGCAGAGACATAGATAAGCTGCAGAGCTGGGCTGAGAGGTGGCAAATGGAGTTTAATGCAGACAAGTGTGAGGTGATGCATTTTGGTAGGAGTAACCGGAAGGGCAAAGTACTGGGCTAATGGTAAGATTCTTAGTAGTGTAGATGAGCAGAGAGATCTCGGTGTCCATGTACACAGATCCTTGAAAGTTGCCACCCAGGTTGACAGGGCTGTTAAGAAGGCATGCAGTGTTTTAGCTTTTATTAATAGAGGGATCGAATTCCGGAACCAAGAGGTTATGGTGAAGCTGTACAAAACTCTGGTGCGGCCGCACTTGGAGTATTGTGTACAGTTCTGGTCACCGCATTACAAGAAGGATGTGGAAGCTTTGGAAAGGGTGCAGAGGAGATTTACAAGGATGTTGCCTGGTAAGGAGGGAAGGTCTTATGAGGAAAGGCTGAGGGACTTGAGGCTGTTTTCGTTAGACAGAAGAAGGTTGAGAGGTGACTTAATTGAAACATATAAAATAATCAGAGGGTTAAATAGGGTGGATAGGGAGAGCCTTTTTCCTAGCATGGTGATGGTGAGCACGAGGAGGCATAGCTTTAAATTGAGGAGTGAAAGATATAGGACAGATGTCTGAGGTAGTTTCTTTACTCAGAGAGTAGTAAGGGAATGGAACGCTTTGCCTGCAACAGTAGTAGATTTGCCAACTTTAGGTATATTTAAGTCGTCATTGGATAAGCATATGGACGTACGTGGAATAGTGTAGGTTAGATGGGCTTGAGATCGGTATGACAGGTCGGCACAACATCGAGGGCCAAAGGACCTGTACTGTGCTGTAATGTTCTATGTTCTATGTTCTACTTCAGTTAACCTGGGAATGCTTATTGCCATTGGGTAAACAAAATGGAGGGAAAAAATATTCTTAGAGCTGGCAACCCTCATTGTTGAGCACAGAATCCCCAAAAATCAAATGAAACATTATATCCACCACAATTTTTGAGGTTAAAGTTTAGTAATGTTTTCTTCATAACTAATTTGTCAAAAAGGTAATGACAGGGCACTTCAACTAGTTACAATTACGTTATATCATCTTAAAATCAGTTTTTGGATCTGTGCAATCTTGTATATAGTTACAGCCTCAGTGTGACAAAGAAGATGTAAGATTTAATACTTGGGTACATTGGGTAGCAGAGTTCTGTTAACTCAAACAAGACTCTGTTTTTTTAAATTTATTCATGGAATGTGAGCATCATTGGCTGGGACAGCATTTATTGCCCATTCCTTTTACCCTCAAAGTTAATGGTGAGTTGCTTTCTTCAGTCTCTGCAGTCCTTCAGATGTAAATATATCCACAGAACTGTTAGGAATGGAGTTCCAAAATTTTGACTCAGAAGCAGTGAAGAAATGACAATATATTTTGACATCAGAATTCCTCTCTGAAGGGGTAAAATCAAATTGAGTTCCCACTTTAAGCTTGGGCAAAGATTGAACTTTTTAGAAAAGTCATGTTTTATTGGCTTCTCAATAGTGCTTTCCTGTGATTGATTTTGAGCTCTTTTAACTGTTTCTCAGTATTTTTCGGCCTTATTCTGTACAAACATAGAGAAAGGAATAGGAGTGAAACGGTTAACCCATAGAATTGCTCCATTATTCAACATGATCATGGGTGATCATCTATTTCAACACCATACCCCTGTTTTTCCTCCATACTCGTTGACACAGTTAGCCCTTAGACATCTGTTTCTTCCTTAAATATACTTGAATGATCTGGCCCTCACAGCTTTTTATGGCAGTGTATTCCATGGATTTACACACTCAGAATGGAAACATTTGTCCTCGTCTCATCCAATATCGCTTACCTTGTATCCCAAGACCATGACCCCTTGTTTTGGATTCCCCTGTCAGGGGAAACATCACCTCTGTGCCCAGTGTGCCAAGCCCTGTCAGAATTCAATGTTTGAATGAGATTCCCCTCATTCTTCTAAACCTCACTGAATACAGGCCCAGGATACCCAACCTTTCTTCATGCATCTTCGCCTGATGAAGGGGCAATCCTTCGAAAGCTTGTGATTTCAAGTAAAACTGATGGACTAACCTGGTGTCATGTGACTTCTGACTTTAGTCAACAAACCTGCTATGTCTGGAATCCATCCATTGAACCTTTGCTCTGGCAAGTATATCTTTCCTTGAGAAAGGGGACCAAAATTGTGCATAGTAGTGCGGGTGAAGTCTCACCAAGGCCCTGTGGAGTAGCAGTCCAACCTGTTTTCTTCTGTACTGTGATCCTGTTCCAGTGAAGGCCACCGTACCATTTGCCTTCCTAATCTGCATGCTTTCTTTCAGAGACTGACATACAAAGCCACCCAGATTCCTTACATCATTATTTTCCATATAACCACTGTTTAAGTAATATCTGTCCTTGTTTTTCCAACCAGTGTAGACAACGTCACAATTAAACTACTTGACGTTCTCCTCAACGTTCTCAATCTCACTTAGTTTTATGTTGTCAGTAAACTTGGAAATATTACATTTGATTCCTTCATCCAAATATTTGATATATATTGAAAATAGTTAAAGCCCAGTCTGATCCCTTTGGTACCCCACTTGTCACTGCTTTCCATTTCAAGAAAGGACCCTTTTATTCCTACGCTCTGTTTCTTGACTGCTAAACAATTCTCAGTCCTTGCCAATGTACCACCAATCCTGTGTACTTTGACTTTTCACACAGGCACGGGGTTGGACTTAGTCAATAGCTTTCAACAAGTCCAATTAAATCCATCCAATCCTTCTCCCTCATCAATTCTACTTGTAACCTCCACAAGAGACTCAAATAAGTTTGTGAAACACCATTTCCCCTTCATAAATCCACAGTGACTGTATAATTTATTGAGCGACACAATAGTTATAAATTCTTGTTATTCTTTGTTCTCCTTCACAACTCCTGCTTCAAATTATAACGTCTTTTATGTAATTCACTGTAATGTTGCTGCTCAAGATGAAAGCAAAACAGATTCCTTATGGTTTCAGAGAAAATATGGAGAAATATAAAGAATATAGAGAAATTGTCACATCCTTGTTGGAATTTTCTAGTTCTAAATTTCAGTCAGTTTGTAATTTTATGGAGAGCAGGATAGATGTCATTAAATAATTGCTCATTTTAAAAAGGATACAAAACTGGAATTTTTTAAAATTCTTTCGGAAACATATTGTTTTTCACCAGTTGCATGTCACAAAATGTTTTGCATTGATGAGGGTTTATTTTCAGTTAATTTTACTCACCTATACAGTACCATGCCTGGAAAGTGATAAAACATATCAATGATGGTAACCATTTTGTCATGTCACTTCTTGGTTTTTAGGCTTTACTATCACCAGTTTGACCATTCCTATCATTTTCATCTGACGTGGTAAATGAACAATATCAGTATCCATCATTACAAAAGCTTAGAGTTGTGGTTTGTTTGTACCTGTAGGGGCTGTTTCACAGGTTCTGGACAGTTTGGAGGAAATCCATGCGCTAACAGACTGCAGCGAAAAGGACCTGGATTTTTTGCACAGTGTTTTCCAGGATCAGCATCTCCATACGCTTCTTGATGTGAGTCATTTTTAGCCATTAATTCAAATATGGCTTCAATGTTCTTTTTTGTAGTTGTATGGTGAAGTTTTACTTCAAAAATTTGGTAATTATTTTTAATTTATTTTATCCTTTTTGTTTTGGGGAGTGCATAGTGTGTTGGAGGGAGCATGGGGATTGCAGTGAGAAACTGTCACAGGTGTGTGGTGCTGGGATAATCCAGGTACCTGGAGAATCGGAGACCAATTTAAATTCACAGTTTAAACTAACTGACACAGCAAATATGTTTTGAAAAGGAATGCTGTACTGTTAAAATAGTCATGTTGGCCTCGCTGATGCTTGAGCGTGTGATAGTTTTGCTTCATTTTCTGGAAAGTGCAACAGGTACTTCAAGATGTACAATGCAGAGGAAACCCATGGACTGGTAGGTCCCAATGTATTTTTTGAGCATTTTTCCAGATTTCTGCCTAGATTGTTACAATGTTTAGAAATCATTATTTCACTGGCGTAGACTCACCTAACACACCGTAGCCTATATAATAATTGTTACAGTTTTGTTCTTTGTTGCTCTTCTGGGACATTCTTTCTAAACTCTTAGAATTTTACCAAAAACAACTGCTCAATTTTGCCAGTGCTCCAAATCATTAACTAAAGGACTTAGTGCTGTATCTGAACAGATTTTGTTAGGTCTCCTTTACATTGGCGCACACAGCCCACTTAATGAAAAAAATTATTAAATGCATTTTTGTCAACTTCTTTCAATATCCAATACTGAAAGTTTTGAGCAATTGTAAGTATTTTTACCCGATGTCTAGCACTGAAATCAGACTCTGATAGTGGAATGAACCCGCTAAAGAATGTTTAATGACTGTTGTCTGTGATTTTTGCATTGAATCTTTTCTCTAGCACTGTACTATTGTGCCTCAGCTGTCTAATAATTATCATCGAAGGACAAGAATTTCAGATTAGGTTGCAGTGTGCACTTGGGAAGCAGACATGAATATCTATGCCACTGGCCAAAATGCCAGTTTATCGATAACTTCTGGGTTACAGATTGACCAGTTTGGCAAAATGCACTGCCAGATTTGTTTTCCAATACGGTGCAGGTGTTGTGGTTCCCATTCGTCCTCGAAGATACGTATATAAGTTCAAACTGGTACAGCTTCGATATATTTTTCAATTGTTCATAAAGCTTTATGTATGAGATCACTTTTGATAGCAAAACATTTTGCTCCACATAAAATAGGTATGATTCTTCATAGATTTGTTAAATTTGAACCATTTATGCTGTCCGTTAAAGTGAGAGTTGAATGAAAATCCTGAACTTGAACTCAACCCAGCTTTCCACCTAAAGGATTGCATATCAGGCCTTAAGCAATAAAAAAAATTTAATCATCTTTTCAAACCAAGTGAAATTATGATACGCTGCAAATTTCCACATGTTTGGGTAGAAATTCATGAGTGCTGTTGATAATTTTAATACTCTTATTGTCAAAATGTGAAATTTTATTGTTAGATTGCTTTGAGCAACCTGATATTGCATGCAATTTACTTATGATGGTAAAAGACAGCTATCGTCAGAACATAGAATTGAAAGCAGTAGGAGGCCTGGTTCGCTATTCAGTTAGATCATGGCTGCTCTATTTGTTTTTTGAATTCTGCATTCTCAATTACTCTCAGTAACTTTTGATTCCATTGCCTAACCACAATCTGTCTACCTCCGCCTTAAAAATATTCCATGACCCAGCTTTCACCACTTTCTAAAGCAGTGAGATCCAAGTTGCACAATTGCTGGGAGAAAAAAAATTTCTTCTAATTTCAAATTTTAAAACAATGCCCCTGGGTCTGGATTCATTCGTAGGAGGAACCATCCTTTTCATTTCCAAATTGCCAAAACTATTCAGGATTTTATTTCATTCAATCAAATTTCAATTCTTTCAATTTTGCTCACTGTTCTATACTCCAATAAAAACAAACCTAGTCACCCAAACTAAGACAAATTTGCTCTTTCCAGCTATCAGTCTACTAGGTTGCCTCTGAACTGCATCCAATACATTTTTGTCCTTCTGCAAATAAGGAGACCAAAACTGCGCATGGTAATTGAGATATTATCTTGGCATTGCCCTATGTAAGGGAAGCATTACAGTAACATAGGTTCAATTCCTGTCATCATAAAGGATAACTTTGCATTAGTTGTCTTGATTACTTGGTCTACGCAAACTACTTGTGATTCATTCAACTAAAGCACCTAGATTTCTCTGCACTTAGAATTCTGTGATCATCCTTTATTTTGGTATCACAGAATTGTTATGCTGCAGAAGAAGGTTATTCAGCTTGTCATATATGCACTGGTGCTCCAGTGACCATCATGACATAGTGCCATTGGTCTGCCTTTTCCTCAGTTGCTGATGGTTGCTTCAAGAGAAGCAATGGCTTCTTGCAGAAGTCATACTGGACTCAAAACATTAACAGTGTTTTTCCACAGATGCTGACAGAGCTGAGTTTTTTGCCAGAATTTTGTGTTTGTTCCCTGACTAAGCACCCTCTCGTCATCGAGAAATCCTCGAATGAACCTAGTGAATCTTCGCTGGATTGCCTCCAACGCCAATATCTCTTACCTTAGATAAGAGGACCAAAACTGTTCACTGTATTCTAGGTGTGGTCTAATTAATGCCTTGCATAGTTTTAGCAAATTTTAATACTCCATTCCCTTTGAAAGAAAAGTCAATATTTCATTTGCACTCCCCATAACCTGCTGAACTTGTACGCTAGCTTTTCATGATTGATTCACGAGGACACCAAATTCCTATGGTGCTATGGTCAGTTCATTCATCCTTTTTGCAGTACCTATCTTGTTCACACACAGCTTTCAAAAACCTTCTTAACCCTCGGTGTTAGTTTGTTTGTACCTGTTGGACAATAATAGGGTCAAGGCTACTCGAATGCCACCCTTTGATTCTTCATACCTGCCTCAACCTGCAGTCATATCCTCCTGTCTCTGATAACAGACCAATTTTGAATTACCTAATCTGAGGGGAATTGTCCTCTTGGCCCTTGAGTCTGTTCCACCATTCAATAAAATTCTTGTTGAATTGGTAAGTCCAATGTGATAATGATAATGTTTCATTCCTAGGTTTCTACCTCTGCCTTGAAAATATAAAGAAAACTACGCCTTTCATTGGAAGAGAGTTTCAAAGACTCAACGATGACCCTTTTTTAAAAAACAAAATTCTCCTATTTCTGTCCTAAATGGTGAAACCCTTTATTTTTAAACCGTGCCCCCTCTAGTTATTGTGTTATGATTTAATATGCCATTTTTCATTTGTTATATTCATTATTATAAGCAAAACGTTGTAGGGTTGCATGAGTTTATGAAGGTGGGAAGATGTGGGGCCGTTGGGAGACCTAACAAAGAAGATGAGAATTTTTTAAAAGAGATACAGCTTAACTGGAAATAAATATAGCTCAAGCACAAGAGTAAAGGATGTGAGTTAGGATATAGGTGGTAGAATATTGGATGCCTTAAATTTATGGAAGACGAAAGTTGGAATGGTCAAGTCTTGAGGTAACAAAGACATGGATGAGAGATTCAGAGTCAGGGAAGGGAAACTCAGCTGCACTTGTCATGCTGATTGCTATCTAGTTTTCTTGCTGAAGTGTATACTTATGAACCATTTAAAAGGACAGGATGTAGCAAGTTTATGATGCTTTGGTGCAACCACCTCTGTAGACAATATACCCACTGATGTTTCCGTAAAGTTTAATTTATAATTTATGGCCAAGGCTGGAATTATACCAGCAAGACATCAATACATGAAACAATAGCATGCAAAAATTCCATATCCAGGAGTAAAGAATAGAAAATATTGTTCAGAAATACAAAAAAAGTAGCATGTCTACTTTTCTCAGTGGCCCCTGAAGAATACAACATAGAAGTGGATCATTTGAATGTCCAATATACACTGTAAATGTACATTGTATGTGGTACATTTACTCGTTCAAGTTGGCAGAGCTGTTCTGGTTCTGTCTTCTGATCCTTAGTGTTGTAAATTTAAACAGGATTAACTTACCAAATAAAAACCAAAAGAACTGCGGAGGCTGTAGTTCAGGAACAAAAACAAAGTTGCTGGAAAAGCTCAGCAGGTCTGGCAGCATCTGTGGAGGAGAAAACAGAGTTAACGTTTCGGGTCCGGTGACCCTCAGAACTGATAGTGGCTGGGAAATCGTCAGTTTATGTGCAGAAAATAGGGAGGTTGGGGTGGTGGGGGGGGCGATGTGGGTAGGGAGTAAACAATAGGATAGAGCCCAAAGAATGAGAAAGACAGTTGGACAGAAAAAGGAGTTGCTAACGATCAGGCTGTGAGGGAGAATAGTTGTTAATGGGGATTGCTAGTGTGTGTAGTGGCAGGCTATGTGGTAACAAGGCGTGGGGTGGAGGGCTGGGACATTGGGGAGTTTAGGCCCTAAAATTATTGAACTTAATAGAGTCCGGAGGGCTGTAGTGTCCCCAAGCAGAAAATGAGGTATTGTTCCTCCAGTTTGCGCTTGGTTTCACTGGAACACTGTAACACTGTAACAAGCTGGAGACACATGTTGGCCAGAGTGCAAGGTGGTGCATTGAAGTGGCAGGCAACAAATGTTAACTTAGCAAATGTTTGCCTTGCAAATATACTAAAGATTTAAGCATCTGAACTTCAATCTCCTAGTGTGCCTGTCTCAAAACTTATTCAACAATTTATTGATTGTCCATGCCGAATGCACCCTACCTATTTCACCTTTGTTCCACAAGAGCTTCCAAAGTAAGACTGTGTTCCATCTAACGTCTCCTTTATGTTCCCCATTTGCTACCAGCATATAGGTATAATAGTTGCCTAATCAGATCCTTGTAACTTCAGTTTCTTTTTCGTGTCTATTCAGCTGTGTGTTTGGCTGCTGAATACTTCTCCACTTGTATGTTTACTAATTTCATTTCCTTCACTGTATTTGATCTTTATCTCTATCACCGTCCCTTCTGTCAACTTGACTCTTTGTTTTCTCTCCCTCTCCTCCCAAGTCCCTACCCCAACCCTTCAATGCTTGTCAACTTTCCTGCTGTCATTGGCTTGACTCCTCCCTAGACAAACCTACAGTTTCCATCTGTGTCTCTCTTGCATTTTTCCAACAAGCCCATGAACGCACTCATCACTACCAGTTTATAAGCAACAACACCATCTATTCAATTCCATTGCCTTGTCACCTTTCCCATGCAGTATTCCAAAGGGGCTAATTTTGTCAAAGCTGCTTCACAACCAACTCACTCTTGCAGTTTTATATTTCTGAAGAAGAGTTGTGTTCAACTCATAACATTAGCTGTTGCCTTCTCCATAGATATTTCCGTTTCTCCTGTGTATTTTCAGCATTTTGTTTATATGTCAGATTTCAGGTAACGACAGTACTTTGCTTTTCTCCCCATTCTTTCCCTCCTCCACTGCTGTACGTTTTCCTCCAGAATATTAATTAACTCGTGAACAAGGCCCCTGCTGCTTTTGAACTTATTGTGAATGATTGTTTCAACATGATGGCCTTGGCAGACACCCAACAGGGGAGTGATGACATCTTCTCTCAAGTGAAGCCTCCCTATTTGACAGCAGTTCACACCTTGATCTGCCACATTGCTCCTTTTGGCCCTAACTCCTACCAAGGACACCTCCACCTTTTTCTATCCTTTTCTCCCTCATTCAAAGCCCTCTTCTCACATGATTGCAATTAGACTTCCCTTGCCCAAGCTCTGAATTTGCACCTTTCTTTTGTTCCTTTCCTACCAGCCCTCATGTCCTCTCTAAATTCATCCTGACCATGAGTCCAACCTCCTGTTCCCTTTACCCTATTGCCACTAAACTGCTTTGCCATTGAAATTCTGTTCCTAGATTTCATGTTTGTTGGAAGTTTTAATGACATCTTCATCTCAAGTACTAATCCTCTTTCCTTCAATTCTGCCGTAATTACTCCCAACAAACCTCCAGTCTTGCAAACAACTGCCGTATCTCCAACCTCCCTTTGTACCCCAAAGTCCTTCCATGTGTTGTCACCTTCAAAATCCAAGTCTGTTTTCTGAAACTCCATATTTGAACCAAAGTCATGTTTTAGCCCAGTTATGGTAACTAAGTGACTTTTCTCAAGTCACAAATGACAGCATGTATAGCTACAATATAAACTCTCCCTCTTCATCCTTCTCAGTCCATCTGCAGCCTTTGATGTAGTTAACCATCATCCTCCAAAGCATCACACCTGTCAGACAACTGACTAGAATTGCACATGCATGGTTCCAGTCTTATCTACTGAGCTTCTCCTCTTACTCCTGCAAAGTTGCATCTGGCATCATTCAATTTTTCTCATCTACATGTTGTTATGATCCCCATGGACAAATCTCTTTTAGAAAAGGATATGTATCTTCCAATGACCAATGCAAACAATCACATGACAAAATTTCACATTTTAAACCTCTTGGCGTAACAAACTAAAATTAATGGAGATTCAACATTACTTGGTTGGCAACTAATACACCCAAACTGCAGAATAAATATTGTGGAGTAAAGAGTTAACTTTATTTTTTTAGTAGTTATTGACACGTGCGTGTGGTGCTATGCCATGGTGAGTTCAGAACAAGATGATAGAACCAGGAGCCAAATGTTGGGTCTCAGTCAGGCCTCAGTCAGGCCTAGAGTCCTGTGTTGTGTTTAATAAAACCTGTTACCATTCACTTACCCGAGTACATATCTGAACTTGCTGAATGGTGGCAGCAGTCCAGACCTAGGACACCCAATCAGGGATTCAGTGAAAAGAGAAGGAACTTGTTGAAGGGCTTGCAACTAGGAAGGCAGAAAGATATCACAGCAATAAAATAGAATTTTCAACAAAAGGCCCACGGCAGACTTTAGGAGAAATTCCCTATTTGAAAGGGGGTTGGGGTGAGAGAGGAAAGAACACCATTGCAGCAGGCTTGAAAGAACAAAGAAACCTACAGCACAGGAACAGGCCCTTCGGCCCTCCAAGCCTGCGCCGATCAAGACCCTCTGTCTAACCTGTTATCTATTTTCTAACGGTCTGTGTCCATTTGCTCCCTACCCATCCATGTACCTGTCCAAATATATCTTAAAAGACGCTAACGTGTCTGCGTCTACCACCTCCACAGGCAACGCATTCCAGGCGCCCACCACCCTCTGTGGAAAGAACTTTCCATGCGTATCTCCCTTAAACTTTCCTCCTCTCACTTTGAACTCATGACCCCGAGTAATTGAGTCCCCCACTCTGGGGAAGAAAGCTTTTTGCTATCCACCCTGTCTATACCCCTCATGATTTTGTAGACCTCAATCAGGTCCCCCCTCAATCTCTGTCTTTCTAATGAAAATAATCCTAATCTATTCAACCTGTCTTCATAGCTAGCACCCCCCATATCAGGCAACATCCTGGTGAACCTCGTACCCTCTCCAAAGCATCCACATCCTTTTGGTAATGTGGCTACCAGAACTGTACACAGTACTCCAAATGTGGCCGAACCAAAGTCCTATACAACTGCAACATGACCTGCCAACTCGTGTACTCAATACCCCACCCAATGAAGGAAAGCATGCCATATGCCTTCTTGACCACCCTATTGACCTGCGTTGTCACCTTCAGGGAACAATGGACCTGAGCACCCAGATCTCTCTGTTTATCAATTTTCCCTAGGACTTTTCCATTTACTGTATAGTTCGCCCTTGAATTTGATCGTCCAGAATGCATCACCTCGCATTTGCGCGGATTGAACTCCATCTGCCATTTATCTGCCCAACTCTCCAGTCTATCTATATTCTGCTGTAATTTCTGACAGTCCCCTTCACTATCAGCTACTCCACCAATCTTAGTGTCATCAGCAAACTTGCTGATCAGACCACCTACACCTTCCTCCAGATCATTTACATATATCACAAACAACAGTGATCCCAGCACAGATCCCTGTGGAACACCACTGGTCACAGGTCTCCAATTAGAGAAACTCCCTTCTACTACTACCCTCTGTTTCCTGTTGCCCAGCCAGTTTTTTATCCATCTAGCTAGCACACCCTGGACCCCCTGTGACTTCACTTTCTCCATCAGCCTGCCATGGAGAACCTTATCAAATGCCTTACTGAAGTCCATGTATATGACATCTACAGCCTTTCTCTCATCAATCAACTTTGTCACGTCCTCAAAGAATTCTATTAAGTTGGTAAGACGTGACCTTCCCTGCACAAAACCATGGTGCCTATCACTGATAAGCCCTCTTTCTTCCAAATGGGAGTAGATCCTATCCCTCAGTATCTTCTCCAGTAGCTTCCCTACCACTGACGTCAGGCTCACCAGTCGATAATTACCTGGATTATCCTTGCTGCCCTTTTTAAACAAGGGGACAACATTAGCAAGTCTCCAGTCCTCCGGGACCTCACCCGTGTCTAAGGACACTGCAAAGATATCCGTTAGGGCCCTGGCTATTTCCCCTCTCGCTTCCCTCAGAGCCTGGGATGGATCCCATCCGGACCTGGGGACTTGTCCACCTTAACGTCTTTTAGGATACCTAACACTTCCTCCTTCCTTATGTCAGCTTGACCTAGACTGAGCAAACATCTATCCCTAACATCAACATCCGTCATGTCTCTCTCCTTGGTGAATACCGATGCAAAGTACTCGTTAAGAATGTCACCCATTTTCTCTGACTCAGCACATAACTTTCCTTCTTTGTCCTTAAGTGGGCCAATCCTTTCTCTAGTTACCCTCTTGCCCTTTATATATGAATAAAAGGCTTTGGGATTTTCCTTAACCATGTTTGCCAGCAATATCTCATGTCCTCTCTTAACCCTCTTAATCCCTCGTTTCAGATTCGCTTTACATTCCTGATATTCTTGCAAAGCTTTGTCTGTCTTCAGTCACCTAGACCTCATGTATGCTTCCTTTTTTCTCTTGGGTAGTCGCACAATTTCACCTGTCATCCATGTTTCCCTAATCTTGCCTTTTCTATTCCTCATTTTCACAGGAACATGTCTCTCCTGCACGCTAATCAACCTCTCCTTAAAAGCCTCCCACAAATCAAATGTGGATTTACCTTCAAACAGTTTCTCCCAATCTACATTCCTCAGATCCTGCCGAATCTCGGTATAGTCGGCCTTCCCCCAGTTTAGTACTCTTCCTTTAGGACCACTCCTATCCTTGTCCATGAGAATTGTAAAACTTACAGAATTGGGGTCGCTATTTCCAAGGTAGTCCCCTACTGTAATATCAACCACCTGGCCGGGTTCATTGCCCAGCACCAGGTCCAGTATGGCCCTTTCCCGAGTTGGACTACGTACATACTGCTCTAGAAAACCCTCCTGGACACACCTTACAAATTCTGCTCTGTCTTGACTCCTAATACTGAGTGAATCCCAGTCAATGTTGGGAAAGTTAAAATCTCCCATCACCACCACCCTGTTTCTCCTACACCTCTCCATTATCTGTTTACATATTTGTACCCCTATCGCGCGCTCGCTGTTGGGAGGCCTGAAGTACAGCCCCAGCATTGTTACTGCATCCTTCCTATTTCTGAGTTCTACCCATAATGCTTCACTGCTTGAGTCCTCCATGGGGCCCTCCTTCAGTGCGGCTGTGATATTGTCTTTGACCATTACTGCAACTCCTCCACCCCTTTTACCTCCCTCTCTATCCCGCCTGAAGTATCGATATCCTGGGACAACTAGTTACCAGTCATGCCCTTCCCTCAATCAAGTCTCAGTAATAGCAATAACAATCAGTAATAGCAATACCTCCAGGCACCGATCCAAGCCCTAAGCTCATCTGCCTTGTCTACTACACTTCTTACATTAAAACAAATGCACTTCAAACCACCTGTCCCTTTGCGTTCATCATCTGCTCCCCGACTACTATTCCCTTTAGTCACACTGACTCCATTATCTAGTTCCCTACAGGCTTTCGTTTCTACCTCTTTTCTGTCCAATATTTGGTTCCCATCCCCCTGCCACATTAGTTTAAACTCTCCCCCACAGCATTAGCAAAAGCACCCCCAAGGACATTGGTTCCAGTCCGGTTCAGGTGTAGACCATCCAATTTGTAATAGTCCCACCTTCCCCAGAGCGGGTCAAATGTCCCAAAAATCTGAACCCCTCCCTCCTACACCATCTCTCAAGCCACGCGTTCATCCTGGCTATTCTTTCATTTCTGCACTGACTAGCAAGTGGCACTGGTAGCAATCCTGAGATTACTACCTTTTGAGGTCCTACTTTTTAATTTGGCTCCTAACTCCCTAAATTCTGCTTGTAGGACCTCATCCCGTTTTCTGCCTATATCGTTGGTGCCTATATGCACCACGACAACTGGCTGTTCGCCCTCCCCCTTCAGAATGTTCTGCAGCCGATCGGAGACATCCCTGACCCGTGCACCTGGGAGGCAACATACCATTCGGGAGTCCCGTTTTCGACCGCATAACCGCCTATCTACTCCCCTTACAATTGCATCCCCAATGACTGTCACCCTTCCACTCTTTTTTCCCGCCCTTCTGTACAGCAGAGCCAGCCATGGTGCCGTAAACCTGGCTACTGCTGCCTTCCTCTGGTGAGCCATCTCCCCCAACAATATTCAAAACGGAATACCTGTTTTGGAGGGAGATGACCGCAGGGGACACCTGCACTGCCTTCCTGCTCTTCCTCTGCCTTTTGGTCACCCATTCGCTATCTCCCTCAGCAATCCTAATCTGCGGTGTGACCAAATTGCTAAACGTGCTATCCACGACCCCCCAGCATTGCGTATGCTCCAAAGTGAGTCCATCTGCAGCTCCAGAGCCGTCATGCGGTCTAACAAGAGCTGCAGCTGGACACACTTCCTGCACGTGAAGGAGTCGGGGACATCAGCCCTGTCCCTGAGCTCCCACATTGAGCAAGAGGAGCACAACACGGGTGTGAGATGACCTGACATTATTAAACTTAACTTCGATAAATGAAAAAGGAACCGAAAGGTTTTTGGCATATATACACCACCGAGTTTTTTTTTTGGTTAGAGGAGGAGGGCGTGTGGGAGACACTACACGTGTAGTGTCTCAGGTTCAGCCGCTGCCCAAATAAATGAAGACCGCTCCCACTCGAGGTAAGCTTTTTAAAGTGGTTAAAAAAAAAGTTACCTTTCCAGCAGCCTCCTGGTGCTCTCTCTGTCTGGCTCTCTCGCTCTCCTTGCGAAAATGAATCAGCAGTACAGTGGTAACAAATGCAGCCTTTATCTTTTTGTGCTGCAAGTTCTGTTCTGACATAACCTTTCTCTCAGCATTCATGATCTTGTGGATCACCGGACTTGGAACGCTCCCAGTGATTGGGCCTTGATATGATGGTAACCACTCACTATTCCTTCTCGCATTTCTGTTGCTGAATCTTCAGTGGATCCTTTTTATGTTCCGCTATATACACTGTCACTACAGCTGAAGGGGTTGCATTCATTGCCCATGCAGTTGTAGTGTCTGTGACATTCCTGTCAGCAATGCTGCAGGTCTTGTATTTAGTTATTCAATTAGCATTATTACTGTTGCACAATATTATACCTCTAAAACAATAATTAATCCTAAGAAGTTACCGTTAATAATGAGAGATTACTTGCCAGGGTAAAAGGAGTGGTGTTGAAGTATGTTTGAGGTTGCAAAGGTCATGAATCAGCTCCCCTTGACATAATCTGAATCACTCTTCTGCAGTTGTGAAATAGGTCAGTTTACTTTATTTGTTCAAATTTTAGGATTCATGCACTTGAAACATAAAATGTAATGATAGTTCTGTATAAGCAGGGCTGCAACCAGGGATACTGAATGAGAGAGAGACTGGGAAAGTGACGGAAGCAAATAGGGGTAGCTTGTGAATTGGAGAGCAGAGTGGCGAGCAGGACTACGGCAGCAAAATGCAGGCAGAAATGGTGCTTCGCCTGTAGTTAGGGAATCTGTGCTTACCCCAAATAAGTTCATTGATTCGGGAAGAGCTAAGAACAGGCCATGTACTCCAAATGCTTGGAAATATCCAGCTCATAGTCTCTGAGTTAATACATTAAAATAAAACTGCATGAAATCAAATCTTCATGCATCTTTGGAAATCAATAAATCTGGCGAAAGAAGGGGACAAATGGAGGATAGCTAAACAGATGGACTGTGCACCAATCCCACCTCAGACTTACAAATTTTGATGGAGATAGTCACATTTAAGGCAAAAATAGGCCACCACACTTTGTTTTTGGAGCCATTATTATTTTAAATATTCAAATTTGAAATCCAAGCATGTCTTCTTTTGTAGGACTTTTTATTAAAACCAATTTGTACAATTTTATTTCTTGCTTTTGGTTTTCTTTTAAAATATTGGTGCTGAATAAGAATCATTGAAGAGAAAAGAATTATTACACTTTTCTGAATTTCATAATTGAAAAAGGAAATATATTTGGTGTTACTAAAGGTTTGGTGCAGACATTCTGTTATGGTAGTGAAGTTCTCCAAAAACCTTTTTTGCTCTTTTCCTCCATTTTCTTCAGGAAATTTTACTCAGTGAAGTTTCAATGAGATCAGGATGTTTTTCTTGGAGCATTGAGAGTCTGTAGAATTTCCTCTCTCAAAAGGCAGATAATGCAAAATCTTCAAATAATTTTTTAAGGCAGAGCTAGATGCTTGATTATTAGAGGGGATGAAAGATTATTGGGGAGTGCAGAATGCAGAGTTGAGGTTAAAATCTGAATCAACCATGATGTTGTTGGATGACAGAGCAGACTCAAAGGGCTTAATCTTATTCCTTGTCTGTATACGTCAGACTCCAGAACTGATTACAAGGCCCCTTTGGTTACCCTAATTTAAACAAACAGTCCCAAAATTGTTCCACTTTATATACAATTCAGAAACAAATCAATTTCAACTAATCAGTTTGGCCGTTTTTATTTGCCCTTTAACTGTTATTGTGCATGTGATTAGGTACATCCACAATGCAATTGGGGAGGGAGTTCTAGGACTTTCACCGAGCAACAGTGAAGGAATGCAATATAGTTTCAAGTGAGTGTGATTGTGGTTTAGATGGGAATATGAAGGTGATGATCTTCCCATGTATCTGTTGCCCGTTTACTTATGGAATTATAGGTCGTGAGTTTAAAGATGTAATTTATGAAGTTTTGGTGGATTGTTGCAACATATGGGTGGTACACACTGTTGCTGCTGCGGGTCAGTGTTGAAAGGAGCAAATTTTAAATGTGTTAGATTAGGTACTTGTCAAGTGGGCTGCTTTGCCCTGGATGGCATTGAACTATATGAATGTTGTTGCACTCCGCAAGCAGGTGGAAGAGTATTCCATCACATTCCTGACTTGTGTCTTGTAGATGATGAACAGGCTTTGAGGAATTAAGCTGAGCTCCTGGCTGCAGAATTTCCAGCATCTAACCAGTACTGTCACTACATCATTTCTAGAAATAATACAGTTCAGTTTCTAGTCAGTGGATGTTAATAGTTCGGATTCACTTATGATAATGCTATTGAATATAAAGGCGAAATGTTTAGATTCTTTCCTTTTGGAAGTGATCATTGCTTTACACTTATCTGACATAAATATTATTTGGCACTTAATCAGCCCAAGTCTTAATGTTGTCCAGGTCTTGCTGAACTTAGACACAGACTGCTTGGGAATTGCATCATATCATGGCTTAGAATCTACTTACAGTGGATTGGCAGTTAACGTAAAATTACACAAGTTAAAATTTACCTGCAAAAGCAGATGGCCAGATTCACTGCATTATGAGAAACATTATGATTCAACATTTTGCCCATTTTCCATCCCTTTTATTTATTTTATTTCTGTGACCAGTGAGTCCTACTTGACACATCATGTAGCATAATTCTTGAAAATTATTCTTCAGCTCCCTGCATATATTGTTTTTATATTCATAGAATCATAGAACTTGTACAGTATTTTTCCCTTCTTGAAGGATAACTTATGTTTGTTTATGCTAGTTTAAAATGGTGTCTGCTGATTTTCAGCCAAGAAAAATGAATCAAAAGTTAAAATTGGAGCTTTGTGCAAGCTAGAATTTCAGGTTATATCTTGTCCTACAGTTCACATTCTCACACATTCCATTTTAAATATTCTTACTCCCACTGTTTCCACCTCATTCCTTCGAGTGAACTCTGACATACTTTTGTCTGTACCTTCACAATGCTTTGTTTGCTTCAGAAAATTAGAAAATAAGTAAACTTATTTTGCTTTTCATGAATTCCTTCCATTTAAAATTGATATTCTATTTAGGTCATTCTTGAGCAGTGCAGTTTTTGATGATGAAAAATATTTGAATGATTCTGTGCAGAAAAGGATTATCTGTCAAAGCCTACAAAAGAGTTGTTGATCTTTTGTTTGTGGGGTTTTTGAAAATAATAATTGCGCCAGATAAAGCATTCCTCTAACTCTCTAAACCATCCAAGTTGAAACTGTAGTATCTTTAACCTCACATCCATGAAACACTTGACTAGCATTAGAAATTTTTAATGACTGTTTGAGAAACTATATTTAAAACAGACTATATGAATCAAGCAAGAATGCTAATACGTCTATTCAAAAAATAGTGATTCCTGATTTTTATTCTATATGATGTTTTGACTTGAATGATTAAATGTTTATTGAGTTTTAATGCAACTGTATTAAATTTTTAGAGTGCATATTTTTCAGCCCAAACTACAGTGCACTTAATGTCTCGAACATGCTGCCATTCATTTCTAACAAAGCTTAAGCAAATGCTGCACACCCTCGTCTCATTCCTCCTCTGCCTAGTTGCTTTGTTCAATATGTCTCTCGCCTCCAGCAAGTCCAATGTCCTGTGTGGAATGGTGGAGTAAGAAAATATGTGAGCTAGTTTGTTTGATGCATAATTTGGATGTAACAAGAAAATTACAAATCTGCGTAAGGAGACTGGGGTGGGGGGGTGGGTGGTGCAGTGTGTGCATCATAAGGTGTTCAGAGACACCCCTTTAAGAATTATGGTTTCTTTTGAAGGCAGGTACCATGAAGTATGAATACAGATGTCACGAGATTTGCAAGTGAAATTTCATTCAGGGAGGAAACAATAGTCATCTTTTGTAATTTTTGGAGCTAATCTGTACTGATAGCTTTGTGAGTAACTGGCTGTGAGAACTGCTGCACGCACAAAACACAGACAACCCAAGCTGATTAAAGAACTCCAAGACTTTTTTGCCAAACAGAGATCAAGTTGCATCGTGTCAGCCGTGCACCATTTAGCTGAAGATACATATTTGCTCTTTAGGTGAGTTCCAGTCCAGAGATGATTTGTATGTCTTTTATGCATAGTATTTTTGATTGTGAATATTATGTTAACTTGTTCATACCTTTACTCATTTGATTTCAAAGGATCTATCCTGTTTAATGCATATATCTTGGAAAAGCTTTGGTTCCTTGAGTTCTGGTTACATGATAAAACTTTTTCTTTGAAAGGAGCTAACTTTTATCTAGCAGGTGTCTCTGAAGTATCTAGTATCATTTTTCAAAACTACAGGGCTATGCTGCTGAATCAAGTTGGATCCAATTTGAAAATAACTGAATACTTGAGCGTGCAATGTAAATTTGAAACTGTTTGTTTGGTAGAGTTCAGCACAAGTTCAGTGAGTCTGCATTTTCCTTCACATCCTGACTTTTTTGATTGTTTGGTAAACTTATTCTCAACCAATAATTATTGGGGCTTTGAACTTTCAGTCTGTTACTGATTGCATTTCATGTTAGTTCAATGTCTTACACTACTTTTAACTTGTCCTGAAGAGAAAAAACAGACCCACCAATATGACAAGGATGAGAAAAGAAAATGGCAGAGCAGACTTGAAGGGCCGAATTGCCTACTTCTGTTCCTATTTTCTGTGTTTTTATGATTACTTCATATGCTGCTAGATCCACTGAGTTTCCCCAACATTTTGTTTTTTATTTCAGATGTCCAGCATTTGTAGTATTTCTTTCTTGATTCGCAATTAACACTCTTCTTGGTGTAGAATTATTCTTCATCATTAGATTTTTTTTTATAGGAACAATCCAACAAGCCAAGTGAGGAGACCTTGAAGTGATTCAAAATGAACTCTTGTTCTACTGCTATATCAAAATCTATTGTAGCCGCCTACTGACAGAAGAGATACATTGCCAACAGAAGCTAGGCCAACAGACACAGCCAGCTTGGGCACAAGCAGTGGCCTAGGTCAGTGCTGTGCCCCTAGTTAAACAGAATGCACCACAGTGTAGGAAGAAGATTAATGATCATCTGCACTCCACAACAGTGAGTCCTACATATTACCACCACCTCTCTGCTGCATTCTGACTCGGAGGGACGCGATACTCACTAATTTCAACACAGTGCACACATCTCACCAATGCTCATGGACTACAGCTGTCAATGCATCATCTCTAAATTACTCTCACCCACATCTTCCCCCTATTTACTCTTAATGCCCTCTGCAATCCCTATTCTACTCTTAATTCAAACTAAGAAGTGGGGCTGGTGGAAGGCCATGCGATGTCAATACCCTTGCTCAGTTTGGCTAGATAAGAGCATGACTGCTGTGTTGTAGTGCTCCCTCAAGGGCAACACGGTGGCTCAGTGGTTAGCACTGCTGCATGGGGTTTGGTTTCAGCCTTAGGCAATTGTTGTATAATCTGTGTAATACCAGTGCTAACTCATTCTTAGCTTGCACAAGCTTGTCTTCCTCCTACAAAACTAATTTGCTCTCTTTTATGTAGCCGCTAGTGGCATCTAGCAAATTCCCCTAAGAGGCCAGTCCTAGACATCCAATGCTTACTTTCACCTCTAACAAAGAAACCATGCTACCCTCAAAAGGTACACCAGCAAGGCTTTCACCTGTGTCCTCCACCTTCACAGAGACTTTCACCTTGGTAGGGTCTCTATCTAGATTAGACTCAGGAGCAGAACTGGTGACGACAACACTGACACAGCCAGCTGAGGAAGAAACACCTTGGGTTTCTGCACTGTAAGAAATTCTAGAGACCAAACTTGGTGCAGGCAGAAAAAAAAATTCCATTGTCTTGGTGATTAATGGCTGACTCAAAATGTACAGACAGGTGCAGGAATAGGTTTGTCAGAGGCAATCATAAGCAAGGTCGAATAATATCAGTTGGTAGATATGATCACCATATTATCTGATGTTTAAAGAAGGTTGTTAAAGTCCTTGAGAGAGTTCAAAGAAAATTTTCTAGAATGATGCCAGAATGAGGAATTTTAGGTACAAGGAAAGATTAAAGAAATTGGGCTTATTCTCCTTGGAACAAAGAAGATTAAGCAGTGACCTTTATTGAGAAGTTCAAAATGATTAACAATTTTGACAGGGTAAAGAATGATACTCTATTTCCATCAGTTGATGTGCCTTTAACTAGGGGTAAATTTCAAGATTGTGTCAGTAAAAGAGTTTGGAGTGAGATAAGAGGTAACTTCTTTACTCAGAGCTGTTATAATTTGAAATGTATTGTCTGGGAAAGTGGGTGAGGTGGATCCCATAGGAGGTTTCAAAAGAGAGCTAGATATTTTTGAAATTGATGAATTTAGAGGGCTTCACAGATAAGGCTGGAGAATGGAGTGGTTGAGTAGCTCTTTTGGGAGCTGGTACATACAAGATGAGTTGAATGGCCTCATTCTACACCATAAAATTCTGTCATTCTACAGGTGAATCTGCATCTGGGTGGGACACATTCAGCAAGCCTGCTGCTGTAATGGCATGTTCATTGTCAAACATGGTTTAGTGGCATGTATGTGAGTAATGACACAGCTTCCTGAGACATCCCAAGGACAAAAAAAGATTTGCAATAGCCAAGCATTGCTCATCTGTCAAAGCAACCCCTTGATTGCACATAGCCTCAGATATCTCGGATTCTGAAACCATGGAACTGAAGACTTCAGCCAAGATGTTGCACTTCATGGATAACGCAGAGGCTAAACACAACGTGCAGAGATGGTGCTCGGTCCCAGCCGGCACACATTCCACTCATACCTTGTGACTGAGAGTACAAAATTGGTGAAAGTTCCACAGAGGGAAAGATCAGTTCTGTGTATAATTCTATATATATGCACTCAAGGCTGGAGGTTTACAATGGGCAGTTCACATGACCATTCTCCCTCATAGCGTAGTGGTCTGCTGAGAAAAGCTACACAGTGTGCTTCCTCTCTCCACTTAAATCCTTTCCTACAGAATGCTTGAGCATTTCAGGACAGCTTTTCTGTTTTGCATGCTTGGCAATCCTTCAATGTTTCAAACGACGGAAGGATTGACAGAACATTGCTCAGGATTCTCGTTACTGTACTGGCTATTATGAGAAACATCATTGTACCATGGTCATTTACAGTCTCCTGATGACAGCCTCAACAAATGTCTAACCTTAGCATCATTGACACTTTCTTTCACCCTGTCTCTCAAACTGAAGCTTTTCCCCTAATGACAGAGTAGGACATGTTATGAATAAATACATGAATGTGGGAACACCTAATGTGTCAAGTGGACACTACATGAATGACTAAATATCTTTTTAGCCGCAGAAACATTCAGGGACTGTAGAAATAACAAGGTTCTTATTGTGTTTACACTAATCAGGGGTTGCTTCCATATTACCAACAGCATCTTCATCAATTAAAGCAATGTCTGCTAATTCAACCTGGATTTCAATGAGGACCTGTGTGACTACTCTCACTCTGATGCATTGCGCTATCATACTGCCTTGAATGGCCCCTTTATCAATGTCCTGATAATTATTTTCATCCTCAATATATTGGTGTTGATCCCCCATTTCTTCTGCATTCAGGTCATTCCCTTATCTTGTACGCAGCAGCTCACCACTTTTGGACTATACTGGAAGATCCTGTCAAAGAGGTTTAGGCATCAAAACCTCATCCTGAGAATACTTATGGACTATTCCGTGGTGAAGCTGGTTGAAGCATGAACAGTGTTCTAACTTTGTTCTGCGTCATCCTGAGGATGTCATGTGCCATGTTAGAGGAATGGTGTGGTAGCTTTTAATAATCAGTCATAGCATAGTAGTCTTGAGTACAGAAAGTTGACGATTTGTTTAAATCTTTGCAAAGAAATTGCATCCTAGGACTATCTGGGATAACTCTGAGGAATATACAAAAAGGCAGAGAAAGTAGGAATAGCAGATGCTGGAGAATCTTAGACAACAAGGTGTAGAGCTGGATGAAACCAGCCTGGCTTGTCTCCGCTTCCCTAACCTGTCCTACCTCCCACCTGTCCCCGTCTCCTACCTCAAGCCCCACCCCATCTCTTACCTACTAGCCTCATCCCCTCCAACTCCTCACCTGTACTGGTTCCATCCCCACCTCTTTGACCTGTCTGTCTTCTGTCCACTTATCTTCTCCTCTATCCATCTTCTATTCATCTCCGTTCTCCCCCCCCCCCCCCATTTATTTCAGAACCCCTTTCCCCTCCCCCATTTCTGAAGAAGGGTCTAGGCCCAAAACGTCAGCTTTTGTGCTCCTAAGATGCTACTTGGCCTGCTGTGTTCGTCCAGCTGTACACCTTATACAAAAAGGCAGTATCTTCGAAGAAAAATTTGCCACATGGGCATCTTGTTATACAAGTTCCAATCTTGCTTCATAAAAACGTAAGAAATAGATGTCCATTCTCAGTCAGAGGCTAATGTCGTTAATATCTTGTCCCATTCAAGGATAATTCTGTCTGGCATCGTTTTGCCCTTTTCCCTTGTAGGTGTCCCTCATTTGCTATTTCTCAGCCTCTTCTGGTTCCAAGGCCCCTCTGGAATGTTTTGATTGCACCATTGTTTATTGATTCATGCTAACACTATCGTCTGAAATGGATAATGTTTGGTATTTTTGCCCCCCAGTGTAACCCTTTCAGTCAAATTCACTTTAACAACGGGAGACTCATCTCCCAGCAGCCATCCCTGTGTGACCTCAGGTGGGAAAATTGCAATAACCTGTGTGTCCTCTACTGTGTGCGAGTCTTAGCAGTTCCCAAGATATCTGGCACAGACATCCAATATTTGACATTGGTGACATATAATTTGTAAATTGATGGAGTGGAAGTGTTTTCTTTTGATCAGCTTTGTTGGTTGGTGATATGGCATCTCAAAGCAGTGTTGGTACAGTTGTTAGTGCTCTTGTACTTGGGGGAGGCCAGCGAAGGTAGAGAATCCCATTTCTTGGGCTGCTTGACTCTCCTCATCGCAGGAAAAGAATGTGAACAACTACAATCTGGAGAAAATGGCATTGCAACATTCTAGATGGGTCAAGGATTATGACATGCCATCCTCCTCCTTGAAACGAATGTCTGGCATAAAAATTCAGAGCAGCTGGCCCCGGAAATGGGATTAGCAACCAGTCCATCTGAGTGCAAGTCCTGCTTCAATAAATAACGCAGTTCAATGTCCTTGACACCTGGGATGTCCTTGATCAGCACCTACACTCTCTGACTGTTGGAGAAAATGATCGAAGCCTGTAAGAGCTGATCTCATTATTCAGTCCCTCTTATCAAGCTTCTCACACTGTTTTTCCCTCTGGAGCTTACTGTTCTTGTTGATGCCACTGTAATTGCAGTCTCTTTTTACATTGTCTTCACATTTGAGCCAAGGGCACATGGCCTCAGTAATGTCACTCCTGCGAGCAGGTAATCTGTGGGGAAGGTCAGAAAAATACCAGAATTTTAGTAAGGGAATCCTGAGTCCTTACATCCATCATAAATTTCATGCTATGCCCTCACACAGGAGCTCTGACCTAAGCTTATCAGAATATAATTTGCACAAACAAGATTTTTGGGAGTAGAATTCGACTTGCCAACATGACAAGCCCCACACTTTACATCTTTGCCCACGTATAATCTGCAAATGTGGCAGCTCTGAAGCAGTCTTCCAATCTTAGTTACACAGTGCCTTTCTGATATGAAAAGCTTAAAAGGCGCCTTAAGCATATTTGCCTGATTACATTTAGTTACCTGATATAAATTCTAGGTCTTACCATTGAAATTTATATCTCAATCTTAATTTGTTAATTTGAAAGTTTAACCAGTAATACCTATTAAAGCAGGGCAGTGACCTTATCAATCTACCACTCTTGTTCAGAGCACAGTCGTTACTTGATCTCTGTCACTTGAAATCCTCCCACTTCTGAGTAGTGAGCAGGATAACATCATTTTCAAACTTCTTTTATATTTTGGTCACCAAAAGCTGTTGCTTGTCAATCTTTTCAAATCTTAACCCAGAGTATGAACAATTATATCGGCATGTTCTGATTGCCCTGTGTTTAGTGAGGCTCATTGCTAATTAGTGGAAGGAACTCATGAGCAATATCAAGTTAGCCACTAAGTGTGATGAACATTGATGTCACCTGTCACTGTTCCCTGAATTGTCAAGTTCTTTCAGTTGTCAATTATTCATTGGTCCATCCTCTTCATTAATTTTTACTATTGTCACTTTATGACACTTTACTGAGATAACAGAATAATTCATCAAAATCATCGTAACCTCCTCATTAGGGAAAACAGAGACATATGCAGTCAGGATCCAATGAATAATACTCTTGAGCTCATGTTTCATTGTTTGTTTAATTGGTGAAGTTCCCATTAAATAGATACTAACTTATCACTGACCATTTGTTTGTCCTTAGAGACATCTGTTAGCTGATGTTTGAATGCTTGAAAATAGTTCAGGTTATCTTTTTACTTTCGAAGCAAAGGAAATAGTAAAACAAAAGTTGTTTCTAACTTCAAGGGTAGATTAAAAATAACTAAAATAGAAGATCTGAAAGTACTAATTCAAATACAAAATTTACACAGGATGTAAAGAAAGTGAAAAATCTCAATATTCATTGTTTTGAGTGATAAAAATCTAATGGATTATACAATTGCAAATTTTACAGAATTAACTCTAATATTACAGCCTACATTTGCACCGCTTCTAAACAAATCAGTACAAGGGCACAGCTGTGGTTGCGATTTCTTGATAAGGCTAATGAGACAGAAGTATACTATCTCTGTCTTAATAAATCACGGAGGCTGAATATAAGCTACACATAAGCATCTTGGCCTTCCAGCTACACCTATAAAATATTAGCATATTGTCTTCACACTATTCACAATCCCACGGTGCAGTCTTTTGTCAAGTGAAGCTAAGCAGAGCTATGTGATACATAAATAGGAAGGATTTCAAGGGAATTGGGACAAATGCTGGCAAAGTGGACAAGTTGTTTCCATGCTGTATAACTCTGACCCTATTGATCTTACAATACCAAGATCTGTATTGGCTACTGTTACTTCAATTGTATGATTATCATAAACTAAATCAATCTTGAAATGTTGGCTTCCTTACTAATCCTACACTGACGTAATGAGAAGACAGTGTGCATATTGACTGTATCAAGAAATGATGACATTACAATCTTAAAGTGCATTTTTATACAGTGACTGACCTGATGAAGATTCAAACCAGATGGATAGCATTGCTGAATCAACACAGTCATCAAGTATAACAGTTGCCCCAGCAGAGCTTCCAATTACAAAGTTCTCCAACCTAGAAGAAAAAAGTAGTAACTTACTCAACCCACTTTGCACCATTAAGTTTTGATTTGAGATTGCGAGGTTCAAATTTCATGTTCTTGTGAGTGAGTTGCACCGAGGACAAAGGATGATATTCCCATCCTTCATGTTCCCTTTTGTGTTGGTGTCCCTTCACCAGGTATGCCAGGTACTCTCTGGCCATGCCTTCCTGTACTATTCATTGAATCAGGGTTGATGGAGGATTTGCTGGTCCACATGCTTGTAGATTGTGTTTGAGTACAAATCAGCTGCAGCTGATGGCCCTTGCACCATGGAATCCCAGTGTTGAGTTGCTAGATCTGTTCAGGCCATCACATTTAGCCCAATGATAGTGCCATATGACATGATTGAGGATGTTCGCAATGTGAAGACTGGATTCCACGTGGACTGTGTGGTGGTCACTTCTGCAGTGCTGTCATGGGCGGATGTATTTGCAGCAGATGAAATGATGAGGATGAGGTCAAGCAAATGCTTCCCTGTCACTGATTTCTTTACCACCTGCTGCAGACCCAGTATTGCAATTATGATCTTTAGGACTCAACCAGCTCAGTCAGTAGTAATGCTGACAAGCCACAATGATAAAGTTCCCCGTCCAGGGTGCTTTTTATGCCCTTGCCATCCTCAGTCCCAGTGTGCTTCCATTAGGACAAAATATACCCAGAGATGGTGATGTTGTCTGGGACATTGTTTGTAAGATATCATTCTGAGTGTATGTCTGTGGCTGTTGCTTGCCAAGGCCTTGCAAATACCCTTCCAATTTTGACACGAGCCTCAAGAGGTTAGTGAGGAGGAACTTACTTAATTGGAGATGGTGATTGTCTGATGCTTGTGTGGCACAGTTGCTACCTCCCATTTATCAAACACCGCGTAATTTTTTTAAAAAATTTGGCCTTGCAGTTTATGAGCATGGATGCTATCAGTATCAGAGAAATTGCAAATGCTACTGAAAATTGTGCAATCATCAGCAAACATCTTCACTGATTTTAGGATGGAGTAAAGGAATTAATGAAACAGATGAAGTTTGGGCCACCCTGAGTAACTTCTGGAGCTGAGAGAATTAGCCTCCAGCAACTATAACCACCTTCCTTTGTGCTAGATATGACTCTAACCAGAGACATTCACCTCTGGAGTTGAGCACGTTTTCCATATGAGCCTATGAATTTAGGAGTAAGAGAAAACTATTCAGCCTCTCAAATCTGCTGCATCTTTCTATAGATCATGGTCAATTTGACTGCAACCTCAACCCCAAATTCCTGTCTACACCAGATAACTTTATACCTCCTTACTTAACAAATATCTATCTACTACTTTTAAAAATGTTCTATGACTTATCCTGAAAAAAATTTTATCTCCTCTCTATTTAAAAACAGCAACACCTGATTTTTAAAATGCAATCCCTTGTTCTTCATTCTGCAGTATGAGGAAACAAATTCTTCACTTCTAACTGGTAGAGGTCCCTCAGTATCTTTTATGTTTCGATCAAGTCAAAGAACTTAGAGCAGTACAGGCCCTTCAGCCGACAATGTTGTGCTGACCTATTATCCTACTAAGACCAAACTACCCTGCATACCTTACATTATACTATCCTCCATGTGCCAATCCAAGAGTCACTTAAAAGTCTCTGAAGTATCTGACTCTACTACCACTGCCAGCAGCGCATTCCACATGCCCACCACACTCTGTGTAAAGAACCTACCTCTGACATCTCCCCTATATCTTCCTCCAATCACCTTACAATTATGTCCCCTCAATAGTCATTTCCGCCCTGGGAAAAAGCCTCTGACTATACACTGTATCTTGTTTCTTGTCATCTTGCACACTGCTCTCAAGTTACTTTGCATCCTTCTTCGCTCCAATGAAAAGAGCCCTAGCTCACTCAACCTTTCCTCATAAGACCTGCCCTCCAGTCCAGGCAGCATTCTGGTAAATCTTCTTGGCACCCTCTCTAAAGCATCCACATTATTCCAATAATGAGGTGACCAGAATTGAACACAATATTCCAAGTGTGGTCTAACCAGTTTTATAGAACTGCAGTTTAACCCTGCGGCTCTTAAAGTCAATACCCCTGCCAATGAAAGCCAACACGCCATACACCTTCTTTATAATCCTATCAACTTGTGTCACGACTTAGAGGGATCTATGGACGTGGACCCCAAGATTCTTCTGTTCCTCTGCATCGCCAAGAATCCTGTTATTAACCCTGTATTCTGCATTCAAATTCAACCTTCCAAAATGAATCACTTCACACTTTTCCAGGTTGAATTCCATCTGCCACTTCTTTCCCCAGCTCTGCATCCTGTCAGCCCTCCACGCTGTCCACAACTCCACCAAACTTAGTGCTATGGGCAACTTACTAACTCGCCCTTCCATTTCCTCATCCAAGTCATTTATAAAGACCACAAAGAGCAGAGGTCCCAGAACAGATCCCTGCAGCACACCACTGGTCACTGAGCTCCAGGCTGAATACTTTCCACATAACACTACCCTCTGTCTTCTATTGGATGGCCAGTTTTGTATCTAGACAGCCAAATTTCCCTGAATTTGATGCCTCCTTACTTTCTGAATGAACCTACCAAATGCCTTGGTAAAATCTTATCAAATGCCTTGCTAAAATCCATATACACCACATCCATTGCTCTGCCTACATCAATGTATTTTGTCACATCCTCAAAGAATGCAGTAAGGCTTGTGAGGCATGACCTGCCCCCCTCAAAACCTTGCTGGCTATTTCTAATCAAACTGCACTATTCCAAATAATCATAAATATGGTCTCTCAGAATCCTCTCCAATAATTTGTCCACCACAGAAGTAAGACTGACTGGTCTATAACTCCCAGGATTATCCCTATTCCCTTTCTTGAACAAGGGAATGACATTTTCCACCCTCCAATCATCTGGTACTACTCCAGTGGGCAGTGAGGACCCAAAGATCATTGCCAAAGGGGCAGCAATCTGTTTCTTTGCTTCCCATAGAAACCTTGGGTACATGCCATCTGGCCCAGGGGACTTATCAATACTCATGTTTTTCAAAATTACTAGCACATCCTCCTTCCTAACATCAACCTGTTAGAACATAACAGCCTGTTTCATGCTGTCCTCACAAACGTCAAGGTCCCTCTCACTGGTGAATACTGAGCCAAAGTATTCATTAAGGACTTGCCCTACCACCTCTGACCAGCGTACAGGTTCCCTCCACTATCCCTGGTTGGCCCTACTGTCACTCTGGCCATCCCCTTGTTCCTCACATAAGCTTAGAATGCCTTAGAGTTTTCCTTGATCGTAACTGCCAATGTTTTCTGATACTCCCCTCTAGCTCTCCTAAGTCCATTCTTCAGCTCCTTTGTAGCTACCTTGTAGACCTATAGAGCCCTGTCCGATCCTTACTTCCTCAACCTTAAGTAAGCTTCCTCCTTCTTCTTGACTAGGTGTTCCACAAGTCAAGTTACTCTTCTGAACACCAACACATACAAGCCTAGCCTGTTTAACATTTCCTCATTAAACCCCCCCCCAACCTACCACCACCTCAATTCCAGGTGCTAGGATAGTAAACCTTCTTTGAACTGCCTCCAAAGCATTTACGTACTTCCTCAAATAAGATTGCCAGTAGTGTTCAATATTGCAGAAGTGGTTACACTGGCTTTCTGTAAAATTGAACCCTAATCCCACTTCTCTGCATTTGATTCCCCTCATAATAACATTCAAGTGCAAGGGTATAATGAGCTCAGGAGCTAAGTAATCCCAACAGAACACAAGCTGTGAGTGTCAGAATTTGTGGCATTGCTATGTAAGTGGTGCTCAATAGCACTGTCAAAACATGTACTACCACTTTAGCTGGTCTCCAATTCTTGTAGGGACATGTTAGGACTTTCAGGTTTTGTAAACAGTTATATTTTAAACAGTTTGTTTAATTCCACAATGCAATAGAATTGGGGTTTTGTAGATCATTTATCCATATATCAACCTGGAAAGATGACCTATGTGATTCTTGTCAGTACAGAGATGGATTGAAAAAGAGAAAAATAGGCATAGTTTACTGCTTAGCATGTGGAATGTAGAGATCCTCATCCCCATATCAAAGAGACCAAGTTCCTAAGGGTTTAAACAAAGCTGCAAGATCCTCCCAGAGGGAGAGATCTCCAGGGTAAATATCATAGCAAAAGTCAGTTCAGAGATTAGAAGTCTTCCACTGGAAAAGGACACAGATTTGGAAAGTTAAGATTAGTTTCAGTCTGGTTGGAAAATATAACCATGTAGGGAGGTTTGTGATCATATTAAAACTAAATGCAAAAATGCCAGCAATTTGGAGTATAAATTGCCTATTGATCTATTGTTCAGATAATCATTTCGTTTGAGATCCTCTCAGTTCTAGAAGTTTGACTTTTCTTATGTTATTTTACAGTTTGGGTTTCAATCTGAAGGCATATGAAAATTGGCCTTTTTTGTTGACAGGGTTTAAATAAATAGCTAGGTTGATCTTGATTTTCAACCAGAATGTGTCAGAGACTAGCTATCTGAACACAGTCCTGGGAGTTTGTCTGTATTGTGTGGATTTACGACACGAGGGAGAGTAAAGAAAATTAAGCCATTAACTTAATAATAGAAACTAAGGTAACTAGGTCGTCTTATTCAAAAATAAATTTTGAGTTCAGCTTGAAGCTACTTGCCTGAGGTAAGATGTAACAATCGTTCCTGCAAGAAAAAGGAGTTAATTCAAAGCAATTGAGAGAATATGTTACTTCACTGTAAGTTCATGAGAACTTCTAAGTCAGGAGTGTTTGCTTACAAACCTGCATTGGTTACTCAAAGCTGAGGAAATTTAAGATCTCGTGTATGTGAATCAAAGCTAAACCTTCATAGCTCACAAGACTGGCGCTGAAAAGAAGCTCAGAATTCTGAGGAAACAAAAGTATCTTAGGATTTTGTTTGACTGTGAAACGATGATGTTGGGGAGTAGATAGAATTTTGTTTTACTGGTGTTTGAAATATTTTAAACAATGTTATATGAAGACGATTTGGTTTGTTTTTTTTCTGGCAGGTAATTAGTCTTTTCTATTGTTGAAACCAAATCTGCACCCTGTCATGTTTAGGTTTTAGTGATAGATGTTGCATTAAATTCCAAAAAGAACAAAATATGATCTATCAAGCCAGTTTTCATTCTGGGCTCTGACTTTTCCAGTAATAACATCAGCAGGGATCCTAGCAGCAGAAAAGAGCCAAACATATTGCAGGGGATCCGAAGTCATATATTATTGGTCAGACAAGGTAAGAATGGAAGATTTTCTTCCGTAAAGGACATTAGCAAACAATATGGGTTTCATGACAATCAGCAATGGTTATACAGTTGTCATTAGACTACATTTATATTACAGATTTTTACAGAATTCAAATTTCACCATCACTGTTTAATTTAAAACAGTGCCTGGAAAACACACTTACTTGCTGCTTGACCAAATTAGCTTTTTCACAACCATTAATCAGATGAATAAATACAATGACGAAACATGAGCCCCCTTGTCATTAAGGCAAGGAAGAGCTGTAATCTGTTGAAAATCTTTTAGACTCCTTTGTTCAAAAATGAACAAAGTAATGACTTGCATCACGTCTAAAATGGGTATATTTACAATTATTGCTTATTGTTCACTTTTAATTCAATTCCAATTCAACAATTGAGAGCTGAAACCATTTCCAATTGTAACTAAATCTGAGACTGATATTTTTTTAACCTTGTTCTGTGACCAAGAACCTGCTTAAGTCGGATTTTGTCTTTTTGTCTCGTGCTTTTTTTTGTACCATTAATACTAGAGTTAACTATCAACATTTTACAGTCTTACGATACATTGTCATAATATAAAACAATAAAAACAATCCCGTTTAAAAGCTAAATTAAGTCTCTGTGAATAACTTTTAAATGATGAAGCGATTATTTCAATTTCTTCCTGTCACTAAAGCCTAATTAGTCTGCATTTCTTTGGAAATTCTAGCTGATGTTTCTTTATTCAACAAGTTGAAACTAATCAGCAATTTTCAGTTTTGTTCCTTCCAGAAATTGGATTGAAAAAGGGGGTTTTATGGAATTTTTGAGATTGAGAAGTGGGAGAACACTACTTATAGGTTACTTGGGATCTGTTGGTAGCCATCCAGATCAAGGTTGCAAAAGTAGTGCAGTTTTTTCACAGGAGATAACAAGGTGCAGAGCTGGATGAACACAGCAGGCTGAGGAGCAGAAAGACTGTCATTTCGGGCCTAGGCCCTTCAGAAATTTTTTCCACACATCTTCATCTGTATTATTGTCATGTTGGCCCAGGGCCAATTCAGTGCAGAATCCAAATCACATGATCTACTTATGGGATATTCAAAATCCAGAAGAGTTCGTGCACTGGTTCTGATCTGTTTGTCAGGTACCTCAGCATGGGAGATGACCAAATAAGACGCAGTCATCAGAAATTCTGTTGAATTGGATACAAAGGATGGATTTCAAGATTTAAGACATTCAATGTTCATGGGATATGTCTGCTTGCTGTCTGACAGCCACGTAGTGTGACCTTACCAGTAAACCAAGAGCTGAGAGTTGAGCCTGAGGCCCCAGGCACCACATGGATACCTGGCACTCACTGAGGTTAGATCCAGCCCCATGAAGGGAGAGATGGTGTTGCATGAGGCTAGACTCTAACCCCTGAAGGCATAGGACCCAGTGATTAGCACTATCTGTATCTCCTGTTCGTGGAAGCATTATAGTTGCTGCATTAAGGTTGCACCTCCAGAGCCACAGCCAGCTTCTTGGCCTTTCAAAAAAAAAATTCACCTCCTCTGTCACACTTACATGTTCGCAGCTGATGATGCTGCCAGTCACTGCCAAAGATTCTCCCACTCACCCTCTAGCACCATTAAACAATGAAGCTGCTTCTCATTAAACAGTGGAACTGTTCCCTGATGTTCATTAGGCTAGCTGTTTAAAAGTGCAGGTGGACATTCTAGGTGGAACTGAATCAAGGATTACAGACCCAGGTGAATGAACTGCCCAAGCGTATCAATAGTTTGAATTAATAGGCAAAAAATTTGACAAATGAAATATGTTGTGAGAAACTCAAAGTTACAACTGAAAAGGACATTGGTGAGACAGTGCCTAAAGTACTATGTACAGCTCTGTTACTCCTGTTTAAGAAGTAATATACTTGTAACAGGGAAAATTCCTGAGGTTTATTCCTGGAATGGAGCACTTATTTTATGCAGGAATGTTAAGTAGTTTGGGCTTATTTATTAAGAGTTTACTAAAATGGTGAACTTTAAGAAGCACATCAGATTCCAAGAGTGCTTGAAAGGGTGGGTGCAATGAAGATGTTTCCTCATTGTAGGGTAATCTAGAACTGGAGGGCACAGGTTCAAACTAAGGGGTTTTCCATAAATTTCTTTTCAGCAGGTCATTAATCTTTGGACTTCTGTACCCTAGAGAACAGCATAGGCTAGGTCATTTACTAGGCTGAGTTGGATTTTTTTAACCTCCACAGAGGTCAAATGTTTTAGTAGACAGGCAGGAAAATAAGAGTTGAAGCCATGATTAGAACAGCCTTGATCTTATTGAGTTGGATACAAGTTCATGGGGTCAAGTGCCTACCCAGCTCTATTTCTTATATTTGCTTAGTAAAAGCCTATGCAGTAGAGAACTGTGAACATCTCAATGGTCCAAGGACCAGAAAATTGTATACTTCTGGGTTTGAAGACTTGGAGTGTACTTGAGGTATTGCTATCTTAGATAGTGAGGCAGTAAAATTGTCACACAGACCCGTTGCTGGAGAATTGCTACCTCAACCAACTGACTTTTGCTCATTAGTAAAATAGAAAACAGATACTCCATCACCCCCATCCCAAGCCCCAAGATGACTTTCCATATTAAGCAGATGTTCACCTGCACATCTGCCAATGTAGTATACTGTATCCACTGTACCTGGTGTGGCTCACTCTACATTGGGGAAACCAAGCGGAGGCTTGGGGACCGCTTTGCAGAACACCTCTGCTCGGAACACCTCTACCCAATGGTATCAATGTGGACTTCACAAGCTTCAAAATCTCCCCCTCCCCCACTGCACCCCAAAACCAGCCCAGCTCATCCCCTCCCCCCATTGCATCACAAAACCAGCCCAGCTCATCCCCGCCTCCCTAACCTGTTCTTCCTCTCACCTATCCCCTCCTCCCACCTCAAGCCGCAACTCCATTTCCCACCTACAAACCTCATCCTGCCTCCTTGACCTGTCCGTCCTCCCTGGACTGACCTATCCCCTCCCCAACTATACTCTCCTCTCCACCTATCTTCTCCTCTATCCATCTTCGGTCCGCCTCCCCCTCTCTCCCTATTTATTCCAGTTCCCTCTCCTCATCCCCCTCTCTGATGAAAGGTCTAGGCCCGAAACGTCAGCTTTTGTGCTCCTGAGATGCTGCTTGGCCTGCTGTGTTCATCCAGCTTCGCACTTTGTTAACTTCCAATATGCTGCTGGTTAGAGATCATTAACGTGGTGAATTTATTTTCTTACTGATCCCTTGGGGATAAGCACTTACCCCATCCATGATGGTCTTTTGCTGAGATTGTTAAATCATCATAAAGATTTTCATGTATGTGATCACTTCTAACACCTGTAGAAGTGTATGATTGGCATCTCAATGGGGATTGGAGCTGGAATTTTTTTTATGGCTTATATAGCTTCATTATTCAACATATGCAATCACATAGCATTGTGGTAAGAGCTTTTTGTGCTCTATTTACACGAAACTGAGGTGAATTTGATTCTTGGTTGTACCCAGACCATTGTGAATGTAAGACCTTCTAAAAGATAGCAAATGAATGGCTTCATTTTGACTAATTGAAGTGATGTGAAAGTAAATAAGTATTTGAATAGGATAACTGGCTTCAAAATATTTGGAACAAGAGATTTGATTTTATTTGAGAGAGCACTTGCATAGCAGAACTCCAATGTAGTCATTCATTGCAACCTGTACAAAAAGTTGATAACTTGTGATCACTGGTGTGTATTGTCCTTAATAAATGCTCCATTGCATTTTGTTATAGACTATTTATGTTATATTCACACTGGCTTGCTTTTTTTTCTCTGCCATTTTGTTCTTAGAAATTCTTGAAACTTATTTATTTCAGGTAATTTTGAATGAAAATAACACTGTTAAATAAAGTGCTTGAGACTTCTATCTGGAAGCACTGGTGGAGTGGGGAATTAACATTTTAGAAATTAGATTTAGAATTAGCCTTTGTTGCCACGTATACTCAATGAATGTAATGAAAGTTTTATATATCACCACTTACCATGCCATCTTAGGTAATAAGGTACCTTGGTACAGCTTCTTTAGTTGCAGATCTTAGAGAATAGAGAAATAAAATGGCCAGCATTACAGAAATGAAAGTTCTGAACTATGGTCTTCCAGGCTAGACCAAGCTTGCACCTAGCCTCTAGTCCACACTGGATTTTGGCTCCAGACTGTGCCGGGCTTCACACTAAGGATCATGAGGCTAGAGGTTGCTTCAAACTGACACACTGCACCAGGACAACACTATACCTGCAAGCAGCACAGCGAGGCTGCTATGCCAGGCTGGTAGGTTGTCACGTCACACTGAGAGGCCACTGTGCCAGCCGGGAGGTAGCCTTGCCATGCTGGGAGGCTGCTGCACCAGGTGGGAGGTAGCCTTGCCATGCGGGAAAGCTGCTGCGCCAGGCGGGAGGTAGCCTTGCCATGCGGGGAAGCTGCTGCGCCAGGCGGGAGGTATCCTCGCCACACCGGGAGGTAGCCTCGCCACGCCGGGAGGCCATCAGGAACCTTCATTGAAGGTGTGGAAAGAAGGAAAAAGGAAGAAAAAAAATGGAAGAACGGTGGAGCAGATAAGGTCTGGCTGGAGCATCCAACTATGCTGTCATCTTGGACTGGAAAAAGCCCAATGTGCCATTTCAGAATGGAAAATAATCTGAAGAAGGTCCATATTGGAGTCAAAAGGTTCTCTCTTCCCATGGATGCTGTTGGACTTGTTGAGTTTCTCTCACACTTGATGTTTGTTTCATTTCTCTTTTTTCAACATTTGCAGCCAGCTGCTTTTATTTGAAGATTACAATGTTTTGTCTGACGTCCATTGTTTTCATTGGATGGAAATTACTCTCAAATCAAACAAGGATGAAAAATGATTTTCTCTTCCCTTTCCCTGATTCCTAGCAGCTGTTAAAATTTGTTGAAATAGCAAGGCATTCTCACAGCAAAATGTCGTTCTTAACTGCAGTTGATTCTGATTAGCTGAAATATGACCATCCAGGTAATGAATAAAAAAAAATTGACAATCTTAAATACTTTCTCCTCTTGTATAGTCTTCCCACTAATATCTGTGATTCTTCAGATGCTTTACATCGGTTTGAGAGCTTCCATTTCATGGACTCCAGCTGCTTCCTCTTCACAATGAACATGCAATCTCTTTACATGACCCATCAGAATGGATCAGTGTTCTTGCTTCTTCCTACAAAAAAAGGCCATAACCATCCCCATCCACCACTACCCTCCTCCACCTGGCTGAACTTGTCCTTACATTGAGCAACTTGTCCATTAACTCCTCTCTCTCTCCTGTTCAAAGGGGCAGCTATGGGCTTCAGTTTGGGGTACATAGAACATTTCTAGTTCCATTGCTACTTGGGCCATTCTCTTCAACTTTTTCTCCAGGATGTTGATTACATTGTTGGTGCTGCTTCCCTCTCTCATCCGGAAGATCTAAAAATTTTGCCTTAAACTTCCACCCTGTTCTCACCTTTACCTAGTCCATCCCTAACTCCTGCCTTCCCTTCTTCAACATCTCTGTTTCCATTTCTGGAGATAGGCCAGCTGCCATTTCCATAACAGACTTTCTGACTCTCAGTCACCTAGACCATACATCCTCACACCCTGTTTACTATAAAGACTCCATTCCATTCTCTCAGTTTCTTGCTGTCACACTTGTTCCAATTATACCAGCTTCCACGAGTGGCCCCTCAAACTGTCCACTTTTTCCTTAACTGAGGATTCCCACTACCATGGTTGACAGGGCCTTCAGCCATGCCCGACCCATCTGTCTCACTTCTAAAATCACCTCTTCCCTCCCACAACGGCGATTAGGTACCCTTGATCCTACCATCCCACCACACCAAAAGGATCATTAGCCATCATTTCTGACATCAGGATACCACTACCAGACACACATTCCTCTCGTCAGCCTTCTGCAAGGACCATTCCCTCCAGGACACCCTGGTCCACTCCTGCTTCATTCCCAACACATCCCCACACCTCCACAGCACATTCCTATGCAATTGCAGAAGGTGCTGTTCTTCCCTCTTCCTCATCCAAGGATCCAGACACACCATCTAGATGAAGCAGCAATTTATCTGCACTTTACTCAGTCAAGCCTGCTGTATTTGCTGTTCACAATGTGGCCTCTTCTAGATTAGGGAGACAAACTACAGACTGGATGTCCGCTTTACAGAAGATTCCTTATCCATAAAACAGACCCTGTGCTTCCGGTTGCCTGCTACTTCAACACGCCGCGATGTTCCCTGGCCAACAGCTGAGAAAAACAGCATCTTATTTTCTGCTTGGGGACCCCTCAGCCTTCAGGCTCAATATTGAGTTCAATAATTTCAGGGCTTGATCACCTTGCCCCAAGCACCACATACCAGTTCTTGTCGTCTCATGGTCTGCTACCAGCAACCAACCCATTCTTTCACCTGTCCAACTGCCATCCCCTCCCTCTGGCCTTCATCTCCACCTATCGTTTACTTCCCACTAATCTTCAGCATATATACCAATCTTTTCCTCGCCACAATCAATTCTGAAGATGGGTGACTGGACCTGAAATGTTAATTCTGCTTTCTCTTCATGGATTGCCAGACCTGCTGGGTTTCTTCCATTTCTATTTTTAATTCAATATTTTCTAGTTGTTTGTCTTGCAAATAGTATTTCTGAGCTCTGAGCTCATTTCACACCAAAGTATTGGTAGTAACAAAATATTGTTTTGAATTAAGAAGCTTTCTATCCCTCCACAAAGCTGACAACAAATTTGAACTATTGCTTTCAAACAGCACAAAAGGAACTGGTTCATTTCCAGTAGTTTTAATCCAGGGGCCCAACGCTAATGATGCATGATCCTCTACATCTTTTAGACTTTTCTGTAATATTTGACACAGTTGTGCATCTTGTACAGCATTCAGTAAGTGCTCAAGAAATGAACAACTCATATTTCAAACTGAGCCAACACAATTTTGTTTTAAAATCAAAAAATGTTTTAAAATAATGATAGGTAATGTCATAATTGAGTGAGTTATACAATTTACCACACAACCATGTTGCTCCTGCTAGAACACAAAACTTCCTAATGCTCTGCACCATTTAAAAGTTTTAATTGTTTTCCTATTTATTGGCGACATCTTGCATTTAAATCCATAATTATCTTTGAATCATTAGTAATTCTCTCTTTGATTGTTGCAATTTCCAAAATATATTCAAAATGAATCAAATTCTAAGCAATAGAAATCTGAAGAAGGAATATTAAAATAGTTATTTTAGCAGAAGTAAGTAAGATCTGACATTATTATAACTATTCCACCATCATAATTCATTACAACAATCAAACTAAACTTACCCTTTCTTATTTCCTTAATTGCTTCATGTAAACAATAACATATTACAAAGCTTTTAAGTTAGCAGCAATTTTCTCAGCTTTTCTTGCTTTTTCCTACTTGTTAGATTTTTCTGAAAAATAGCTGTTCAAAATATACTCAAGCATGGTGATACTCTCCTGACAAATCAGTCATACAGCCTTAGACTCTGCATTTGTGAAAAGTTATTTTGTATTCCATTCTCTTTTTGAAATTCTTATTCACAGTGCACTTAGTTTTTGCAGCACTAATTTTTGAAAGAAGAATGAAAAACCTAATTTCCAATTTTTTTTGGAATTGCTTGTTTGTCCAGTTTCCTTACACTTTATGCATAGATGAAATTAAGTCATAAAAAATTTCCTGCAGGGAACATTATGAAGTGCTTTTATTTTGGCAATGCATACTGTATGTCAAGTAGATTAGTAGACTATGAAAAGTTTAAGGTTGATAGATGTGATATCAAACCAATTTAAGTAAGAATGCTACGTTTTTATATTTTTACTATTTTTAATAATCAAGGGGTCTGTTTCCACGCTATGTGACTTTGATTGTATAAAAACTTAGATGATTGTTAAACTGCAACACAGCTTGACGATCAGATGAGAAGCTCCAAAAGAACAGATATGGCCGTTAGGCTATAGTTTACTTAACTCTGCCTAGGGGTATATCCCAGCTGTTTCTTCTTTTTCCTACATTATCTCCCAGTGATTTAAATCCAAATGTACAACATTTGATTTTATGTTTGCTGTCAAAAAAACCCAAATCTATGTCACCACTATTTCCAGATTGCTTCACTGCTCTGTATTGTCAGATTGCTGGTCCATATCAAGACCTGGCTGAACTAAAAGATACTCTAACCAACACTGGGACAGTTAAAAACATTGTCAATCTGAAACTCGAGTACCAGAGCTGCACATTGCATTTCTTCCTTGGATGCTGTCAGGCTGTCCCTACGTCTGAGCCAGAATATGCCAGTTCGAGCCAGTTCCAGAAGTGTGTCACTACACATCTGAACATGTTGATTCAATAAATCTCCTACTGAGGCATCCTGTTTGCATTGAATTGGCCTTCTGACTTCATAACCCTGTCATCATAAAGATTGTTTACTATTATTGATTCTCATTCGAAAGTAAAGGAGTGGATGGTGCCATCAACAGTGCTACCTAGCAGTGATTTAACAGCTGTAACCTATTCACTGATACATAGTTTGGTTTCTTCCAGGGCCATTCTACTCCTGACTTCATTAAAATACAAACAAAAGGGCAGGACACGAGATAGGGGTCAGTATGAGTCAAAGTACCATTTGACTAAAGTGTGGAATTGAAAAAAACCTAGCACCACTGAACTCCATGAGAATCAGGTATGAAGGAGCCAGAGAAGTTCCCCACTGTTTGGAGTCAGTTTGGGTTTCCATTCCTTTGAGAGATAGCAGGCTGGGTTTACAACCCAACAGATGCTTAGGTACTCAAGCTACCCAACAGTTTGCAAACAACTGTGAGCAAATCATGCCTGCAGAGAAGTAGAGAAGGACTGTGATGACCTGACTAGGGTTGTTAATCAAGTTTTGAAAACTTTCTGGTCGAATCCTTATTCCATATTTCACATTTTACCCATTTTTCAATTAAATTGTTGCTACAGATGTCTGAACTAAGTTTCCTCATTCTGTTCAATACAGCGCTTCCATATCTACTTTCCAATCTGACTCTATTCTCACACTTGAAAGTCATTATGACCCCTGACACCAGCAAAACAGTAAAAAGAAGCCAGTAAAATCCAGATACGTAAAGTTGATGTATCACAGATCAGTTAAAAAAATACATCATATAAACTTGAAAACATATCTGAAATACTTTGTAAAAATGTTGATTTGTAGTTGTGTGTTGATTTCAGCCAATATTCCCTGCTGAAAAACTATTCAGTGCACTTCTTGTGCCACACTCTCAACCCCAATCCATAAACTGTAAACACTTCTTTCCCTGCCATGCATACACATTTTCTCCAACACCTGAGCACACACCAGCCACTCTTTCCAACTCGGCTCATGCACAGAACTGTCAGTTCTCTTCCCAACCCCACTTCCGAACTCACTTATTCACTCAGCAGCCCTTCTACCCATCTCCCCTTCTCAGACTCAATGGCCTCTCTGCTCAAACGTCTTCTCATTACTCTGCTCTGTCTCTCATTCCCCATCCACTTGGTATTGTTGCCAGTGTCTGTTGCTATACTGTGTTAAGGAGGCTTTAATGCAAGCAGACAGGAGCAAAAACGTAGCAAAGCCTGAAGACTTCACTCACCTGACCTCCAGTTTGCTGTACTTTGGACTCATTCTCTGCCAACTTCTTCATGTGCTAAATTCTTATTTACATAATCTGGATCCATTCAACATTCTCTCTAAAAGTGTTTTTTGAAGTTAGAAAGATATTTTGGGCTCACCATCTGCTCCATGCTGTGGCAGAATTGATACAGTGGGTCCAGATTGTCCTGCCAATGTAGTTTAATCAAAATGTAAGTAAAGATGATATTACCCTGCTATCAGAGCAAATAGCAGAAAAGATCAGAGTAGAAAGATGAGAAATATGTAAAGAGTGAGGTGTTAGATGCTACTCTGGAGAACTGGATTCCATAATCTGTAATGTGTAATGTTAGTTAAGTGGCACGTTACTGAAGATGATGAAAGAATTTTATTCTAGGATAAAGGCAAACTGCTGAAAACCTAGAGTTGTAACCTGATAAAAGGAAGTGGCCTTTTGCTGGAAAACTTGGTTAGTTCTCATGGAAATTTAATTTATTTCAATGTCCGGTATAGTTTTGTTACTTCTCTCAGTTTTTCAGATGGTTGTTGTAATAAAGATGTCAATGCAGACCTCACTGTTTTTTAGTGCGTCTAGGATGTATTTGGATATATATTATCAGCCTTGAGTTTGCATAAACCAGTACTCAAATCCACAAAGTATTTACGGGCTAACCTAATGTCAGCTTCCCTGATCTTGACAGTAAATTCCGCAAGGAAACACAAGAAAGATATGACTTAAATACAGAATTACACAATATAATTTATCTGAACTTTTGCATAGTATCATAGGATTGCAATCAAACAAAGCCTTTTCAACAATTTGTGAAATGGAAAAATATTTTTTTCCAAAGTTAGTGTGCTCGGATTTGTCTCCATATAGTGGACCATATTCAATGCCACATGCAGGGCCTGAGAAGTGAGGTGAAGAGAGAGTGAGAGTACTGGTGGTGGGACCAAATCAAGGTGGATGCTAGGGTGTGCTGTGGCTGTGGCAACCCACTTCTTATGATATTACAGTAGTGGCAGGTTAAGTATTGGTAGACCAACTACCCTCAAGCCAATTGAGGTCCTTAAATCTCTAGTTAAGGGCCTTCTCCTGCTGACAGTTTATTTTACAACTGATTGTCGTTGCCCACACAACGTGTCAAGGCGTGACCTGCGGCCTGGCTGAATGTATGACAGGGTGGGCATATCCCTCCTGATCCCGCTAACTGTGCCCTGCAAAGGGCTGCCCCTCGCCTTTAACAAAGGGGCGCATATGTTTTAATCATTCCCCCATCTTTCAACCTCCCAGTCTCTGCCATCTTACTTTTCCCCTATCTGGGCCAGTGAAGGCAAGTTTGCCCCCTGACTTTCCAGTTAATGTGACAGTTAGCTGCCTCCGAAGTTTAATATGAATTGAAGATAGATACTTAAAAAAAAATTTCCACGGATTAGACTGGATTAAGTATGACACTGAATCAGACAAAGACTCATTTCAGTACTTGCAGTGGGTGTGCTTGCATATAATTACAGACTTGGTATTCAGGACAAGAATTAATAACTTCATGTGATTTACTTTATGTATTAACCAGCAAGTGAAAATGAAGGTCACAGCAAAAGAACAAAAGGTCAGAACTTTCAAAGTAAAAGTCTGGAAGTTACCAAACAACAAACTGTATGACATAGTATTTGATTTAAAGTTTCAGTACAGATAACCGGCTTTGGAAAATAACAACTACATTTTAAAAACACTTAACCCTTAAGTTGTGAGAGGAAAGTACTACTTGTCATAATAAACCTTCATACCTAGCTCCTGTTGGCCTAAAATTTGTTAACAGTCCTTCTTAAACATTGTATTTATGGATTTGATATGTTTGTGAGTGACTTGCTAAGCAACTTCATGGGGCCATTAACCACACAATGGCACTAAAATCATTGTAATTCAGACTAGATGAGCATGGGTATGTTTCCTCAACTAAAGAACATTGAACCTGTCAGGTTTTTACAGCTGTCCAGTTGCTTTATTTTCACCTTTATTGATGCTGGCCTTGTATTTGCAGCTTTTCTAAACTGGCAATAGGGTTTGAGATTTTGTTCCTTAGAATTATAAATCCAATAAAATTTACTGAGGCACTAATTAATTGTCTATTAAGAAACAAACATTGAAGCATAAACTTACATTTGCTTATTTGCTTTCATGTTGTCCAAAAGCACTTCACTACTAATTAATAACTTTTGAAGTACGGTTACTTGTGATAAATTACTGTTTATAATCTATCTTTGTATTGAAGAAGAGATAACAGATGAAACCGTTTTTTTCCTAATTTGGTAAGCTAATTTTGAGGGGACAAATAGTTGTTTACAACTGTATGATCAGCTCACACATTCCTCCAATTGCACAAGTAGGGGCAGTTAGAATGAAGTCCAGTTCAGCTGAATGCTTTAGAAGGGGATATAACTTATTTACCAACAGGCTGAATAAATGTTGGGCATATTACACAAGTGGAATAAATTCTAATTATGTAAAGATCATTGCCATATATGAGTGGCAAAATGCTGTGGGCATGCGTCATTTCTTTACATTTGTGTTGTAATATGAGCAAAAGTTGAAAATCCACCTTGTAACTATTTGTTTTGTCTATTCTGTTAAGTTGATTTTCATTTATGCATTTCCAGGAAAATGCTGGAAGTCGCAAACTATTGTATACAAGCAGATTTGTATACATTTCTCTGCAGTGAAAAGATCCAAATGTTTCTCGTTCAGAAGGACTTTGGACTTTTCCAGTTGTAATAAGTTTATATGACAACTCGATGTGAAGTTTTATTATTAGTTTTTCTGGCAATTCAAATTCAGATATTTTTTAATATAGAGAAAGCAGGAAACTCAAGTCAGGTAACACCTAAAAACCAGGTCAGTGGCAACTTGAATAAATGCCTACGGAACAGCGTTGAAAATGGGCAAACTGAAACCTGCAGTCTGCCTTCTGTGTGGCAGCAGAGTTCTGAATTACTTAATTGAATGAAGTTAGCGAACATTGTCTTTTAATATTTCTTAATCCATTGTTTCTGGACTGAGTTTGCTGCAGAGCTGTTCTGTTGTCAGCTCCTGACTTTTTTGGTTGATTTGCTCATACAACCTAGGTGATTGCATGCTATTTTTGCAGTTGACTCATCTGACTGCAGTCATCAAAGACATAACAGAATTATAGGAAGCAGCTATACAAATAATATGATAATAAATTACTTCTGGAGTTGTGTATTTTTATATGCCTTTAGAAGATCTTTGATTCTATGAGACAATTTCCGAGGGAATCTGTGATAGCCTAGATGAGAGAAAATCTTGTTATTTCTCCTTTGCCTTTGTGGGAGGTTTACCAAAATTAGAGAAAGCATAGGTAGTTTCAAACTAAACATTAGATCTGGTTGGAATGAATTTGCCTTTGCTGTAATACGGCAAACCAAGAGGATAGTGCTGGTTTATACGTTTAAAGTGCAAGTTACGTAATCGAATGATCTTTTTCCAAGTTGTACGGTTATGAAGTGGGAAAACTTATTTGAAAAGCTGTAGTGCTTTCAGGGTATACTGCAATATCCCTTGACAGAATCAACATATGCTGTTATCAAAGGAATGCTCGACAAAGTTAATGGAAGCCAGTGCTCCCTGTAGAACATGAACCTGAATGAATCACTCTGCCTTTGGGAAAGTGAAGGTAAAAGAAGCCAAATGATATGTTTTGAGAAAAGATTAGCTCAATTATGGAGTGTTATTTTGTAACAGGAAGCTGTATTGAAACTATTGTGGACAGTTACTGCCAATAATACTTCTTATTAATTCCAACTCTTCACTTTAGAACTTGAGTTCAGAGGCTAAGGAGGTATTTAATGGATATCATCCTGTACAGAAGAACAGTTTACATAAAACTAAATGTATGTTATTATTTTACTTTTACAGCAGGTCATAGCGTATGTAATTCAGCGCTAAAGCCAGTTAATGAGTCTTTGCAGAAACTAATGCAAGTTTGTTGCATTTATAATTTTAAAATTATTTTGTGTGACATTGTTTGACATATAAAAGAAAGAAGAGCAGAAATAAATTTCCTGTTCCCCTTTGTTCCTCACATCTAGATCTTGTCCTGATGATGAATCAGGAAAGCATCAAAAATGCAAACTCTGAAATCTGTAGTGACCAGTGACCAGAAAGAGATAAAATTAGCGGTTATTTAGGAATTGGCACACAGAAGAGTGCGATCAAATGTAGACTTCAAAAGTAATCTTCAAATGAATGAGGAATTAAGTAAACTAAAATTGATAAAATACATCACTTTGAAAACAAAACTATTTTATGCACATTAATAGCATAATATTGTTTATATACAAAAAACAGTGCAATATAAATGAGCATTCTCCAAAATGAATGAACAGATCATTTCAAACCTGGATCTAATTTTTTTTAAGTTGTTGTAAACATTTTGGGAGAAGCAAGGCAGTGGATTCTTGGAGGAACGTTAGAATTTGCTAAGTTAGTTAAAAGAGATATTACAATATGAAAAGCATTAAAGAAGTCAGATCAGCCAATGAATATTAAATGTTCTACCAATCTATAATTATGAAACGTTTATAGCAGCTTGACCATTCATATCCGTGCCAGCTGTCTGTAAAAGCAATTCACCTAATCTTGTATAACCCTGCAGTTTCTCTATCTTTGGAATAGAATGCGATTGAATCCTGCTTTTGTTTTCTTTTGCAGATCTATATTTCAACATTGTTACCCTATCATGTAATGTATGAAACACATCCAATGGCATAACTTTTAAGTGGGTTTAATGAAATGACTAAATTACCATTGCTGCAGAGTCATCTCCTTGCACAATAGCCCAGTAATACCACAAAGTAAGAGATTGTAAGAACTGCCTATGCTGGAGTCAGACACAACAGTGTGGAGCTGGAGGAATACAGGCGGCCAGGCAGCATCAGAGGAGTAGGAAAGTTGATGTTTCGGGTCAGGACCCTTCTTCAGAAAATGCAGAAGAAGGGTCCCAACCAGAAACGTCAACTTTCCTACCCCTCTGATGCTGCCTGGCCTTCTGTATTCCTCCAGCTCCACACTGTTATACCACAAAGTAACTTCAATTTCATTGTTTGATTGGAAAAGGCTAAAGGTTGTTGTGTGTAAATTATTACAAGCTACCTTTTAATTTAGCTACTTATTAAGAAATCTCACAGGCAGTTAAAAACTGAAACAACATAGTCACCTTTATTGAATGTAGTAACTAAAATAAGGTTCCTCAAGTAAGCAAGTCAAGCCTCACAACTCAACTTGGCTATTACCTGATTAATGATGGAGTTCAGATACCATTCCAACAAATAGTATCCATCTTTGGATGTGTCCAGGGTTCGAACTTCATGCTGCGTCAATCTCCAGAGTTCTGGCATTGAATTCTTCAAGTTTATGATGTGACATTATTGACGATCCTTTAGCTTCTTTCATCTAAGATATTGCAAGTCTGCAGCCTGACTTCTCAGCAGTGCTTCCTTATTCTTTCTCACGTTTGGCATTGACTGTCTGTTTGAAGGCTCAGCTTTCCTGGGATTAGCTTCTTAAATTTTTCAGCAGAGCAGTTGTCCTTGCGGAATGAGAGAGTCATTTATCAAGGCACTGTTAAAACAGTTTTGATCATACAGCTTCTGCTCCTCCTCCCAGACATGTCTAATTGCTTTCTATTCCTATATAACTTTGTCCTTGTCCCTTAATTCTTTATTCCAAACAGTTATTGCTACTACTTGATGAGCAGTGATTGAAGTTCTGAAGTTTACACTAACATAAGGGTAACATTATTGTAATATGAAGCACAACCAATAGTGGTATAACGTTAGTAGACTTTAGAAAATCTGATTAAACATATTCTTTAAGAAATAGGTTAATGCGTAGTGGACATTAGCACAAAATTGATAGGGTGGTATGGAGTCAATGATAGTGGCCCCAGTGAAAAGCCCAAAATACTTTTCATGATCAGGCCTTATTTTAATATGGTCAGGTCCCTATGTATGGTAGATAATGACAAAAAGTGACAAATTCTGAACGTGGGAATATTGCAGGAAATCTGGCCGCTGCTGTATGCAAACATAATATTATTTTTGTTGAGCGAGAGAGATGATCTTGGAGTAGAGCTACAAGAGTCATCCACTAAATGTCCTGGTAATCCTGGGGCCTAAAGGAGCATTAATACCACTCCTGGCCACGCTAAAGCCTCCCTTAATTTCTGGTGCAAATAATTGTTGGTTAGATCATTCTGCATTTATAGGTACCAGAAAATTGTCCATGGCCCTAATGTAGATATAATTTGTATCATTCACTGTGACCTAATAGTCAATTAATATTATATAAACAGGTTGTAACAAGTTTGCAAATTGTCTTCATCTACCAAGCAAACTTGCAACAGAATCAGGCAGTACATTGTACATTTCAATTTTGTTGTCAAATCCTACCCTATCAGCCACAAATGAGCCCTTGCACTTCAAAGTGTATTGTATAGATTTATTGTGTGGCCATCTCTCCCCTCAGTAAAAGGATAGATAGAAGCTGAAGTCAGTGGAACATTTTATCTTTCTAACTATTTTTAGTGTTATCATTCACAGTTGAAATGATTTGCTGTGAATTGCTTAGAAGATTAATTGCTTTCATAGTTGCATCACCACTGTTGTAAAATGTATGTTTAATCCGAAAAACAAATAACAAAAACAGCCAAGCATGACAAAAAAAATCCATTGTACATTTATTAATATTACAAGATGGGAATGTTGAATTTTGTTTTTGACCTGACTTCATTTGAAACTGCTTTCCTTGCAGATATTTTCTGTGTTATTCTCAGTCAAGTGGGTATAATAGTGATCACTATTGCTGTGCCAAAATGATATGAAATAGTTTCTGGATGATCTCTCAGAATTGTACCAAATCTTACAGATAAATGAGAAGAATTGAAACTTGTTTACTTTAAAGCCTCATCATTAAAAGAACAGCAACATAATATTTTAAAATGTGAATAGCATGTTTTAGAAAAGTTTTAGAAAAGTGAATGATCCGCCATTTTACTTTTGCTGTGGGAATAGCAGAATTATGCTCTTAATGATGCCTTGATAGTATTTGTTATGACATAGCAGCAGTCATTCCTGTAAATTACTTGCAAATATGAAAAGATTAGTTTTACTCTTTACTGACAAAATCCAATATAGTATTAAATAAATGAAATATAACAAAATGGAACAGGATTACTTGTAGTCTACTTAAAAGTTCTCGCATTTATCCTTTCTAATGACTATTAACAGTAATCCTGACTACTAACAAAATGAATCTCACCCTTTGCCATAGGTCTTCCCATGTCGAACAGTGATCAATGTGGCCAAAACAGAGACCACACGTTATCTCTTCACACACACATCTTAATGAAGTTCAAACTCAGGATAATATTGAATTCTTCTTCCATTGCATTCACTTCCATGCACTTTGCCAGGAGACATTCCACCCTTAGACCCTTTTAGCCATTTTAATTATCTTTCCTACTTCTGGATATGTCACCAGGCATAGTTTCTCTTTCCTAGTTTGATTTCCTTTTTCTCCCAACTTGACATTGGCTATCTCAGTTCTGACTTTCTCTGAATCAACTGTACTATGCACCCCTGGGTCTAACCTGCCGACTGGGAAGTTCTGTTGTCTGACCAAACAGCAAGCCAGTGCTTCCAGAACAATCACTAGTCTAATTTCCTCCCGTGATCTTATTTCAAATGCTTTCTGTTATGATAGCTCCCCAACTATGTGCAGCTTATTTCTACCTCCTGCCAAGAGACATAAACGGGGCTGTCAGGGTAGGCCCATCATTTCAGCCTGTTCCTATCCCACTGAACTGCTTGGCCTTCCGCTTGTCGTGTCTCTCATTACACACATTGTGACTCCTCTGATGCTCTCTGTCACTTTTGAAGTTTCAGTTTCCTGGCCATAAACCTGGATTGAGAAACCTGTTCAACTTTTCTTCCTTTCTACCCTTCTCTGTTTCATGTGGCCCATCTCTGAATTTTCCTTTCATTGACTTGTCTATCTCCATTTCTGACAATAGCATATTAACTAATGTTCATTACAAATCACTGCCGTTCAGTGCTATCACAACTATACTTAGTTGCATCCTACACACTGAAAGGATTCCATTCCTTTCTCCCTATTCCTATGTCTTCATTGCGTATGTTTTGATGATGCAGCAACATTTCTATTATGACACAGAGACAGACAGCTGAACCAAAACACCCTTTCTATTTCTGTACTAACAACACAGTAAAGTTAAATTGTTGAAGGCCCCCAAATAGTCACTCCAATGCTTCCTGTGCTCTCCTCACACTTCAGCATTCACCATTCATTTGTGATACCTTTGACCACTTCTCAATCACTCTTACAGTCCCACCCATTCAATGGCATTTCCTTTTGTTTCATCCAAGAACCTAAAAACTCCTCCTAGGTGAAGCAGCAGTTTACAGTCCAATTTAGTTTACTATATTTGCTGCTCATAATGTGGTCCCTTCTGCTAACTCTTGTTCAGTTCTTGCCTTACATTCTATCACAGATCTTCCTCTTGTCCTTGTTCCACTGTTGCATCTCAAACCGTTCCAGATCTGATGAAAGATCATCAACCTAAAACGTTAATTTTGTTTCTGTCCAAGATGTTGTCTGAATTGCTCAGTATTATTACCATTTTTTGGGTTTTTAAAATCAATTTATTAATATGTAGTTCCTTTTAAAATTGAGAGCAGAGCATTAGTGGTGAAGATCATGGTCAACCACATCAAAAACTAAGAGTTTAAGAAGGAGAAAGAACTGTGCATCATCATCATCACAGAGGTTGTATTTATGACTTTGATTAGAGCTATTTCACTGTCATGTGAGAATAGAATTGAGTGCTATTGTGGAAAAAGTGGGTGTTGATTTGGAAGGCAATAGCACACTTTGGAATAGAAAAAGGTTGTTGGAGATGAGATGGCATTTTCCACTTGAACAGCAGAGCAAAGACGGATCTGCCGATGGACAATGATGAATGCAACTCTGAAAAGGAAAGGGCAGAAACATAAAATGAGGACGCCATTTAGCAAAACAAACGTCATCTACAAAATACCTTGCAAGAACTGTGACAAACACTACATTGGACAAACAGGCAGAAAACTAGCCACCAGGATACATGAACATCAACTAGCCACAAAACGACATGACCCACTATCACTAGTATCCTTACAATATTTTTATTGGGACAACACATTCATCCTAGGACACGCACGAGAATTCCTAGAAGCATGGCATTCCGACCGGAATTCCATCAACCAACACATAGATTGGCTCCAAATCAACCATTCTCTGAGAAAAAGAACAGGAAATGACATCACCAATGCAGGAAGTGACATCACTAACCCAAGGAAACCTAAACAGATAAATAGAAAGCGGGACATAACACCAGTGCTTCACTGGAGGTTCACTGATGATGTTACCTAGAATGGTGACAAAACATCTGAAAACTAACCTTCCAGCTCAGCGAGCAAACTCGTATCCAGAAACTCAACCTGAGCTACAAATCTTCTCAAAACTTGCTAGCCATTTAGCATGTTAGCTATGACTCTGGGCTCAACTACATTCCTATTGTGCACCCAAGTTCCCACCCACCAAGTTTAGTTCTGTTTGTGCCTATCCACACTCCTTTTGAATTTGTGTCCCAACATAGATGATAAACAGTTTCACCTTAATAGATTTTTAGTACTGTGTAAAGAAACTTCTCTTTTTGATCTGAATTTTAAGCTGAAAGAAAAGTGCTTTGCAGTGATGCTGGCTGATATAATTTCTTTCAAATACATCTTTAAAGAAGACACAATCCATTAAAAGTAACACTTGCAATAAAATAGCTATATCTGAGTTTGATACACATGCAAGAAGGGTTCAACTGTGAATAATTAATAATCCTTTGTAATTATAAAGCTTTGTTTGTTGTAACCAGAGTTCCATGAGAATTTGACAATTTGTTAATCAATGCTGAAAAATGAGATTACACAAATTCTCTAGCCGCCTTAGTTTATCATGTACCAAAAAATAGCAAGATGCTAGTAGTTTTGCAGAACAGACGGCAACATTTCACTTTGTCGCTGCAGAATTAGACAGTCAAATTATTATCAGAAAATAGCCAGTAATGTGTTAAGAATTATTTGAAATTTGTATCTGCATGTCTGCTAAACTTGCATAATCTTCTTATAAGGGGAAGTTTCATTCATTATGTAGCTGTCCTGGTGGAATTGGAATTACTAACGTTTTGTAATTCATGTTTTTATTCTTGCAGAATAATGTACATTAAGTCCTGCTTTGATTCACAACTTCTGATTTGAAATATTCAACAATTTATTGGGAAGTGCATTTAACCACTGCCCATCCCCTCTCACTCTCTCACTCTCTCTCACACTCTCACTCTCTCACTCTCACTCTCACTCTCTCCCTCTCCCTCCCACACGCCCACGCACACGCATACCCCGCGCGCGCGCTCTTTCCCTCTCTCGCACACGCGCACCCACATTTTCTCCTGTGCACACGTACTCTATCTCTTCCCTCTTTCTCACTGTCTCGCATGCACACATCCACCCAACCTTGACAGTAACCAAAAGAACTGCAGAAGCTGTGAATTAGGAGCAAAAATAGAAGTTGCTGGATAAGTTCAGATTTGGCAGCGTCTGTGAAGAAAATAAATCAGAGTTAACATTTCGGGTCCAGTAACCCTTCCTCAGAACTGATTATTTTCTTCGCAGATGCTGCCAGACCTGCTGAGCTTTTACAGCAACTTTTGTTTTAGTTCCACCCAAACTTTGTCTGATGAAAACTGGGTAACACAATTAAAATGTAGCAAGTACGTTCTGTGTTGATTTTTTTTGAAAGGTTGTCAAATATTTCAAACATGAGGAAGCCTCCCGAAGTAAAGTGAGAACCAATATATTTATATAAATTGAGTCCTTTTACATCAATAATGTCAAGTAGTAATATCTAAGTTTTTTTTTTATTTTTTGTAAAATGAGTTTAAAAGTTGTTCTAGAACAAAACATGCTTTACCCAATTTTTCCATGGTTCGTAGTGACACTGAATATTGCAGTGTGTTTCCTGAAGGAAAACCAATGAACTAGATCAAACACATAACGAAGGTCATGTGAGGTCCAACCATGGTTTATTTTTCTGGGGCTCACTGAATCTAGCGAGGTTTGAGAAGATTTGTAGCTCAGGTTGAGTTTCTGGATGTGAGTTTGCTCGCTGAGCTGGAAGGTTAGTTTTCAGACGTTTCGTCACCATTCTAGGTAACATCATCAGTGAGCCTCCAATGAAGCACTAGTGTTATGTCCCGCTTTCTACTTATCTGTTTAGGCTTCCTTGGGTTGGTGATGTCATTTGCATCAACGCAGGAAATGATGTCACCAACCCAAGGAAACCTAAATGGATAAATAGAAATCGGGACATAACACCAGCGCTTCATCGAAGGCTCAGTGATGATGTTACCTAGAATGGTGACGAAACGTCTGAAAACTAACCTTCCAGCTCAGCGAGCAAGCTTACTGAATCTATTTGTATTTTCTTTATCGTTCTGTGCAACAAACTTATTCAATCTTTTTTGGTATTCAAGACTTTCCTGTCCATTACTATGTATCGTATATCCCAGCTAATCTGTGCAATGTCCTCCAGCTGCATCAGTTTGAATTGACAATACCTGACTTGTATGTAGATTAAACATGTACTAATTTTTCTTCCATGGATAGAATCTCACTGCTGCCCAGTGCTGTACATTGTTCCACCTTTGCTCCTCTGTGGTCTTCCTTAGGTTTTTTTTAATGGTTGTTGCAGTGCAGTTGTCTGTTTCTGTGGAAACATACCACTCCTGCATGATTTAAATTCCAGCTGACAGAGTTGCTGGACTTCAGTTGTGTGGTCATTAGTGAGCTCATAGGAAGGTGGACATCTTAGTAGTGGAAAAAATATTAGCTAAACGTTTGTTATCAGTACTTTTTTTCAAAGAACAGAAGTGTATTTTTAAAAATGAAGAAAGTAGTTTTAAAAGATTTGCCAATGAGTAACATGTGATTCAAATTGAATGTTATCATATCATTTATATACCATTAATTATCTTCCATCTAAAGTCGCAATAAAGCTGGATCAAAAAATGTCCACCTATATACATGGTGGACTTTTATGATGGCATATATTTCTTTTCATTTTTTAAAATTAACCTATTTTTCTAAACAACCTGTTCAGAGATGTTATTAGACACCTTTAGAGCAGGTGGGAAATGATCTGGCCTCCAGGTCCTGGGGTAACAATATGACCACTGCACCACAAGAGGTAAGAGTTTGACTGAAGGTTATGCACATATTGATGGAACATAGTTACTTTTTTCAAATGTGGAAGGGAATGAATCCATCTATTTCCACTTGCAGCTGTTAAAGAATCTCACAGATGAAATTTGTCAGCATTCCTGCTGTTATGATCCTGTTGGAGCCCATTAATATTTAAAGAATAAATCTGAGCTCTCAGCAATTAACCAAACTTGGCCACAAGATTTCGTGTTTTAAACACAACTGAAGTTTATATACGAACATATACATGACAGTAACTTAATACAATAGCTTATATTATAAAGCTTATAAAGATTCTACCTTTTACTTCATCACAAGAATTCCCTTATCTGACATCCTTTTAATGTTCACTAACTTTCCTTTGAACATCTTGCCAGTATATTACTGCTCACTGGAATTCAATCTAATTTCTCTTCAGTATTCCAGCTACTCTCCAAGTTACAAAATTTCATAAGGTCTTTCATTACACCTATGATTGAATGCCCCGCCTCTTTCTTTACCAACCTCGCTATGTTCAACAGCTCAAACACAGGCTTCCCTTTGACTCTTTGAGCATTGTTTTAAAACATCAGAAAACATTTTTTAGTAATCCATTGCTGTGATTTCAAACCGTAGCCACACTCATTACATCCAGAACTTAAACTGCAACAAGTTAACTGCCTCTTATTGAGAAGATATTGTAGATTACATTTGTTAGATTCAAGCCAAATAAATCTTTCAGGATTGTTTTGTCCCCCTTCTCCAGCTTTGTCTTGAACTGAATTCCAATCACTCAATCACAGGTTAAACTTTAGACATTAAATCAAACAATTACTCTACTTGAGGCGTGAGTATGGCTTTATCTCTCAACTTCCAAGGAGATACTTAAAACCCAAAGCTAGCACAGTCCCTCCATAAGACTGAGGAGCAGAGTTAGGCCATTTAGGCCATTGAATCTGCTCTGGCATTCGATAATGGCTAATATGTTTCTCAATCCCATTCTCCTGCCTTCTCCCCATAACATTTGATCCCCTTACCAGTAAAGAACCTACCTATCTCTATCTTAAATGCACTAATGACTTAGCCTCCCCAGCTTTCTGCAGCAGTGGGTTCCACAGATTAACAGCCACCTGGCAGAAGAAATTACTCTTTATCTCAGTTCTAAAGGGTAGTTCCTTTACTCTGAGGCTATGCCCTCAGTCCTAGTCTGTCCAGCTAGCAGAAACATCTTCTCCATGTCCACTCTATCCAGGCCCCTCAGTATGCTGTAAGTTCAAAATTCCCTCATCCCTCTAAACCAGCGAGTACAGACGTGGAGTCCTCAAGCATTCCTCATATGACAACCCCATCTCTGAACCCGCTCCAAAGCTAGCACATCCTTCCTTTGATATGGAGTTTAAAACTGCTCATGATACAGGCGGCACAATGGCTCAGTGGTTCGCACTGTTGCCTCAGAGCGCCAGGGACTGAGGTTCGATTCCACCCCCGGGCAACTGTCTCTGTGGAGCTTGCATGTTCTCCATGTCTGCATGGGTTTCATCTGGATGCTCCAGATTCCTCCCACAGCCCAAAGATGTTCAGGCTAGATGGGTTGGCCATGATAAATTACCCATAGTGTCCAGAGATGTATAGGTTAGGTGGATGGGTCTGGGTGGGATGCTATGACGGTTGGTGTGGACTTATTGGGCTGAAGGGCCTGTTACCACACTGTAGAGATTCTATGAATATTTCAACTGCAGTCCGACCAAGCCTTATACAACCTCAACAGTACATTTTCTGTTCTTGTATTCTATCCCTCCTTAAAATGAATGCTAACATTGCATTTGTCTTGCTTACTGCCAATTGCACCTGCATGTTAACCTTAAGAGAATCCCGAACTCCCTTTGCGCTTCAGAGTTCCAAAGTCTTTCCCCTTTTAGAAAATAGCCAGTGCCACTATTCTTCCTATCCAAGTGCATAACCTCTCACTTTCCTTATTGTATTCCATTTGCCACTTATTTGCCTATTCCCCTAGCTTATCCCAGTCCTTCTGCAGCCTCCCCACTTCCTCAACACTATCTGCCTGTCCACATATCTTTGTGTCACCTGCAAATTTAACAACAATGTCCTCAGTTCCTTCATCCAGATCATTAATGTATAATGTGAATAGTTGTTGCCACAACACAGACCCCTGTAATCTCCTGTAGTCACCGTCTGCTATCCTGAAATACACAATTTTGTCCCTAAGCTCTGCCTTCTGTCAGGCTTCCAAACCCTCTATCTGCACCTTGCCCGTAGCACCATAGGCTCTTATTTAGCAGCATCTTGTGCAGCATCTTGTCAAAGGCCTTCTGGAAGTCCAAATAGATCATGTCCGCTGGCTTTTTTTTCCTCTAACTTGCTCATTACTGCCTCAAAGAATTCTAACAGATTTGTCAGGCATGACTTCCTTTTGACAACGCAGTGCTAATTCAAATTGTTGTATCAAGCACTTGCAAATATTCTGCAATTTCAACGTTAATAATAAATTCTAAAATCTTACCAAGGTCAAGCTAACCGGCTAGTTGTTTCCTGTCTTCTGCCTCCATCCTTTCTTAAACAGAAATGTCATTTTAGCCATTTTTCAGCCCTCTCAGGCTCTCCCTGACTCTAGCGATTCCTGAAAGATCACTTCACATGCCTGTACAATCTCCTCAGCTATCTCTTCCAGGTATAGCTGCCCAACTCCATTTCTAACATCAACCCATCTTGTCAGCTGGCCGTGCTCTAAAGGAATTCACAAAGATATATTCAAAGAAAAGTAATATTGGACAAATCAGATAACAGACCAAAATGTAGATTCACAGACCATAATCTTTATTTTTCAGTTTCTTTGCCAGAGTGGTCAATCATTGAGCATGTTCAAAGATGCCACCCTTGTACTTTTTAGCAAAACATCAAAAATTTATTCCATGAGAAAAACGAACTAAACTAGACAAATAACAAAGTGTGGAGCTGGATGAACACAGCAGGCCAAGCAGCATCTTCAGAGCACAAAGCTGATGTTTCGGGCCTAGACCCTTCATCAGAAAAGGGGGATGGCGAGAGGGTTCTTTCTTTCTTTATCTAGTGGTGGTAATGTCAAGGCAGCAAAAACTTCAGTTATCTCCCCAGGTGGCTTGCTGGTCATTTAGCTAAAACCCCATTATTTCTCTGCTGTTTTGAACTCTGTTCAAAATGACTTCCTGACCCATATCTTCATAGCAACGAGAAACTAAAATCCATTTTCCTCTGCTTTAGAATCCACTTTCTTAAAACATTGACAATGTATTATGAGCATTCATAACTTATTCAACTGTACGCATTTCTGTGTCAGTGTGTGGCAGCCTAATCACATGTATAGATGGAAATTAACTTTTAACTCCGGAAGCTTCTAAAACTTTGGGCAACCAGGTGAATTACTTATCCTCTGCTGGAAGAGCTGCAAAAATGTGTCTCCAGTTCTTTCGCTACGTAAGCCATACGCAGTTTGTGATCTTTCTTGCTATGAATCTCTTAATGAGACCTTTGAAGTACATTAAATTCCACTTCTGTGAATTGCCTTTTATTCATGGTTGCTTTAACCATATATTCAACCAGTTACTCCCATTTTCAACAATTAAATGAAAAGTTTATTCTAAAACCTATGAATTATAACTTAGTATTCATACACTGCACAATAAAAACACCAGCTTTAACAAATCTAGTCCTGTCAAAAAGCAGCAGTGAATTGCAAATTTGCCCTAGTGACAAGTATTATAAAAGTACATGTGCTACAGTGAGTGAGTAATCTATGAGAGTCATTTTTGGAAAGGAACGAGTTTACAATCATAAATAGATCATTGTTTGTATATACCTGTTATTTACATTTTATTTTTATTATATTTTTTTCTGTGCTAGCTGTACGACAAGATCAACACAAAGTCATCACCACAGATTAGAAATCCACCCAGTGATGCTGTCCAGAGAGCCAAAGAGGCAAGTTGCACAATTTTAGTTGTATTGTATTAAACCTTTTGTGCATTAGATTGACATTTTCATGTTGATCATTCTGTGAGCCTGCTGTTTCATATCATATCAAATAACATTTCGTACCCATTGTCATCTGAACTTTAAATTTAGATGAAGACCAGTATCTAAACAGATGATACTATAGTTAGCCTTGTGTAGGCTTGAGATATTCTTGAACCATACACAATCGTAATGTCTACTCCAAGGTTTCTTGCTCTGCATTGCGTGATCTTGAATTGGATTTTTTTTTGTTTTGTTATGGTTGGTGACATTGTAGGTGTGTCTTCGGACACTCAGACCTGATTATGGAGTTTGGTGGAATCGTGGTTATGTTGCGGAATCAGAAATCTAGCACAATTCAAATCCCACCAAATTTGAACTGGATCAGCTTTATTGTCACATGTACTTAAATGAGTACAATGAAAAGTTTATAAGTCGTCACTCATGGCACAATCTTAGGTATAAGTTACCTAGGGACAGATTTTTCAGTACAAGTTATTAAAAAAAAAGAAAAATAAGGAAACATAAAGTCCAGTATTACAGATTGTAGGAATAAATTTGAAAAAAGAGAAGTAGCGTTCAGAACAACAGTCCTTCCAACCTAGCCCACGCTGGCACCTAGCCTCCAGTCTGTGCCAGGCTTTGACTACAGATCACACTGGGTTTCACATCGAGACTCTGAAGGCCACAAGACTGACCTGAAATCACATCGAGGCCAGAATGCACATAAAGGCCAGGCCAAGCTGAAAGACCGCCGCAAGCTACCACAAGACCACTACGCAGGCTGATAAAACACCTCGTTGAGTCCATGCTGAGTTTGGAAGTTCAGGATGTCTCTGAGAGGAAAGAAGGAAGGAACAAAACACACGAGAGAAGGAAAAAAGAAAAAGGCGCCAATGGAGTGGATGGGCTCCTGCTGAAGTTCCCTACTTTACCACCATATTGGATCAAACAAGTTTAGTTGAAATAAAATCTATATTTATAGATATTAGTAAAGTGACTGAGAAATTCAAAAATGACCTTTAGGACTAACCCACTGTTCTGACACAACCTGACCTATGGGTATCTGCAGCTCCATATCACCATGATTGATACTGAACTTCTCCCTTAAGGTGCCTAAAAGCCTTACAGTTTTAGGCTGTAAAACAAGTTGATTGAAAGGAAGGCTGTGATCTAGAAATCAAATCAGGCCATGACCTGAGTACACCATTTGCAATCAACTCTGAAACGTTGTTCCCACTGATATCTGGGAATTAGGGCTAAACTTAGGAGCAAACCCAAATATGTTTCAAGCACCAGCGTGACTCTCAAAATCCTACCCATTAGCCCTTATTCCAGAGTGGATATATCTATTCCACTGGAGGTGGACCTAATTCCTCAGCACTGGCTGTGGTTACCATGAAGCCTCATAGTTTCAAGTCAAACGTGGGCAAGGTAAGTGGGCCAATTTTCACCTATCATCTTCCCTCAAGTGATCAAAGAATTGTACAGTGCAAAAAAAGACTATTCAGCAAATTTTAATTATGCTGGCTCTTTTAAAAAGCTATCTAGTTAGTTCCAGCTATTCCCCACAATAGTGCAAGTATTTCCTTTTCAAGTTTACATCCAGTTGCATTTTGAAAATTGCTGTTCGGTCTGTTTTCATGAGCTAATGAAGCAGCACATTTCACAGCATTATAATTCAGTGCATTGAAAAATCTCTTCATTTCCTTTCTAGTCCTTTTGCCAGTTGTCTTAAATTGATCTTTGTTTATAGACTCTCCTGGCACTGGAAACAGTTTATTGTTGTTCACTCTGAAGCTTCATAATTTTAAACATGTCTTTCACATAAGCTTTCTCTCGTTCAAGAAGAAACCCAACTTTTTCAATCTCCTAATAGTTATTAGATCTTTTCTACATGCACTGAGTTGTTGATATCCTAACTAAAGTTTGGCTCCCAGGATTGAATACTGTGTTCAAGATTAGTACTCCAGAGGTCTAATTGATATTTCATAAATGTTGCGTATGACATTCTTGTTTTAGTTTTTGTTTTCTATGCCTCTTTTTATAAAGCTCAGGATCCTGCAAAATTTATGAAAAACATTTGATTTTTCAAATCCAGGTGTGTGTGTTTCCGCACCTATTTTTAAACTTATACATTTAACTTGTGTTTCCTCGTGTTAAGCAAAAGTTAGTAGCCCATTGTTTGCCCTAATTGCCCTTGATTCCCTTACTAATTTAAAATTTGCCCATCTCTGTCTGCCAAAATTTTACCTACCTACTTAGTCTGTCTACATCCCGCTGCAAATTCTTTTTGTTTTCCTCACCACTTGCCATCCCATCTATTTGTATGTCATCCACAAATCTGAATGGCGTATATTTACTTTCATCAAACATGCCATTAACATATGTTGAAAACAATTTCGTCCCCAGCACTGACTACTGTGGTACTCCAGTAGTAACAGGGTGCCATAATGAAAATGCCCCCATTAAGCCATCGCTCTGTCTTCTATTAATTAGGCAGTCCTCTGTGGTAATATACTACCTGCAACACCGTGGACTCTATCTTATGATGTAGCCTACGTGTGGTACCTTATTAACATCTTCTGGAAATCCAAGTACATTGCCTCCACTGCTTCCCCTTATCTATCCTGTTGCTTCCTCAAAGAATTGTAACTGTGCAAAATGCCAGTGCGGCCTCATTTGGAATATTGCGTGCAGTTCTGGTCGCCCCATTACAGGAAGGATGTGGAAGCATTGGAAAAGGTGCAGAGGAGATTTACCAGGATATTGCCTGGTCTGGAGCACAGGCCCTAAGAAGAAAGGCTGAGGGACTTGGGTCTGTTCTCATTGGAGAGAAGGAGGCTAAGAGGGGATTTAATAGAGACATACAAGATGATCAGAGGATTAGATAGGTGGACAGTGAGAGTCTTTTTCTGAGGATGATGACTTCAGCTTGTACAAGGGGGCATAGCTACAAATTGAGGGGTGATAGATTTTAGACAGATGTCAGAGGCAGGTTCTTTACTCAGAGAGTGGTAAGGGCGTTGAACGCCCTGACTGCCAATGTAGTTAACTCAGTCACATCAGGGGCATTTAAACAGTCCTTGGATAAGCATATGGATGATGATGGGATAGTGTAGGGGTATGGGCTTAGATTAGTTCACAGGTCTGCGCAACATCGAGGGCCGAAGGGCCTGTTCTGCGCTGTATTATTCTATGTTCGATGTAATAAAGTTGCCAGATATGATTTCCCATTCTGGAAGCCATGCTAGTCTAGGATGCCCTGTTATTGAGTTGGTTCCTTAATCTATTGATCCAGAAACACACTAAGAATTCCGCTTCTATGGTATTGTTACTGAATTGACTTGCCATCGTATATGCAGATTAATATCATCCGTAATTATAGCTGTACCTTATTGTTTGCATCTCTGATTTCCTGTTTGGCACCTTTCCCAACATTACTACTACAATTTTGGGTTCAATATAAAACCCCCACTTTTAATTCTTCTTCACCATAGTGTTAATTTTTTTTCTTTAACCAGCAACACTACTTCTGTTTCCTTTTCCTCTTAGTATGTCCTCCATAATAACTGAACACCCCTGGATATTCACTTCCTATCCCTGGCCAACCTGCAGCCAGGTCTCCATAATCTCAACTTTATCACACCTGTTTATATCTGTCTACATTACTAATTCACCAACTTTTTTGTGAATGCTCAGCACACTCAGACATACTGCTTGACTTTTTAACATTCCGTTAGTTTTGCACTACATCCCTGTTTGCTTCTTGCTCTTGAATTCTCTGCTTATCACTTTATTTTATTTTCTATTCTATTGTGTTTTTTTTCCTCTTTCCCTCTCTTCAATCTCCCTGTATAGGTTCCTATACCACTGCCAGTTTAGTTCATACCATCACCAACATCACTTCAGCAAGGCATTTGATAAGGTTCCCCACAGCAGGCTCATTCATAAAGTCAGGAGGTATGGGATACAGGGTGATTTGGCTGTCTGGATTCAGAATTGGTTGGCTGACAGGAGGCAAAGAGTGGTTGTAGATGGTACGTATTCTGCCTGGAGGTCAGTGCTGAGTGGTGTCCCGCAGGGCTCTGTTCTTGGGCCTCTGCTCTTTGTAGTTTTTATAAATGACTTGGATGAGGAGGTTGAGGGGTGGGTTAGTATGTTTGCTGATGACACAAAGGTTGGACGTGCCGTTGCTAGTATCGAGGGCTATTGCAGGCTTCAGCGAGACATTGACAGAATGCAGAGCTGGGCTGAGAAATGGCAGATGGAGTTCAACCTGGATAAATGCGAAGTGATGCATTTTGGAAGGTCGAACTTAAATGCTGAATATAGGATTAAAGGCAGGATTCTCGGCAGTGTGGAGGAACAGTGGGATCTTGGTGTTCAAGTGCATAGCTCCCTCAAAGTTGCCATCCAGGTGGATAAGGTTGTTCAGAAAGCATATGGTGTTTTGGCTTTCATTAACAGGGGATCGAGTTTAAGAGCCGCGAGGTTATGCTGCAGCTCTACAAAACCCTGGTGAGACCACGCTTGGAATATTGTGTCCAGTTCTGGTCGCCCTATTATAGGAAAGATGTGGAGGCTTTGGAGAGGGTGCAAAGGAGGTTTACCAGGATGCTGCCTGGACTGGAGGGCTTGTCTTACGAGGAGAGATTGACTGAGCTCAGACTTTTCTCTCTGGAGAGAAGGAGGAAGAGAGGTGACCTGATCGAGGTGTACAAGGTAATGAGAGGCATGGATAGAGTCGATAGCCAGAGACTTTTCCCCAGGGCAGGATCGACTGCCACAAGGGGTCATAGTTTTAAGGCGTTAGGAGGAAGGTATAGAGGAGACGTCAGAGGGAGGTTCTTCACCCAGAGAATTGTGAGCGCATGGAATAGTTTACCAGTGGTAGTCATGCAAGCGGAGATATTAGTGACATTTAAGCGACTGCTGGACATGCACATGGACAGCATTGAATTGAGGGGAATGTAGGTTAGGTTATTTTAGTTTTGGATTAGGAATATTCCACAGCACAACATCGTGGGCCAAAGGGCCTGTACAGTGCTGTACTTTTCTATGTTCTATGTTCTAACTGCGCTCCTAAATACTGCCACCACCCAGCTATTACTCAATTACTGCCCTAAACTGCTGCCTTTGCTTTGTAAGACTATATTTCCCCTCTTCCTCCAGACCTCACCTCATCCCTATAATGAGTTTAAAGCCCTGTTAATAGTCTAATTATTCAATTTAATGGGACACTGGTCCCACAATTCAAGTGAAATCAATTCCTCTGGACTTTCTTTACAACATCAAAAGAATTGCCTTGGAAACTTGCAGAGCAGGAAAGACAAATGAAGGAAGAAGTTGAGGCCAGGTTAAAGTGAGCCCATTGAGCTTAACTAAAGACATTTAGGTCTTGTTCTTCCATCTGGGCATATTATGGCTGTCGTCATAGCTCTGGGCCCTATCACCACCTTCCAGCAGGTGGTTGCAGAGAGTAGCAGTAGGTTCACAGCTGGGAAATCTGTCACAAACCTAGGCCCTCCATGAAGATTAGCCTTTGCATACAGTGGACAGGACAAGATGGAAGAAAACAAAGGTTCAAATAATGAGGCAGCAGGGAGCACCATGGCCTAATTTTCCCACAAGCTTTATATCTGCTTTGCAGCAGAGTTATGGAACAAAGTCCACTTAGATCAGATATGGTTCACTCACTATAAGATAGCTTTAAACAAAACTGAGAAAATATTCACGTTCCTTCTTTTTTCCCCAAGCTAATTTTCGACTTTAGATTGCGATATAACTGAATTTTTCAGTTTGGTATTTGCAGAGGTTTATTATGAATTTGTTACATCTTGCAGGTTTTGGAAGAGATTTCATGCTATCCTGAAAACAGTGATGCGAAGGAATTGAAGTGTATCCTAACACGGCCTCATTTTATGGTAAGTGGACTGTTCTGTTTGTCGTACTTAACAATAAATGAAGTTTTCAGTGAAAGTAACCTTGCAGTTTGGTGAACAGGTGAATGCCTCATTTTTGTAAAATAATAAGCACACATGATTAAGAGATGAAAGTACTGTCTGGAAACAACTTTTTATTGATTGTTCTCCTTTTGATAGAAGAAAAATAATTCACAGATAAATTTTGATCTTCTTTCCCATAAAGAAGTAATTTTTAATGTCAGAATTGAATTTCTGTGCACTCAATAAATCACTCTGAGAATGTACATCCTAGAGCACTTTTGTCAGTAAAGAATGGTCATATGATGTTAGCAGGCCTAAAGACTAATATCAGGATTCTGGATTGGAACATTAGAAGCCTTAAACATACAACCAATTTGAACTCGCTGTTTCTTGATGCCACTGAGAAGCAACGATACACTCCCATGTTAGGGTTTAACATGGAGATCCAATTTGGGATCTATCTTCCACTACCCAAGTTGACATTTTGTTGAACAAAATAAGTCTAAATTCTTGCAAAAAAAAATGTGTAGTTTGAATAGAAAACACCTTTCTTAGTCTTTCCATTTAAAAATGATCAGCTATAATTGAAATAACATGGCAAATTTAATCATCATAAATATTCCTATTCCCCCTGCATTCAATTTCTCTTTTTTTTTCCCCCCAGAGGTCAGTGGTCCAATTATAGACTCCATTCTTGGTTCTAATCCTCCATGCTCCCTGGATTCTGGTGAATTTCCCCTCTCCCTTCAAAACTGTCACTAAGATCAGAAACGTATCGACTGTTAAGTGGAATTAGGATTTGCTGCTTGTGAGGCATTGGTGCACCACTCTGCGGTATGACTCAGTCACTGGAGTTAATACTTTTATAGATCCGAGTCCTAGAAAAGCAGTAAATCAAATTTCTGCATTCTCATAAGGAATGTGTGTGTTCTGTTCTTCTCAGACATTTACACTGAAACTCATTATTGAGGAGAGGATTATCTGAGGGAAGTGGTTCAAGCTTTTCAACCTACCAGTAGGTTTAGCTAGGGTGAAGAATTAAGTTTTTTTTTAAAAATCTTTAATGTATGGATTAGTTAACAATGATAATATTTGTTGAATTAATTTTTGATATAACTGACTTGTGCATCACGGTGAAATTGGCTGGTAAAAGATTAAAGTTTGTCCTAACAACCATCAGTATCTTATAATACCGGTAAACCCTTTTCTTTTGAGAATTAATTTATCACCTGTATAACAATCTCTAGTGGCATTACAGACACTAATTTATAGTTGCATTAGAACTTCATTAGTAAATAATTAATTTCAAATAGTATCATAAATCCTGAGAAGATAACTGCATCTGTGAAACTGATTTTGCTTACCTGTGCCAGTGTAAAACAAGTGCCTTGGACATAAACATGGAGGAGCAGAAATGCTGGCATGTTTTGAGACCAATCCCATAAAAACAAATACTAAACTGGTTGCAATTTATGTGCTAAAGGATTGTATGAGTCAACAGGACACATTTGTAGGAGCACCTGACAAGTTTTTGGTCTTAGTGACAGTTTTGTTAGAGATCACCCAACAAATCTGTTTTTTTTAATGAACTCATGCACATTGGGGGCGATAGTGACAATGTCACTGGACAAGTAATCCAAAGGCTCAGACTAATATTCCAAGGATAAGAGCAAAATACTGCAGGTGCTATAAATCAGAAATAAAAGCAATGCTGGAGAAATTCAGCTCTGGTAGCATTTGTGGAAAGAGAATCATAGTTAAAGTTTTGATTCCAGCATGATTTGGACTCCAGTATGACAAGGACGTGGGTGCAAATCCATGCGTGTCAGTTGGCGGGATTTAAATTCTCTTAATAAAATTTGGTGTTGAAAGCTAATCTCTGTAATGGTGACCACAAAACTATCATTGATCTGCTTCAGTAATGTTTTTTAAGGAAGGAATTCTGCCATCATTATTCAGTCTGGTCTGCATGAAACTCTACATACCCCCAGCAAAGAGGATTCATCCTTCACTGCCCTCTGAAGTCCAAGTAAACCACTCAGTTCAAAGAAAATTAACCAACACCATGCTTCATGCTGTACTTGCCAACTGCACTCCTTTTTTTCACTTCGATGAAATGCTTGCATCATGAAGCTTTCTCCGTCTCAACCTCTTCCCTTACCTGAGGTATAGTGGAGAGGCTTTGGGGAATTAGGAGGTGAGTTAATTAACATGAAATCCCAGCCTATGACTTGTTATTGTAGCCACAGTTAAGTTTCTGGTCAGTAGTCACCCTCAGAATATTGATAGTAGATGATTCAGCAATGGTTAATTCTGTTGAATGCCATGGGGAAGTGGTTAGATTCTCTCATGATAGAGATGGTCGCTGTCTGGCACTTGCGTATTGCTTGTCATATAACTCAAGCCTGGGCGTTGAGCACATCCTGGTGCATGTGAGCGGCGATTACTTTTTAGCTAAGGAGCTGCAAATGGAATTTAATACTGTGTAATCATCAACAGATATCCTGCAGGACAGTGTTGGACTGTACGCATCTCCATAAAGAATGGTGACCAGAGTGAGGAAAGCCCTGGATTTTCAGGGCAGAACAGGATTGGGCACATGAGACAGGGCAAGGGGCTGACAAGGTGGAAGGAAGAGTTTGGAGGTTTTAGTTAGGAGGAGCCAAGTGGGTGGTAAGTAACAGCATGAAGGAGGTGGGGTGCACCCAATGTATGCAGGGCACCTGACCAATTTAAATGCCGAGTAAAAACAAGTTACTGATAAAGCTGAGCAGGTCTGGCAGCATCTGTGAAGAAAAAAATCAGTGTTAACATTTTGGGTCAGGTGATCCTCAGAAGGGTCTGTTTTTGTTTCAGTTCCTGATTTACAGCACCCACGGTTCTTTCGGATTTTACTCCAATTTATATGCTGTCTGCCGTGTTAAAAAATGAATTTTCAAAAACAATCTCCAAAGTTTGGCCTGCCTGTCACTGCCCAGTACTTTATGGAAGTGGTTTGACATCTTAAATTGCTACTTATTTGAGCAGTTAAAGGCCTCAGTCTTAAAAATGGGTGGCGTAGTGGGCACTTTGTCTACCCACTATTGTATGTTAACAGATCAAGGAGGGCAGAAATGTGATGAACTGGAATCCTCATGTACTTTTCTTGCCCTTGCCGTGCCAAAAACACTCTGGCTTGGAGCTGTAAGATCCAACCCCATATTGGAGCGAAGGTCATTGTTGAAATAGCTAAGGATTGTTAAGCCTAGAACACACTCTAAGGAATTCCTGCAACAATACTCTGGAACTGAAATGTTTGGCTTCCAACAATCACAACATGACTTCCTTTGTGCCAGTGAAGATTTTTTTCCGCCTGATTTCCACTGAGGTTGAATTTTATTCGAGCTGATCTTTTTGGATTTTGAATTCCACATTTTGAGCTATTCCCGATGACCTTAGGTTCTTATTAAGCAAGGGAATCAACTTAACTCTGTCTTAAGAAAGATGCAATTACCCTACCACCACCACTTTATGATATAGTGTTCCCATTTATATAAATTATTTGGATGAGAATATAGGTGGTCTCATTGGTAAGCTTGCAGCTGACACCAAAATTGGTGGTGTAGTGGACATAGAAAGTTATCAAAGAAACCGAAGAGATCTTGATCAGTTGGGTCAATGGGCTGAGAAGTGGCAGATGGAGTTTAGTTTCAGTGAATATGAGGTGTTGCGTTTGGTAAAACAAACGAGGGTAGGACTGATACAATTGATGGTAGGGCCCTTGGTAGTGTTGTAGAACAGAGAGATGTAGGGGCTTAGGTACATAATTCTTTGAAATTTGCTTCACAGTAGCCTGGGTGGTTTAGAACGCGTTTAGCATGCTTGCCTTCATTGCTCAGACCTCTTAAGTATAGGATTTGGAATGTCATGCTCAGATTGTACAGAATGTTGACAAGACCTCCTTTGGAGTACTGTGTACAGTCCTGGATGCCCTGCTATAGGAAGGATATTATTGAATTGGGGACGATTCAGAAAATATCAACCATGATGTTGCCAGGAATCAAGGGTATACAATGTAAAAATAGGCTAGATGGGCTGGGACTTTTCTCACTGGAGCATACGAGTTGAGAGGTGATCTTACAGAGCTTTATAAAATCATGAGGTGAATAGCAGAAGTCTTTTCCTGTAGGATGGGGGTGTTCAAAATTAGGGGGCTTTTTTTAAGCTTTTAAATGGACATGAGGGATAACATTTTGGTTCATGTGTGGAATGACCTGCCAGAGGAAGTGGTGAATGCAGGTACAATTACAACATTTAAAAGACACTTGGATAAGTACAGAAATAAGAAATGTTTGGAGCGATATGGGCCAAATTCAGACAAGTGGGTCTAATTTAGTTTGGGAATATGGTCGGCATTGACTAGTTGGACTGAGGGATCTGTTTCTATGCTGTAAGACTCTATGATGTCTCTAAATCTGAGAGAAAAGAAAATCTCTTCATCTCTGTCCTAAAACAATAATCCCAAATTTTTAGTGTGCCCTGGTTCTGGATTGACCCACAAAAGGAAATATCCTTTCCACACCCATTTTGTTCAGGATCTTATATATTTTAACTAAGTCATCCCTGTGAATTTGAGTGTAAACAAGCCCAATTTGTCCAACCTATCTTCCAACTTAAGGTATCCCAGTCATTCTAGGATTCAATCTAGTGTATAACACCTCTTCACCGTCTCCAATGCATTTATATTCTTGCTTAAATAAGAAAGTCAAAACTGCACTTAGCATTTGAGATGTGGTCTCACGTGCGCTGTTTGTAACTGAAGCGTAACATTGTTACTTTCATGTTAAAGTCCTCCTATAATAAGGGATGAAATTCGATTAGGAGCCTTAATTACTTGCAGCACCTACACGAACTATTTTGATTCATGCACTTGAACATCTAGATTCCTCTGCAATAAAAACTGAAATGCTGAGGAAATTCTGCAGATCTGTTCTCTCTCGACAGATGCGGCCTGACCTGCTGAGTTTGTCCTGCACTTACTGCTTTTAATTCAGATCCCCAGCGTTCACTGTACTTTACTTTTATAGTAGATCGCTCTGCACCTTAGAATTCTGCAGTTATTGTCTGTTTAAGTAACAGTCAGCTTTTTTTTATTTTTCTTGCTAAAGTGAGCAACCATGTTTTCACGCATTACATTCCATCTGCCAGATCTTTGCCATACCACACAGCTGAGCTGTATTTATCTTTGTCCTCTTATGTCCCCTTCGCAACATTCATTCCAACCTATCTTTGTGTCATCTGCAAATTTAGCTACCATGCCTTCCTTCCCCTCATCAAAGTCATTAATATAAGATGTAAACAGTTAAGGCTCCAGCAGGACTTTACTCATCACATCCGGCTAATGAGAACAAGACCCATTTATGCATTATCTCTGGGTAGAGCTCTTACAGGATCCTGAATAGTGTGGGTATGGCAAGAAATCTGGGAGAGTTGCATGAGATTGATTGAGATGAAAGGGGCTGACACAGCTAATAATGCTGGTGCAGGTGAGGAACAGCGGTGAGGTGTCCTGAATGAGTAAGTATGCAGGGTTGGAGTGGGGTGGGGGTTTAAATTAGGAATTCAGTTGGTGAGAGCAAATAAGAGATGTTAGATGCAATAATGAGAGTGGCAGAGCATCAACCTAGGTAGATGAGAGTGCAGTAACAGAGATAGAGTTGGAGTGAGGTAGCAATGGCACTTATCATACCAGAGTGGAAGAGGTCATTCAGCAGGTGGCTCATTACTGCACAGAGCTGGGTGGCAAGCTTACCTACTTGCAGAGTAAAGTGTCATGGCCTCCTCCAGCCGAGAGACACAGGCCCCTGTCCGCAATGTGGAACATCAGTTTCCCCTTATCTATCACATCTGGGGCAAATGTCATAAAGCGTACAAGGCAGGTCCAGACTGGTAGTGTTCGGCCAGATGCACACTGGCCTTTTAAAGATGGTGTCAGCACCAGGGATCCCAGGATATCCCAGCAGTGGTGAGTATTACGTGGTGAGTGGAAGATTGAGACTAGTGTCAGATTAGAAGAGTGTCATAACCTGTGGTAGGTATTTAATGACGCAAGTTTGGGATGATAGCACATGAGAACTTGCTAAGCATTGCAGAGAGAAGCCCTCAATGAAACTTGATGGAAATTACTTAAGCCATCTGCCTTCTGCCAGTCAACCAATCTTCCAGCCATACGAATGTATTATCCCTGAACCATAAGCTCCTACTTTATGCACTAACCTTTGGTGTTGCAGCTACTAAATGCTTCTGGAAATTTAATTACTGTGCATTGATCAGTTCTCCATATACACAGCACATATTACTTTCTCACCAGACTCCAATAAATTGATCTTAAATGTGATATCAAAACTCTTAACTGCCGAGCTATAATTGCTTAACTATCAATTGTAACATCTTCCCCATGGCAGATATACTGACTGACCTATACATTTCATGTTTTCTGTTTTCCTTCCTTCTTGAATCGAGGAGTTAAATTTGTTACTTCCCAGTCTGATGGAACCTTTCCAGAATCCAAAGAACTTTGGAAAATTAACGCTATTACTCTTTTAGCAATACTAAATTAACACAAAATTTTGCACCCTAGGAATAAATTCATCAAGACCCAGGATTTAAAAACAAAAGCAAAGTGCTGAAGAAGGTCCGCAGGTCTGGCAGCATCTGTGAAGGAAAAAATAATTAACATTTCGGGTCTGGTCACCCTACCTCCATTCTAAGGAAGGGTCACTAGACCTGAAACATTAACTCTGTTTTCTTCTTCACAGATGCTGCCGGAGCTTTTCCAGCAACTTTGTTTTGTTCCTGATTTACAGCATCCACACTTCTTTTGGTTTTTATTAAGACCCAGGACTTGTCAGTCCACAGCTCCATCAGTTTGCTCAATACCACTTCCTCAGTGATTGTAATTTCACCGTGTTCCTTTCTTGCTTCTGTTCCCTGATATATAGCTATTACTAGATTTTTTTTTTGATTTTGTACCAATAATGCAAACATTTGTTTGTTTTATCCATTTCCATATTATCTACTGTTAATTCCCTGTTCTCATTCTAGAGAACCATTGCTGGCTTTACTTGTTCTTTTCCTTTTTAAATACCTGTAGAAACCCTTGCTGTTCACTTTTATATTTCTAAATAAGAACACAAGAACTAGGAGGCAGAGTAGGCCATCGGCCCCTTGAGCCTGCCCCGCCGTTCAATAAGATCATGGTCTGATCTTTTTGAGACTGAGCTGCACTTACCTGCCCGCACACCATAACCCTTAATTTCTTTACTGTTCAAAAATTTTTCTAGCCTTGCCTTAAACTCATTGAGCGAGGTAGCTTCAACCGCTTCACTGGGCAGGGAATTCCACAGATTCACAGTCCTTTGGGTGAAGAAGTTCCTCCTGACCTCAACCTTACATCTGCTTCCCTTTATTTTGAGGCTATACCCCCAGTCCTAATTTCACTTGCTAATGTAAACAACCCCTCTGCCTCCACCTTATCTATTTCCTTCATAATCATATATGTTTCTCTAAGATTTCCCCTCATAATCTAACCCTGTCAACTCTGGAATCAACTGAGTGAATCTCCTCTGCACCCCCTCCAGTGCTAGTATATCCTTTCTCAAGTGAGGAGACCAAAACTGCGCACAGTACTCCAGTTGTGGCCTCACCAGGACCCTATACGGCTACAGCATAGCCTCCCTGTTTTTAAACTCCATCCCTCTGGCAATGACAGACAAAATTCCATTTGCCTTTTTAATTACCTGCTGCACCTGCAGTCCTACTTTTAGCAATTCATGCACAAGGACACCCAAGTCCCTCTGCTCAGCAGCATGCTGCAATTTTTTACCATTTAAAACATAGTCCATTTTGCTGTTATTCCTACCAAAATGGATGACCTCACATTTATCAACATTGTACTCCATCTGCCAGACCTTTCCCCACTCACTTAGACTATCTATATCCCTCAGTAGACTTTGTGTCTTCTGCGCACTTTGCTCTTCCACTCATCTTAGTGTCATCTGCACATTTTGACACACCACACTTAGTGCCCAACTCCAGATCATCTGTGTAACTTGTAAACAATTGCGACCCGACACTGATCCTTGAGACACACTGCCAGCCACTGACCACCAACGAGAAAAACACCCATTTACCCCAACTCCTTGCTTTCTACTCATCAACCAATCCTCTATCCATGCCAGTACATTACCTGTAATGGCATACAACTTTATCTCATCTAGCAGCCTTTGGTTTGGCACATTGTCAAATGCCTTCGGGAAATCCAGATACATTGCTTCTACAAGTTCCCCATTGTCCACCATGCAAGTAATGTCCTCAAAGAATTCCACCAAATTAGTTAAACATGACCTACCCTTCATGAACCCATGCTGTGTGTTCCCAATGGGGCAGTTTATATCCAGATGTCTTGCTATTTCTTCCTTAATGATAGATTCAAGCATTTTCCCCACCACTGAAATTAAGCTAACTGGCCTATAATTACCTGCTTTTTTGTCTACTTTCTACTTTTTATCTGTTTTCCAATCTGCGGAAACCACCCCAGAGTCCAGTGAATTTTGGTACATAATAACTAGTGCATTTGCTATTTCCCCCATCACCTCTTTTAGTACCCTGGGATGCATTTCAACAGGGCCAGGAGACTTGTCTACCTTTAGTCCCATAAGCTTGTCCACCCCTGCCTCCTTAGTGATAATAGTTTCTAGGCCCTCACTGGCTATAACCTTCTTGCCATCAGTTTCCAACATGTTATTTGTGTCTTCCACTGTGAAGACCGACGCAAAATAACTGTTTAATGCCTCGGCTATTTCCTCATTCCCAGTTATTAAATTGGCCTTCTCATCCTCTAAAGGACCAATGTTTACCTTCGCCACACTTTTATGATTTACATATTTATAAGAAATTTTTGCTGCCTGTTCTTATATTTTGAGCTAGTTTACTCTCATAATCTATCTTACTTTTCTTTAGAACTACTTTTGTGGCTTTCTGTTGCCCTTTAAAGATTTCCCAGTCTACTAGTTCCCCACTAATCTTTTTTTGTTTGTTTGTTTCAATCTGATACTTTCCTTTATTTCCTTAGACATCCATGGCCGACTATTTATTTTCCTACAGTTCTTCCTTATCACTGGAATATACTTCTGCTGAGCACTGTGGAAAAATTGTTTTGAAAGTCCTCCACTGTTCCTCAATTGATCCACCATAAAGTCTTTGCTCCCATTTTACCTTACCTAACTCCTCTCTCATCCCGTCATGGTCTCCTTTGTTTAAGCACAGGATATTGCTACTGGATTTAACTTTCTCACACTCCATTTGTATTTTAAAATTGACCGTACTGTGATCTCTCCTTCTGAGAGAATCCCTAACTGTGGGATCATTAATTATTCCTGTCTCATTACAGAGGCTTGCTCCCTCTTAGGTTCCATTACATATTGTGCAAGGAAATTATCGCAGATGCATTCAATGAACCCCTTCTCAAGCTGCCATGACTGACCTGTTTTGACCAATTGATGTGTAAATTAAAATCCCCCATGATAATTGCTGTACCATTTTTACATGCATTAGTTATTTTTATGTTTATTGCCCGCCCCACCATGATGTCATTATTTCGTGGTCTATAGACCACACCTGTCAGTGACTTCTTCTCCCTTCTATTCCTAATTTCCACCCAAATGGATTCAACCTTTTGTTCAGTAGAACCTATATCATCTCTCACTACCGCCCTCATATCACCCTTAAAAATTAGAGCGACACCACCTCCCTTACCTTCCTGTCTGTCCTTCCGAACAGTTTGATACCCCGGATATTTAACTCCCAGTCATTACCATCCTGCAACCATGTCTCTGTAATGCTAAATCATACCCATTTGCTATGATTTGCGCTGTCAACTGATCCACTTTGTTTCGAATGCTCCGAGCATTCAGATAAAGAGCCCTTATGCCAGTTTTTGCACCTTCTTTTTGGGTCCTATCACCTCCATTCCTAAGTTCTCCTTCCCTTTAACTTTTTTCCTAATTTTCAATGGAGTTGAAGCCTCCTCGTCACCTGCTGCATTGCCTTACATTAATTGTTATATTCCTGTTCACTCATTCCTCCCTTCCCCCTGCTTACTAGTTTAAAGCCCTCTTGACCACCCTATCTACCCTTTTCACCAGAACACTGGACCCGATACTGTTCAGGTGGAGTCCATCCTAGCAGTATAAATCCCTCCTGTCCCAGAACTGATATCAGTGCCCCATAAAAAGGAAACCCTCCTTCCTGCACCACCTCTTTACTTCCCTGGTCCTTGCCTCCCTATGCCAGTTTGCACGTGGCTCAGGCACCAATCCAGAGATTATGACCCATGAAGACCTGTTTTTTAAAATTTTGTTCCTAGCTTATCATAATCCCAAAACAGGTCTTTTTTCCTAGTCCTGCCTATGTTGTTGGTACCTACATGGACCACCAAAACTGAATCCGCCCCCTCCCTCTCTAATATCCTGTCAAGCTGGTCAGAGATAGAACATAGAACCGTACAGCACAGTACAGGCTCTTCGTCCCACAATGTTGTGCCAACCTTTTACCTTAAGCCTAAGGTCTAACTAACCTCCACCCCTACCATCCATATGCCTATCTAATAGCTGCTTAAATGCCCCTAATGAGGCTGACTTCACTGCCCTCTCTAGCAATGCATTCCATGCCCCTACCAGTCTGAGTAAAGAACCTACCTCTGACATCTCCCCTATATCTACCTCTACTCACTTTAAAACTACGTCCCCTCATAATAGCTACCTCCACCGTAGACAGTCTCTGGCTGTCCACTCAATCTATACTTCTGATCATTTTGCCCACCTGTATCAAGTTGTCTCTCATCCTTCATCATTCTAAAGAGAAAAGCCCTAGCTCTCTCAACCTTTCGTCGTATGGCCTTGCCTTCATTCCAGGCAACATCCTAGTAAATCTCCTCTGCACCTTTTCCAGTGCTTCCACATCTTTCCTGTAATGAGACAACCAGAACTGGACACAATATTCCAGATGTGGCCGAACCAGGCTTTTGTACAGCTGGAGCATAACTTCACAGCTCTTGAACTCAATCCAATTATTAATGAAAACTAACACACATACACCTTCTTAACAATTCTATCCACCTGGGTGGCAGCTTTCAAGGAACTTTGGACATGAATCCCAAGATCCCTCCGCTCCTCCATACTGCCAAAAATCTTTCCATTAACCCTGTATTCTGCTTTCAAGTTTGTCTTTCCAAAATGTCTCGCACCCTGGCACCAGGCAGGTGACACATAACATGGGATTCTCTCTCCTGCTTGCAAAGGATACTGTCTATCCCACTGATGATGGAATCCCCTACAGCTACAGTCTCTCTTTTAGCATCCCCCCCACTCTTGAATGGTCTCCTGGACCATGTTGCCATGGTCAGTTGACTCATCCTTCCTGCAGCCCTGTTCCTCATCCACGCAGGGAGCAAGTGCCTATTACCTGTGGGACAATGTCAAGGGCTGCAGCTCCTGTGTTCTTGTCCGCAGGATCCCTCTACCTGCCTCACTCGCAGTCATACACTGCTGTCCCTGCCTGCCGAACGAATAAACATTAGTTAATCTACTAGGTGTGACTGCCTCCTGGAACACAGCATCTAGGTATCTCACCCCCTTCCGGATGTGCCAGTATTTGGAGTTCGGATTCCAGCTCACCAGTTTGAGCTGGGGCTCCTCAAGCAGCCAACACTTGCTGCAGATGTGGTCACTGCCATTCTCAGTGGGATCAGCTAACTCCCACACCATACAGCTACAACACATCACCTGACCTGCCATCTCTACTTAGTTAATTATTTAAAATTAATTAGTTTGTTTTTAGTTTTGCTGTGTTCTCTCTTTAAATGTTCTCTGCACCAGTAAGTTTTACTCCGTTATGTGCTCAAACAGACTCTGGCTTTGCCTTCCGAACCACTCCCAGAGGTTTAGGCATCTAGGTGACCTCCCCAAAAGATAACAAAGAGGTGACCAAAAAAAATACAAATAGCTTACCTGCTCACCACACTTAATCTTTATTATTAGGTTAGAGGAGCTGGAAGGGTGAGAGACAGTACACGTGTCGAGCCTCGGGTATTAGTTACTTCCCAGATTTATTGGGTGAAAGATAACTGTTACCCAGCCAACTATTCATGCCCATTCTGTGACTCCTCCTCCGCTGAACAACTGAAGGCTGCAGTCACACAAGATAAGACTTCTATAACTAAAGCTTACCTTCTCAGGCTGCCCTAGATAGCTGTCATACTCTAATTTCTTTTTCCTGTTTAATCTTTTGGTTCCAGAATCTGAATTCCTTTTTCTGTCTACTAGTGTCAATCTGATTTTTCACATTCATTTTTAGATTAAAATCTCCCCAACTATTGTTAACGCTTTATCACTAGCACCTAGTATTTCCTTTTGCGTACAAAATTTCCTCCTACATTGTTGCTGTTAGAGGGTCTATAAACCACTTGGACTAGTGATTACTTTTCCTGACTATTCTTCATCTCCACCTATATCATAATCTACTGAACCAATGTAACCTCTAACTATTGCACCATTGCCTCCTTGATCAAAACCCTCCACCTTTATCTAGGTTCTTATTCTTGAATGTTATATATCCCTCAACATTCAGGACCCAACTGTTCTCATGATGCAACAACTTCTCTATCCTGGCTTTCCATTTGGCAGTTTGGAAACCAGTTAGCATGTATTTCATTAGTGGCTGACTATTCAAGTTAAAATCATTTTCTAACCAATTGGTAATTGGCAGTTTTCTAAATTTTACAGTACTTTTTGTTTACAAGTTAACAAAAGCTCTTAATGTAACTAAGCTAGTGTTTTAAGAGCTTCAGCAATATGAAGAAGTAGCAAGCAAAGCAATATCAAATCAAATCTGCAGCAACTGTTGCAGTGTTGGGAACTCAGCATTAAAACACTGATCATTGTTTGTAATAATTAAATGCTCCATGGTACTGCATTGTCTCCAATCTGAATCACCTCTTCTGAGGGTTTCGTTGATCCAGTGGTAATTCTGAAATTCTTGATTTAATTATTTGCAATAGCAAACAAAAATTAAAACTTTTGACAAATGTAATTTCCATTCGCTACTGTAAATTAGGTACTATGTATGCAACATTTCCTGTGCTTTAAAAATGAAGAAATTAGCTTTGTGGAAGAATTACTTGTACTCTTCTCGCACTTTGGGCGAGAAGGTAGTTTAAAGTACTCCAAAAGCCAGAATAAAACATAGTACATAAAGAAGAGATCAGGATGAAAGGTTAATAGCATGATTAACAAAACATGTTCCTTTACTCAATATATATTTACAGTTTTATCTTGTTTTAAATAACTAGGCTTTGCTGCAGACACATGACGTCGTGGCACATGAAGTATACAGTGATGAAGCACTGAGAGTGACACCACCACCAACTTCTCCTTATTTAAATGGTGACTCACCAGAAAGTGCAAACGGAGACATGGACATGGAAAATGTAACACGTGTTCGACTAGTTCAGTTCCAGAAAAACACAGATGAACCTATGGTAATACAGAGTACATCCTTCTAGTTCTCGAATTAACTTTAGTCACTTCTATCTTAAGAGTTAGCAGAGGTAACAAATCATTATATTTGTAATTTTAATGCACAGAAGACACCCTAGCAATAAAACTGAGCAAGCAAGTTAGTCAATTTTTCATTGCACTTGTGAACAAGCACTTCATGTGATGATAGTTATTTTTAATAAAAGTAGTCAGGCTCAACTTTAAAGCCATACTAAATCTGAAAGAGACATGGATAGTGATTTGTCAGAATTTGTGGATTTGCCAGTCTGTATGTATACAGGTTACACAAGTGCAATTTTTAGTTGGCTTAGAACACAAATTTACATGCTTGTCATTTTTAACACTCTGGATTGTCATTACTGACTAGTTTTGGGCATTAACTCAGACATGCAATGAATAATATATTTTGGTAGACTGATACGGTAAGGGTTTAACTTTTGTATTTTTTTTGTTTATAAAGTATGAATCACCCTCTCCCAAGGGCAGCATAATGGCTCAGTGGTTAGCACTGCTGTCTCACAGCACCAGGGACCCAGGTTCAATTCCACCCTCTGGCGACTATCTGTGTGGAGTTTGCATTCTCCCTGTGTCTGCATGGGTTTCCTTCAGGTGCTCTGGTTTCCTCCCACTGTCCCAAGATGTGCAGGCCAGGTGGATTGACCGTGCTAAATCACCCGTAAAGTTCAGGGAATTGGAGCTTAGGTGGGTTATAGAGGAATGGGTCAGTGTGGACTTGTTGGGCTGGACGGTCTGTTTCCACATTGTAGGGATTTTATGAAATGCAGTAGTTTTCGCCACAAAGTATGTTTGTAGCATTAAATTGCAGCTTTATATCTGCTGAATTTGAACCTAATAAATTATCACAATTTTATAACTAATCTTAAACATTAAATGTAGCAGAATAACAAGCATCTTAGGATGTGAAAACAAAAACGTTCTCCATGATTCCTGCTTCCACATTAATCTGTGTGTGGACAATGGCCATGGAGTGTGGATTCAGTTCAGATAAATCCCACAAGTGATTAGCCAGGCAACTAATCAGTAACTGCAGGTGAACTGCTGAAATCTTATCTGTTATGAAAGTAGAGAATATCAATTCGTCTCTGTTTACATATCAGCTCGTTGAAATAAAAACGAGTCATGACAGATTAATTAGATGCATATTCATTTAAGTAATTACATTAATTTGTAGTACTCCAATAACACTACATCTAAAGAAGAAACATGACGTCATAAAACAAAGACAGCAGTGCCGCCTAGTGTTGTAAACTTAGACTAGAGGTTCATGCCATAAAACAGTTATGCACTGAAGACGAATCAATTAGGGTTTTTATACAAGATTTTTTTAAAAAACAAATAAGCAGACCTCTATATTAAAAAATGGTTGCAACAGGACTTTTCACGGAATATGGGAAATACTTCCAGGAAGTTCATTGCTTTGACCACTATTAGGGACAATCAAAGGATTATTCTACCAAGGAAACTGATTTTAGAGATTACTTTGGATGAAATCAATTGTCTACATTTTTTATCCTAAAAAGTGTTCAAATATACTTAAATTGCTTATTAGAGTTATCAATAACTTTACAATCTTATACAGTACTTCCTAGTGTGGCATTTATATATAATGAAGAATCGAATCTGCAAAGCTGATTTTCACTGACTTTTACTATGTAGATAGCTTTAATTAAACAATTTTTATATTTTAATTAGAGAAATATGTTTCTTAACACAGCCAAATCAAAATTTAATACATTACTACACATTACATTTTCCATGTTAGTTCTTCCATATATTTCTGAAAACGTGCAACTGCTATATAATTGTACATATGAACATAAGAGCTGTTGAGTCAGCTTTGCTATTCAGCATGATCATGGCTAAATCTTCAGATTCAATTCCACTTCCCCACCTGCTCCTTAAATCGATTAATTCATTGAGAGACCAGAAATCTGTCTCAGATTCTCCCATTTTTGTACAAGTATCCATAATCCAAAGGTACTGCAAACATCATGCGAAATACTTTTCACATACCTCAATTAATTTGGTAATAGTGCCCACATGACCCCCCCCCCCCCCCCCCCCCCCCCCCCCCCACCATAATGTTCATGCTGTGAACTATCTATGTCAGATTTTCACCTATATCTAAATGGGTGTCCTGGATCTTTTGTCCATTTTCTTAAGCTATAATTGTAGGTTTTGAACCTTCTGGTCCATTTAACTAGGTTGATGAAATTAACTGTCATAATAAGTAGTGTTGCAGTATAATTTATCAGGTCACACTTAAACCTATTCTTTCCCTGGGTCACTGGACACATTCCACAGGTGAAATGTGCTACTTAAGTCTTTTAACTGATCCATTAAGGTCATGTACAGTGCTTGAGTGTGACTTGAATAACATAGGGGCAATGTTATGTCAGAAGTGATTAGAACCATGGGTACCACCTCACAGCATATATTATCATTGACGGGGTATTGAGTACAAGAGTTGGCAGGTCATGTTGCAGTTGTATAGAACTTTGGTTCAGCCACGTTTGGAGTACTGTGTACTGTTCTGGTCGCCACATTACCAAAAGGATGTGGATGCTTTGGAGAGGGTGCAGAGGAGGTTCACCAGGAAGTTGCCTCGTATGGAGGGTGCTAGCTATGAAGAGAGGTTGAGTAAATTAGGGTTATTTTCATTAGAAAGACAGAGATTGAGGGGGCACCTGATTGAGGTCTACAAAATCATGAGGGATATAGACAGGGTGGATAGCAAGAAGCTTTTTCCCAGAGTGGGGGACTGCATTACTAGGCGTCATGAGTTCAAAGTGAGAGGAAGAAAGTTTAAGGGAGATATGCGTGGAAAGTTCTTTACACAGAGGGTGGTGGGTGCCTGGAACGCGTTGCCAGTGGAGGTGGTAGATGCAGATACGTTAGCGTCTTTTAAGATATATTTGCGCAGGGAGCAAATGGACACAGACCGTTAGAAAATAGATGACAGGTTAGACAGAGGATCTGGATCGGCACAGGCTTGGAGGGCCGAAGGGCCTGTTCCTATGCTGTAATTTTCTTTGTTCTTTGTTCTTTTAACTGAGGCGTCTCATTATTACTATTCTATTCTTGTATCCTAGAGGACTTTTACTTGCCAATAAAGTATTCTTACAATATTCTTAAAATAGAAGTAAATCATTCCTATTTGATTCCAGGCACTAGGGCTTCTTGCATTTTCATTTTATCTTTGTATCTGTGTGCCTCCAGTTTCTGAAATTAACTCCCAATTCCTTTAGATATTTCACATTTCAAGCTGATGGATTCTCTTTCATGTTAAGTTACTTCTTTAAATCTTATTCCTTTCATAGAAACTTCATGAGTGTTCATTCTTGTTCATGCTTTCATTCCTTGCAAGATTGGAAATAAAAGGAGGTGTACTTCTTCAAACATTAGCCAGTTTGCCAGTAGAGTCTCAGTTTCCTATTTGCTCTTGTTTTTACTGACAATCTGACAGAAGATTTAACCCTTAACTAACTAACTGCAATTGTTTGAACCCCCTTCAGCTCCCCACCTTTATCAATTATTGTATGAGTGCAGCAAATCCAAAAAGATTCTCTGACAGTTAACACCATAGCCTGTCACATAACTCATCCATCGGCCTTGCATTCTGTGGGAAAGAATCCATTTATCTTGTGATATCACATAGCCCAGATATTAAACCTCCTTCCGTCACTGAGCTTTATCTGAGTGGCTACTTCAAGTAGATGGGAAGGCAGTGGCCGAGCGGTATCATCACTGGACTGTTAATCCAGAGACCCAGATAAAGCTCTGGGGACCTGGGTTCGAATCCTGCCATGGCAGATGGTGGCATTTAAATTTAAATAAAATATCTGGAATTAAGAATCTAATTGATGACCATGAACCCATTGTTGATTGTCAGGAAAAACCCATATGGTTGACTAATGTCCTTTTGGGAAGGAATCTGTCATCCTTACCTGGCTTGTATGTGACTCCAGACCCACGCAGTATGGTTGACTGTCACCTGCCCTCTGTGCAATTAAGGATGGGCAATAAATGCAGCCTGGTCAGCGATGCTCTCGTCCCATGAATGAATAAAGAAGGAAAAAAAAGCTGAAGAATATGTACTGAACCCCCAAACACAGAAAATGCTGGAGAAACTCAGTGGGTTTGGCAGCTGTTGTGAAGAGTAATATTGAGCTCAATGTTAACTTTGTCTGTCTCTCCAGAGCACCAGACCTGCTGAGTTTCCCTAGCATTTTCAGATTTCTAGTATCTGCAGCACTTTGCTTTTATTATGTAGCAAAGCCCTACTTGATGTTTAACCGTTCCTGAGGTGATCAAAAGATAATCCAATTATTAGATCACTCCACATAAATTTCCTATTGACTGTTTACAAAAGCTACTTTTATCAAGTTGTTTATCAAACCCCAATTCAGAAACAGTTATGCCCAAGCTTGGCTGTTTTAAAATGGTATTTTAATATAGAAATGCAAGTGATTGTAGTCAATTTAGGGTTTGCCCTTTCTGGGACACTGTTTCAAAAGGTAACACATGGGCTAACTGGTCAAAGCCAGATCTCTGAAAGGCAAAGCCTTTAAATCTAAATTTGACATCTGATTTGATTTTTGTAAGACCAACTGTTTTTCAAAAATAATATAAGCATATGGACAAAATTTTTTTGTATCTTTGTTTACTTTCTTTCTAAACACTTTCCAACTTTTAAGTTCAACTTGATTTGATTTATTGTAGTCACATGTATCTAAATACAATGAAAATCTTTGTTTTGCAAGCAGTGCAGACAGATCATAGCAATCAAGGACATTCAGATGGTAGGGTGCTCAGTGAATCATTCGGGTTAACAACTACGCAGGAGGTGCGCAAAGCAAGGTCAACATTAGCAAGATCAGCATTGCTTGAAGTTAGAGAGTCCATTCGTCAGTCTAATAACAGGGAAGAAGCTGTTCTTGAACCTGTTGTTGCGTGTGTTCAAGCTTCTATGTCTTCTGCCTGACAGACGAAGTTGCAGGAGAGCATTACCGGAGTGGGCGGTGTCTTTGATGATGTTGATAGCCTTTTTGCAGCAATGAGCAGTGTAAATGGAGTTCTTGGGTGGGTGGTCGGCTTCCATGATGGTCTGGGCTGTGCACGCAACATTTTGTAGTTTCTTACGGTCCTGGGCAGAGCTGTTTCCATACCATGCCATTATGCTCCTGGATAATGTGCTATCTATGTGCATCTATAAAAGTTGGTGAAGATCTGAACTGGCACGTTGTATTTCCTAAGCTACCTGAGGAAGAAGAGGCGTTGTTGTGCCTTGTTGACCTTACATTTACATGAGAAGTCCAGAATAGGTTGTCAGTTATTGTCACTCCTAGGAACTTGATGCTCGTGACTCTTCCCACCTCAGCTTCGTTGATGTAAACAGGGAGCTCCAAAGTTGAACTGTAGTCGAAAATGGGATATCACAGAAGTTGAGACTTAATAACATTAAATTTGAGAAGCTGAGAAGCAGTATACTGCAGCTAAACACAGTAATTCCTAAGTAAAGCAGGAGTCACAATGGCCCTGAAGTACTCGGGAATCACAGTTAACAGAAAAGATAGATCTTTCAGTAGCAGGAAATTGTAGAAGAGATGGAAAATACAAGAATGCTCTAGATAGACTTGCTAAAGATTCCTTAAAGGGGCAATTGAGTTTGATGCTTTCAGGAATAAGTTAGCTTTAATGTATCTGTGTGATTTACAGCTAGATACGAAAAATAAACAGCTTTGGTGGCTGATGAATAAAAATGATAGCCAGCAGGAAAGCACTGTACTATACAATAAAGTGTGTAACACAAGGAGGAAACTGCTATTAGCCCCAATACTGGACTTGAGTGGCAATTCCCAGACAAAACATACAAAATAAATGGAAAGTCAGTACATGAAACAGACTTCTCCCCATGTTTAGCTAACAATATAGGCATAGATACTCTGTGAAGAGAGAAGCTGGCTACTATCTCGAAAATCAAGGCTGGTAAATCTGGGTTCTGTTGGAATATAGTTGAGAATGCTTTCCCTGGAGCTTTGGAGGCCGAGGGGTGACTTTATAGAGGTTTATAAAATCACAAGGGGCATGGATAAGGTGAATAGCTGTGGTCTCTTCCCCAAGGTGAGGAGCCCAAAACCAGAGGGAATAAGTTTAAGGTGAGAGTGAAAAGACTTAAAAGGGACCAAAGGAGCAACTTTTTCCCAGAGGGTGGTGCGTGTGTTGAATGAGCTGCCAGACGATGTGGTGGATACTGGTACATTTACAACAGTTAAAAGGCATCTCGATGGGTATATGAGTAGGAAGGGTTTAGAGGGATATGGGCCAGATGCTGGAAAATGGGATTAATTTCAAATAACTGGTTGGCATCGATGAGTTGGACTTAAGGACCTGTTTCCATGCTGTACAGGTCTATGATTCTATGGCTGTACACTGCCTCTAAAAACTGAAAGAAATTAAATGTTTGGAAGAGTGTCAACATTTCAATTTTAATTTAAAAGCAAGTTTTCTGAGCTGCAAGAAGCTTCATTTGTTCCCAAAACAGACATATAAGCTGAGGTTTGGTCGATATCTGATTTGAGACTGACACACTACCTACTGCGCTAAGAAGGCATTGCCTTGCAAGTTGAGGGGCTGTCCATACATTGCATGGACTGATAGGCGTCCTCGGGTGAGGCAAAGGCTACAGTGGTATGCTTCCTAATCAGCAACACCTGGTGCTCAGACACGGCAACCCTATGAAGCACTGCTCCCTGGAATACCTTAGAGCGAAATGCTGTCCCTTACTATCTGTCACAAAAGTTCACCTCCACCATCTTGACACTGAGCAGACAACCTAGATGAATGTACCACCACTGTCATGGACTTCATTGGCCGCAATCCTCCATATGCTTGTTCAAGAAATCAATCCAGGTGGAGACAAACCCTTTGATTTAACTCATCTGCACTGTTCAGATATCTTAAACTGATCTACTCCCATTAGCCAGCATTTGGCTTATTCATGTAACCATCCAGGTTCCTTTTAAATATTGTAATGTACTTACCTCCACCACTTCATCTGACAGCTCATCCCTCTGCGTGAAGACATTGCCCCTTAGGTCTCTTTTAAATCTTTCTCCTTTGACCTTAAACCTATATCCTGTTGTACTCTGAGACCTTCTTCACTGTCCACTACACCGTCAATTTTGGTGGTCAAGTCATACAGCATAGAAACAGACCCTTCAGTCCAAGTTCCCAAACTAAACTAGTCTCACCTGTCTGCATTTGGCCTTATCCTTCCAAAGGCTTCCTCGTCATAATTCCACACTTCCAGCAAGATATTGCAGAGTAGGATGCTCTGCCCATAGCTCCTCTGCTCCACCTGTTCTTTTTCTTTTTTTTTTCCCTCATTTTAACAGGCCTGGAGCAGTGTACAGGGAAGCAGTTCCCAGAGCAGCACAAAGGGAAGCGTGTCCCGGAGCAGCATGCGAGAGAAAAGCACGTGCCGGAGCAGCGTGGTGGAGTTGGGGGTGGGGGGGACGCATCCCAAAGTAGCATGGGAGTGGTGACAAGTTTGTCCCTGAGCAACGCACCTTACCCTGATGCAGCTGAGCGTCTGGCGGAGCAGACTGGAGCAGAGCTGTTGTTGGACTGGGCTCCAGTGCTGCTACCAGACCACATGCTGCCGGAATGCAGCTGCAATGTAATATCAACCTGATATTCTTTACCAGAATGTAATGTCAGTTCTTTAACTATGTCACTTCTTTAACTATCTTACTTCTAACTTATTTTTCAGACACTAAGTAATGCTACCACTTTTCCTTCTATTCCTCTTTTATATCTAAGATTTGTACCTTGGTAACTTGTACCTAAGATGGCGCCATTCTAAGCAACCGTTGTAAAAAATTTCCACTGTACTTCTGTACTGGAGTACATGTGACAATAAAGGGTACCTTGTTGTTCCATTCTAATCATGAACTTGACGAAATGTCTTTTAAACGTTATAACTGTACCTGCATCCATCAGTTCCTCTGGTAATTCATTTCACACACTATAACCGCTCTCTGTGTAACACAAGTACTAACCATACCTTCTATATTCATCTCCACATCATTTATATAAATGACAAAAAGCAGTGGATCCAGCATCAGTCCTTGCAATGCACCAATCTTGGTCGCACACCACAGGACACAGGCCTCCAATCTGAAAAACAACGCTGTACCACCATCCTCTATTTCTACCTTCAAGCCAATTTTATATCCAGTTAGGTATCTTCCCTTGGATTTCATGTGATCTCACCTTGCTAACTAGTCTACCATGCAGAGCCTTGCCACATGCCTTGATGAAGTCCACGTGGACATCATCTACCAACATGTTTCAGGAATTTAAGGTTTTCATGTCAGTGTTCTATCATCTCTTTCAGTATGGTGTATTCCCAAATTGATGGCAGGCATCTCAAATGCACCTGCTTCCTGCAGTCCATTTCTAGGATACATTTGACACTCGACTGGACCGTCAACTGATCATCTAACTATACTACTTTTGGCTGGAAAATGAGCTATACATACCCATGTACTCTCAGTGCCTGGATGGATGCAGCTACAACAACACTTAAGAAGCTGGACACCATCCCGGACAAAGCAGCTCACTTAATTGGCACTACTTCCACAAGCATCCACTCTCCTCCACCAATGCTCAGTAGCAGCAATGTGATCTACTAGATGCACTGCAGAAATTCACCAAAGACCTTTAGACAGCACCTTCTAAACCCACGACCACTTCCATCTAGAAAGAAAGAGAAGGGCAGCAGATACATGGGAACACCACTACCTGCAAGTCCCCCTCCAAGCATCTCACCATCCTAACTTGGAGATATATCGCCAGTTCTTCACTGTTGCTGAAGTTACTGTCACTGTCAAAGTCCTGGAATTCCCACCCTATTGGCATTGTGGATCATCCCACAGCAGGTGGATTGCAGTGGTTCGAGAAGGCAGCACACCATCACTGGCAATAAATGCTGGCCAGCCAGCAATGCCCACATCCTAAAATTTTTTAAAATGATTTTTTTTTAAAATTGCCATGCCATGCTTTTTGGTTCAAGATAAGTATCCTGTTTGTGGCTGTGGTTGTTATGTTGTGGTAAATGCTAATGACACTCCTCAGGAGTTTGAATATGATCATTTAGTCAAGCGATCAAAAGGAGAGTATACTCAAGACTAGCTAGAATAAACTCCACCGAATATAAGAAATTCATCACTTATATTCATTTTTAGTTTCATTCAGTTAGTCAAATTCCTACCAGAATATAGGATTCTGTTATTCTGTTGGTCTGTAAACATAAAATAAACAAAAGTCTTCAGTCTTGGGTATGTATTTTCCTTCGCCCAAGCAAAGCCTCTTGCCCTAGCCCAGCTATATTGTTTGGCTGAACTCTTACCCTTGTATCCCCTCGCTCCCCTTTTGTCTCCTAATCAGTTAATCCACTGTAGTTCCTAAGGCCTTTCTGGAAGGTTCCTGCTGTTGTCAACCTTTCTGGTGTAGAACGTTCACCTGAAGAATTTTTCTTACTTTAAGTATAGAAATCACTATTTAACCTTTAGTCTAACTCTTACAGTTTGAAATTCCAATCCTCTTAGAATAAAGGCCATCAATTGTCTATCCAATGGAATATTCCTTAGACTCCTTACTCTACAGCCTTTGGGTTTTATGTGACAAATGGTTCACTTTGAAATTATTTGGTATACAGCTATTATTTATAACGCATTGAATCTGGCATTTATTATGCTAATTTTGTCATATTCCTTCTTCCAGGGCATCACTTTAAAAATGAATGAATTGAACCACTGTATTGTTGCAAGGATAATGCATGGAGGAATGATACATAGACAAGGTAGGTAGAAAATCTATATTAATCCACAAATTTAACTATTACCGTTCCAAGAAATTCATACCTTTGGAGACAAAACATTCAGTATGTAATTTTTCCATCAGTATTTTGCCCGATGTTGTCAATGGGAAACGTTACAAATAATTAAGAAGCATCAACTAAAACGTGAAGCCACGGAAAAATTTCTCTTACATGAAATAAGAAGATTTTGGAGCAAGTCGCGAAAGAAAGCCATTGAAACAGACACTATCCAGCATTCATGAGGCCTTTGGATGCATTTCTGGAAATATGGGTTTAGCTTATGAAAAGGGAGCAGGATTTTCCTGTGCTTAAAACAAATGCTTAAGTTTTTATCTGACTCTTTTAAAATGTTTAGGAACACTCCATGTTGGTGATGAAATCAGAGAAATAAATGGCATCAGTGTAGCTAACCAGACAGTGGAACAGCTTCAAAAGATGCTTGTGAGTATAGAGATCATCTTTGCTTTTTAAAGACTAATATTTAATTCGGAAGTAATTTAATTTTCTGGATTTTTAATCTGTCTGGATTTTAGGGATGAAATGATGTGTTCCTCTGAGGCCTTCATGTAAATCACCTTAGAATGACAGGTCATCTTTGCTCTTCCCGCTCGTTAGCCAATTTTAGTTATCCATTGGTACAAATTTGGCATGAGCAAGCTCTGTAAACAGGTCTTACTGATGTACACTTAACACATTATTGAAGGAAATTTAAGGTGTGTTCACTTTTAGGTGCAGTTGTTACAATTTATGATCTGTACTAGAGCAATAAGTATTCTATCTGTTTACTGTCACCTATTTTGCTACTATAACCACCCACATCACACCCAAAGTCAGCCACACATCTCCTGCACAGAACAGTATACCTTTTCCTGGAATCCAGTGTGAATTCAGCATGATGCAGAGGAGGCGTAGTAGTAATGTGACCCCTCATGAGCTGGCTGCTGCATTACTGCCCAATTACTTATATTTCTCTACTCTTTCCAATAACAGATTGATGAGCATCCAACCTGTGAACCAACTAATTATACTATTTAACACATATTGCTGGATAGAACATGGTTTTCTGCATTTCATAACATGAATGATAACGAAGTGTTACTGCTGCACAAACTCTGTGAATGAGATAAAGTTATCCAACAAAATTTATTCATCTTTAAAACTAGCTGGCAAATAACTTTCAATACATGCCACATCCATTCATGCTTCAGCTTTTGAGTCTTTCACAGTTTTCACGCGACTGCAGAGACAGCAAAACCCTCCTCAGTTGCTCATGGTTCTCACATCAAATATTTGCATATTGCATTTATTTCCACACAGGAATGTTTCTCTCCCCAGTTCACTATTTGAGGGTTGTTTCATTGAACGTCTAAAGAAATATTGAGTGAAGAACTCTCACCCAGATTTCGCGGACTTTGTGTGACTCCATAGTTCAAGTGTGGCTGACAAGAATTGATAGGGCCTTAAAAGTGAAAAGGTGTTGAGCCTGCCCCTTTCCCATCTCTCCTATCTTTGTCCTTCATCCCCCTTTCTTTGTTCCCAATCTCGCAATTCTTCTCAGTCATTTCCCTATCCTTCATAACCTATTTACCCCTTCTTTGTCATCCCCTCCTTCACATCCTTATTTCCTCCGCCATCATGCCCCTATCTATCCGTCCTTTGAAGCCTATCATCTTTCCCTCTTTTACATCCTATCTTCACCTATTTTGCACCCTCAAATCCCCCCTCCTTTAAACTCCATTCCCATTTCCCCAATTTCTCCTTCCTATACAGTCTCATCTTCTCCTCCTTTGCCTCCTCCTCCTCACTACCTTTTTACTTTGCACTCCCTCTCCTTCCCTCCATTGTGCCACATTCTTCTCCTTTGCTGTTCCCTTTCCTCCCATGTTTCGCCCCTTACTCCACCCATGCCTTTCTTCCTCCCTCCCTTGTACCCCCTCACCTTTCCTCCCTTGCGCCCTTGTCTACCTTGCCTTTGTACGCTATTTCCCCCTCCCACTCCATCAAAATCACATTACCCCCTCCTTCACAAGCCTTTGTTCCTTGTGAGGCAATTAGTGAAAATGCAGTGACAAAAACAGAGATTGCTGGAAAAGCTCAACTGGTCTGGCAGCATCTCTGAAGAAAAGTCAGAGTTAACATTTCAGGTCAGGGCGGCCTTTCCTCAGAACTGACAGTGGCTAGGAAAACATCAGGTTATGTGCAGATCATAGGGAGGGGGAAGGCTTAAGGAGTAAACGATAGGTGGGGATAGAGTCCAAAGAGAGACCATAAGACATAGGAGTGGAAGTACGGCCATTCGGCCCATCAGGTCCACTCCACCATTTAAAGAGAGAAGAGCAGTTGGGCAAAAAAGTTGATAATGATTTGGCTAGAAGGGTGAATAGCTGTTAATGTAGACTGTGTTACTGACTAACAGTTGGTAGTTTGTAATGGCAAACTATGTGATAATAAGGCCTGGCGTTTGGGGTAGAGGGCTAGGACATAGTAGAATTTAGGCCCTAAAATTATTGCATTCGATTTTGAGTTCAGAGGGCTGCAGGGTCCCCAAGCAGAAAATGAGATATTGTTTTTCCAGCTTGCATTGAGCTTTGCTAGAACACTGCAGAAGCCTGAGACAGAGATGTTGGCTGGTGAACAGGGTGGTGTGTTAAAGTAGCAGGCAACAGATAGCTCAGGGTCATTTTTGTGGGCAAAATGTAGATGTTCTGCGAAGTGGTCAGACAATCCACGCTTCATTTTCCCAATGTAGAGGAGACCACATTTTGAGCAGCAAGTGCAGTAGACTAAATTCTGGAAAGTGCAGGTGAAGTGCTGCTTCAGCTGGAAACTATGTTTGGACCCTTGGATATTGGGAAGGGAGGAGGTAAATGGACAGGTGTTGCACCTTTGCCAGTTGCAGGGGACATGCCATGGGGCTGTGTAGGTGTGTCGGGCTTATGGAAGAGTGGACCAGGGTGTCTCAGAATGGTCCCTGTGGAAGGCGAACAAGGGAGGGGAGGGGAATATGTGGCTGGTGGTGGCATCTCGCTGGAGGTGGCGGAAATGGTGTCTGATGATCTTCTGGAAGTGGATGCTGGTGGGATGGTAGGTATAGACAATGGGAACCCTAATCGCTGTTGAAGGTGGGAAGAGAGGAGGCGAAGGGAGTAAGTGCAGGAGATGGGTCGGACCCGGTTGACCCAGTGGTCAGTGACAGAATGCAAAAGCCAAGTAAGTTATGATGAATATTTTTAAAACAGTGTTTCAGCCTGAACTGGAGTTCTGGGCACCACACTTTAAGCTGAATGCACAGAAGATTTACAGGAATAGTTCCAGGGATAAGGGACTTGAGTTACAAGGATAAGGTGGAGAAGCTGGAATTGTGCTCCATTGCGAAGAAATTGGATAGAGATGTTAGAAAACCTGAGGGGCCTGGATGGAGTAGATAGCAATAACTTGTTCCCCTTGGCAGAGAACCAATGGGGATAGATTTGAGATGGCAAAAGAACCAAAAACAGCATGAGTTGTTTGTTCCACGGCAAGTTGTTTACAGCCTTGAACTCAGAGTGTGTTGGAAGTGAATTAGGTTGTCACTTTCGATAAGGAATTGCATAACCATGTAAAAAATAAAAATTGTATTGAGTTACAGGGTAAAGCCCTGTTGGGAATGTAACTAGCTAAATCACTCTTAACAGAGAGCTGGTTCAGGCCCAACGGCTGTGTCAATTCTCTGTTTTATAACCATTTTATGATTTTGTACCAAGATAATTTTATTGTATTGCTTCACTTCCTCATTTCAATTAAATAATGATTTTTTTGCCTGTTTCTCATTCATTAGTCTAAAGTCTGTTTGGCTAGAAGTAACGTAGTTGCAAATGACTACTGAGCTCTCTATATCTTCAGGTTATTTTTGCTTGTGAAAACATATAGACAGAAGTAAAGCTACAGAGCAAAAACTTGAAGTGTTTTAACTGTGATCAAGTGCCGCATTTTGTATGAAATCTTTGCACAAATAAATTCACTTACTGAAAAAGTCAAATCAAAGATTGTTTGTGGAAATGTGCAGCACTACTTGTTAAAACATAATGGTTTCATCTTACACATAACATCCAAATGCCAGACTTTTGGATTTTAATAGATATTCAATTCTTTTCACTCTCAGAGGGAAATGAGAGGCAGTATCACCTTCAAGATTGTGCCAAGTTATCGCACTCAATCTGCTTCCTGTGAGGTAACGAATTTAAAAATTAGGTATTTTTAATAATTCCCCCTCTTTGATGACTAACTGTGTGCTGACTGGTGATTGTAAAAGCTTTCTGTGTAGGTTGGTTCTGCCTGTACAGTTCAAAATGCACACCAATTTTATAACAAAGATAACGGAATAAATGAATGGATCTCTTTACTAATATAACATGGAAGTAAAAGTCTTTGTTTAGCTGAATGGAAATTTTGGTGAAGTTAGATTGTTTCAACTACTAAGTGTTTACTTGAATGGAATTCCGTAAATTCCCTTCATCTAAATTAATTAGTTTTTCTATTTTGTATCAGATATAATTACTAACTAGCAATTCACTGCAACCTTGACCACAGTTAAGGAAAATTAATATTCTGTCTAGTAGTTTTTATTATTGTGTAACAGGTTTTGGAAGCTTCCACTGCCTCCTCTGGAAACTGAAATATTACCAATAGACTTCAATATATTGTGCAAGGCTGGGGGTTGGGGAAGGAATTGACTGCTTTACCAAATCAACCATTTTGCTCTATAGATACCATTCCAAAATGGTAGGCTAAACTTTGTTAATTACCTAAGTAATAAAATTACATAAACCCTATTGCATTACATCTGTCTTCAAAGCACCAAGGAACAATGCGATACTGTTTCACCATCTGTGGATCTGTATTTGGATTAATCTGCACCATACATGCTGGACAAACTCAGCAGGTCTGGCAGCATCTAGTGAAAACATATTTAATGCTTTGAGTTCAATATGACACTCTTTAGTAAAGAAAAGTCAATGTGAATTTGAAATATTAATAATGTTCCTCTTAAAGATGCTACCAGGCTTGCTGTGTTTCTTCAGTATTCTGCATTTATTTCAGATGTCCAGCATGCATAGCACTTTTTGCTTTTATGTTATTGCAGTGTATATGTATTTGGTAAATTAAATTGAAGCAAATCCAGTCACTTCTTCCTGGGTACAGATCAGTAATACAACTGTCAGTAGTAAATTGGCAATTCCATCTGAGTAGATAAAAAATTGTACAAGGGACGTATAATTCATATAGGTGCTATTATGATTTTCTTCCCACTTTAGGTTAAAGCATGTAGATGTGGATCATAGATTTAGCTAAAATATGCATGAGTTGTCCTACATTTGTGATGTTTTGTACTGCTATTGGATTAGATAAATGGAAAAGGTATTACGTTCACCAGTACTGATACCATAATAAGCACAACAATTTCACCAGAAATATATTTTTTAAAAAGGGAGAGACAAAATTTAGCCACTTTTTTCTGCCTCAAAGAAGTAATCATATACTTTCCACTTGTTGTAAAGACTAAACTATAAGAAAAGTTCTCATGTTCTACCAAGACAACCTAGGTTGTGACCAACACAGGAGTTGCATTATTCAATTGATTTCATTTGATTCAAGTGATTTGCCAATGTGAGGCACTATGCTGTTTCCAGTATGTTGATAGTATATTAAGTTGACATAGCTATCTATCACAGGAAAGCCCACTGGCAATTATTTATATAAATAGTATAGTATTTATTAAAAGTACAGACTTTAAATAAAATCTGCAGCGTATAATGAATTTATTAATGTTCAAAGAGAAAAACAAGTCAGTGTATCAATTCTTCAAATTTGAACTTAAACTCAACACTTCACTGACCTTTGTCGCACACTACACAAACACACTGCTTTTAATCCGAAGGTTCATGACATCTCTAGCTCTTTCTAGTTTCCTTGTGTCATCTAGGTAGGCTACTAGTTTTGTTGTAATATCTTAAAAAATCTGTTTCAAAGTTGTCGTAAAAATGAGTAAACTTGCTGATTGAGTTTTCAAAATAGTAGCAAAGTTCCCAGAAAATGCCGAATAAGATCTAATAAAAAGTGAATTTTATTCATTCAGTTGCATTGACCAGAGACCCTAATAGTAAATAGACCGAATCAAGGAATGGACTGGCTGGAATATAGGTAAACGTCCTTCAAGCCTGTAGGAATATAAGTTGTCGCTGGCTGTATATACAGTGTGAAATGTCAACTAAATGTCAACTGTGGCCTACAGTGTATCATTGAGTTTTCCCTGACATTTTTCATGGATTTTTAATTTTTGTGATCTGAGCATTGCTAGCAAAGCCGACACTTGTTGCTCAACCCTAATTGGCCTCAAGAAGCTACCTCCTTAAATTGCTGCATTCTAGTCGCTTTTTGCAGAAAATAAAGCAATCCATTATGTAGCACCTTGCACAGCCTTGATATGTGGTAAAATGTTTCACACCTTATAAAATACTTTTGAAGTCTAGTCACTATTGCGATTTGGAAACACATCAAGTACTTTGCACATTGCAAGCCAATAGCAAACTTATAATGATCAAAATTTTTTTTGTGATATGAATTGAGGGATAAATATTAGCCAAAACAGCACTTCTTTGAACTAGTGCCATTGGATCTTTCATGATTCACTGAGCGGATTGACACAGATTTAATGTCTCATCTTGAAAACGACATTTCCAACAGTACTGTAAAGGAGACTTTCTAGATTGTGCTCAAGTGCTGAAGTGAGAGTTGAAGCAACACCTTCGATACAAAGGTGAACAAACTACCAACTAAATAGAGTTAGTGATGTAATGACTAGGGAAACTTCAGTTTAAGTTTGCTTCAATTTCAAAATGTTAGAATCTTATAGGGTCTAAATTCCACTAAAATAACAAAGATTATTGCATGATTGCCAACTCCTGGAGTCAGCTTGAATGTTTTCATAGTTAACTAGCTACCTCTAGTGGTAGAGAGTGAATACTGTGCTAAAACATGAACATTTTGGCGCTCGATAATTAAAAGAACAAGAATGTTCAATTCCATCACTTTCTTCTGGCTTCACCTGCCTTCTCTAAATACAATAATTGCATAACTATTCAGTCTTACTATACTGATATTAACCCTCTCATCCCAACTTCACAGACTTTAGAATTTGCCCACATCCCCAGAACATGCGTCGTTATTTAAGCACAGGAAACAACAGCGCTTGTTTTGGTAACATTTTTAAAGTTTGAAATGATGAAGCAACAAAAAGTACAAAATGCAGCCTTTCATCAGGCTGGAAAGATATAGAATAGAATAGCAATTTATTGTCACTTATATTTATGAAAATACTGTGAGATGTCTATAAGTCACGACAATTCGTAGCCATTTTAATTACAGAAAGTATAAAAAGAAATAAGTGAGAGAAAGTTAGGCCAAAGTTCATCTTTTGTTCCAACGATGGGGGTTCCTGGGTATCTAGGGTGACTATGGGGTGCCTCTGCTAAACTAACTTCTGAGGCAGCTACGGCAAGGAAATTTGGACTGGACCCACCGTGCTGCCACCGCTGAAGCCAACGCCAAAGTCCCTGCATTACCACAATAGCAAGGAGGGATAAACCAGACCCATCAAGTTGGTGAAGCTGAAGCCATTGCCACTTCAGTTGCCACCTGAAACCACCACATTGTGCCATATCCCCAATGCACAATCTGGATCTACCAGGAGGAACAGGTCAGACCCACTGACTGTGACACCCTCAATAAGACCACGGCCGCCTCCTACTGCAACCACAGAAAAGAAGGAAAGGTGCACTTTGATACAAAAAAGAAACAAAGAAATAAAACAAAAAAAAGGATGCGGCCAGCAAGGTGAGCAGGAGCATACGGGCACAGAACCCAGACACTTCCTATCCTGATGCTGCTGCTGCCACCTTGAAAATTTTTGAAAAGTAAGTGAAAACTGAAGAAACTGTAAGGATTAAACATTTATGCATATTTAACTATTTTGGTGCAGGTAGCTCTGTAGGCATCTGTTTAATTCAGAGCCACAGTGGACTTACTTTTTGTAGGTCTAGTTATTCTGCTGTAGATTAAAGAAGCAGTAGTAATATCAACAAAGGGAACAAGCACGGGACATCTATTTCCCCACAACCTAAATTGCAGAAACCCCAGATGTAAGAGTCCTTATAATCTGAATTGCATATCTCAAACACCCCTCTCTTAAAAACAATCTGGAGTTTTTTTTTGACAATCCAACATGAAGAAAGTTCCAGCTATAAAGAAACTTGTTCTTAGCCTTTGTATGCATTCATTTCTCACAGGAGTATTTTGGTGGTAATCAGGAGCAGAAGCCCAAGCCAGTGTTCCTTGCTCGATTTAGAGTGCTGAGGCTAGTCTCGCCCTTTGCTAAGATCAGTTTTCTTGGCAGAGTCTTGGGATCAAACTTTGGAGCTTCCTGATTTGTATTGTTTAGTTATTCTTTAAAATCACTGAGGCAGCAGGAAAACTCCTATTCCCATTCCTAAGAAAATTATAACTTATTTTAAAACAAACCTTGTTGTTACCTAACCCTTTCTTGTTACCTCCCACAAAAATGGTGCATTGTGATCTATAAGTAAGTGTGCAACCAGCTCAACTCGAATATTGAACCAGATCATGGACTTATAGAGCTAATGCTTAGAATCGGACCTTGGTAATGTACAATTTAAGCTGTATTGGAGTCAATGTAATCCTACTAGCTTACCAAGAATAGATGTAAAATTTATTGACATGCAGTACTGAAAAAAATTGCTTGGGAAAGGGAAAAATGTGACAATGATTTATGAGCAGAAATCGTCTGTACTATTTGATTTATGTACCATTTGTTTTCAATAAACAAATTTGTCTTGAATGTACCCAATGCCTGAGCTAATCCATCATCCACCTCAATCCTAAATGGCCAATACTTTAGCCCAAGTCTTTGACCCAAAATTCTAGACTCCCAGGTCAGGAGTTAAAACCTCTGAGCAGCTATCTGGTCCAGCCCTATAAAAATGTAATACGTAATACTTCATGTAAGCAACCTTTTAAATAAAGCCTTTGTCTTAATATAACAGGGATTGTGAAACATGAATTAACCAGACAGCTGTTCAGTCCTAATCTGTTTTTGAAAACTCTGCTTACACCTAAAGCCTCATCCCTTATTGTGGAATAGAGAGACTGATTCCTATTTAGAATTACACCTTGTCCTGTTATTTAAAACAGTGTATAAAATTCTGACATGTGTTGCAGTTGTTTATATAAGGTGCTACTGAACCTTCTGTCTCGTTGCAGAGAGATTCCCCTTCCACATCCAGACAATCCCCTGCTAACGGCTATAGCAGCACTTATAATTCTGTTTCGGTAAGGCTTCCATTTACAACACAAATCCAAAGTTCTGTTGCCAGTGGTGTAATTGTGTTAATGTTGATGATTACCTCTGTACCAAGGAAATTTTCTCTAAGAAAGGACCTGCAGTTTTTAATATCAAGTTCATAGGAGCCATTGACAAATGTCATTTAATTCCTGATTATTTATGAAGATTAGTTTCCAGCTATGGATCAGTTCCAATGTATCTTGCTTCCAAGATTCATTGGCACAATTGATTACTGTAAATTGTTTATGAAAAGGACAAAAATTAGTTGAGCAGGGGAAGTGAAGAGAAATCATTTGTGTAATGATTGCGCCCATCTGAAAGCTGATACAACAGTACGGCGTAGCCTTTAAAGCATGGTTCATGTGAGAGCTCTAAGAATTATGGGTAGGTTCCGCTATCTGAGTTCTCAAATTGGTGTGCCCACTGCTGCCGTGGTACATGCACATTATGATGTGATGCTGGAGCCTGGCCTGGCAACTCAACGCTAAAGATCATTCTTTTGTCAATTGACAAAAAATATGGGAGTTTTGTACATTTTCAACACAAGTTCTTATTTTACCAGCTTTCAACTTCAACAATTATACAAGATGTGCTTATTTATTTTGCCTAAAAACAAAGTAAACTTTTGACTCAATTTATGCAATCAAAGAGCAGAACTCTAAAGAACAATAAGAACATACTTTTCAAAGTAGCTGTGAAGCTCGTTATGGTGGTGGTGATTAGGTAATTTCAGAATATGCACCAATTCTTAAACCATCATTAGAAAACCACTATGATAACTTGTGCATCAACTACTAACAGTCAGCCTCCAGTATAGTTTGGATGTTGCTGTCTATTAACTAGTCCTGTATACATTAAATTATTGTTTGTTTACCTACAAACCTGTCTTCACCCTGCTGTTTTTGCCAGTTTTCTGTCCGTTTTGCTCAAGTTCTGTTTGGCAAGAGACCATCATCCAGTTGGATAGCATTTTTGTGTGAATGTAGACAAAAAAAAAATCAGGCTTACAGCGGGAATTGTACCTCATCTTGTCCACATTGTGCTGGATAGTCATCAGAAATATATAAGTAGCAGATAATTTTTCCATCCATAATCAGGAGCACCAAACCACAAGTTGTATGAATCAGTTTTTTCCCCGATGGAGACATACTCTACGGAATGTATCGAGACTATATGAAATGAAATTGAAAGACAAAATAAACCCTTGCCACTTTCAGTTTGCTCCTTTTGTCCAATTCAGGAATGGCATTTTGGGAAGTCCAAGATCCGGCATTTGCTATGCATTCTGTCAGAGAAACGTGCAAGGGGCAGGGAACTAATGGTAATATGGATAAATAATTTACAAAAGAGAATTGGTGAACTGAGTGTACTTTCTGTAATGATAAAACAATTTTTTGGAGAAAGAACTCAAATAATATAGTAACACAACTCAATATCTGAATCAAATTACTCAGTTGGCAAAGGTACTGAAATTTAGTTAAGTTGATGAATGTAGCCCAAATTCTATTTCATCTATTTAAAACAGCATGTACAAAATACTTCCAGATGAGTTGTGCTACATTGAAATAATAATTGTGTTCATTTACAATTAAAAACCTAGAATGTTATATTTTATTGAATTAAAATTGCAATGTTACTGCAGTTCAGCTGTCTACTTGTGTTGAAAATGTAGATTGCATAATGGGAATGGGCAATATTGTTCACAGCTGGTATCTGCTTTCTACGGCTTGTTGCTAAGCAGCCTGGCCTACTTATCCTTGAATCATTTTATGTAATGGCTTGACGCATTATGCAAATTGATGCTTATAACACCTGATTATATCATAATTTTTGTAATAATAAAGCAAATAATACATGGTAAATATTATAGAATTTTCATAGCTTTGCTTTGAATGTGAAATGAAAATCTCTTTTCCTTGGGTTGACTTTATCCTACAGGATTTGCCATCAACTACACAACCAAAAGGACGACAGGTGAATAGTTTAACTCAATAAAAATTTTATAGTATCCATGACATAGTACCAGCACGCAATTCATTTTCTCACTTAATATTTTGTATGTTACTTTTCAGTTAATTGTGTTAATCTTTTTCTGGCCAGAGTAGAATTGTCAACAACTGTCCGAATATTTCATATCACATTGTTATGCAGTACGGAAAGCAAACATTCAACCAGTTCAACTGTGCTTCCTTGTTAGAGCTATCCAATTATCTAAGTTTCCTGTTCTTTCCCAATAGACATGTACAATGTTTTCCCTTCATATGTAATTTTTGAGCCCCATTTTCAAATCTCCTTGTAATCTTCCCTCCTCTGTAAGATTAACAACCCCAGCTGCTCCCGTCTCTCTGTATAACTGAAATCCCTATTAACTGACACAATTTCAGTTGATTTGTTCTGTGTCCTCTCTAAGACCTTAGCATCCTGCTGCCTTCAAAGATTGGTGTATATTTAACCACATCCTTTCCAATATGTTTAATGTTGCCTCTCATTCTTCAAAACAAAATGTATCAGTTCAAGTTTCCTTGCGTTAAACTGCCATGTGCCTGTTTGTTTTGCCAGTCTACATCTTCCTGAAGCCAGTAATAGCTAACCTCCTCACTGAAAATTATATTTCGGAGCTTTTGGCATCTACAGACTTTGAAATGATACCATATAAACCCAAGTGTCCATCATTAATCAGGACTAAAAAGAAAAATGGTACTAAAACTGACCTTTTGGAGAACACCATAGTATATTTCTCAACAGTGTAAAAATCATCCATTCACCATTTCTGACTATTTTCTGTGACTCAGCCAGTTGTCAACTATGCTCCTATAGACTTTAATTTTGCTAACAAATTTATGACATGGTACTTTAGTGAATGCTTTTTCAACATCCACAAATCATGCATATCAACATTCTCTGTTACTTCATATATAACTTGATGAAATTATTCAAACATAATTTGTTTTAACAAATTCCAATTGAACTTAATTTATTGTCCCATATTGTTTGAAATTCTGATTAATTTTGTCACAATTTGTTATCAATAATATTTCCCCAGCATTAATGTTTAATTGGTTGGCCTATAGCTACCCTTTTTTAAACAAAACGTTTGTTTCCACCAGTCCTCTAGTAACCATTCCTACATTCAAGAAACATTGGAAAATTATGCCCATCGCCACTTTGTTGTTTTTATTCCATTCTACTACCTGCTATAGGAATACATAGAAATTTGTAAACTTTTGACAGATGTGTAAAAATAGCAGCAGGTCATTTTAACGAAAACGTGTAAAACTGCTTTTACCTTTATCCTTTCATTTACCATTGTGTTGTATATTTGTTAGCTTTATTTTTGACAGCTTTGTAATCCTTTAAATTCCCTGGATAGGCAGTTTAACAAACGTTATCTTTCCTTATAAAACCTCACTTGTTTCATAGATTTATGTTCGAGCACAATTTGAATATGATCCATCAAAGGATGACCTTATACCTTGTAAAGAGGCTGGGATCCGGTTCCGAGTTGGAGAGATCATACAAATCATCAGTAAGGATGACCACAATTGGTGGCAGGGGAAATTAGAAAACTCTAAAAATGGTACAGCTGGACTCATCCCCTCGCCTGAACTCCAGGAATGGTAGGTCTTTGCAGCTATCTTTTATCATCAAGACACTTAATGAATATGATAGCTTTTCCAATCAAGACATGAACATTATGAGTACAGTCTACAATTCCAAAACCTGCCTCAACCACTCATTGCTTCCCTGTTATCACCGTATTTATACGACATGATTTCTTGAATGATGCATGCTTTGCTTCGTCTGAATGCTAGTAACACTGAAACCATCAATACTGTACTGGATTTGGTAAGTTCATGTTTCTGCTGTGTTACACTTATTGCCATACCTTGATCTAATTTCCAAATGTGTAAAGGACCAGTTCAGAGTTTGGAGAAACTGAAATTCCATGTTTTTTTTAAAAAGATATGAGCACTTCTGGCCCATCTGTAATTGCTCTTGAGAAAGTAGTGGTGAGCTGCCTTTTAAACGGTGGCACAGTGGTTAGCACTGCTGCCTCTCGGCACCAGGGACCTGGGTTCGATTCCACCCTCGGATGACTGTCTGTGTGGAGCTTACACATTCTCCCTGTGTCTGTGTGATTTTCCTCCTGGTGCTCATGTTTCCTCTCTCAGTCTAAAGATGTGCGGGCGAGGTAAATTGGGCATGCTAAATTGCCTGTAGGATTCAGCGATGTGTTGATTAGGTGGGTTATGGGGGAATGCGTTTGGGTGGGTGCTCTGAGGATCAGTGTGTACTTGTTGGGCCAAAGGGCCTGTTTCCACACTGTCGGGGTTCTACGAATCACGTAGTGGAAATACAACCATAACGGTGTGAGAGCTTTGTAGGATTTTGACTCAGTGACCCATAAAGTGTCGAGCTGGATGAACATAGCAGGCCAAGCAGCATCAGAGGAGCAGGAAGGCTGATGTTTCGGGCCTAGACTCTTCTTCAGAAAAACTTGCAGTTTAGGAGGGTATGCTGTGTGGAAGATGCAAGAGAACCTTCAGTGTGTTTTGACAAGTACATGGCAGATAGATTTATCCACTTTATAAATGTGAGGTTATTCACTTTGGCAGCAAAAACAGGTAGGCAGGTTATTATCTAAATGGTGATAGATTGAGAGGATGTCTTGTGCACCAGTTGCTGAAAATAAACGTGCAGGAGCAGCAGGCAGTGAAGAAGGCAAATAGTATGTTGGTCTTGTTAGAACCCTCACTGATTTTTCATTTCTTTTCACCGTTTTTAGTCTAGTGCTGTGAACTGTGAGCTGAGAGCTAAAGGTGATCTATAGACTGGGAGTTTGTTTCTTAAAAAAAAACAGAAAAACTGATGCTCACTTATGAGGCCAGGCCTGAAAGTTAAATTAGTTTGATTCTTGTTCAGAGAATGTTCCAGTCATTTTGGTCCAGGAAATACATTATGCTCAAGCAGATGATAGATGCTGAATATTAACTGGGATCATAACAGCCAACCAGTCTAACAAGGAGAAACCAAAATTTGAACTAAAACCATAATTCGCTGGAAAATCTCTTCTCCAAGTGTCACTGGACCTGAAATGTCAACTCTGCTCTCTAATCATGGATGCTACCGGATCGGCAAGATTTTCTAGTAGTTTTTAGTTTTGTTTCTGATTTCCAGCGTACACAGTTCTTTGGGTTTTGTTTCCAAAGTTGAGCTTTTTTTAAAAATAATGTTTTGGTCAGAGGATAATGGCTGCAGAAGTTACGGGACGGAGTTTATTGTTCCCCAGTTGACCTCTTGCTATCCACTTAGTGAAAATGCAGAGAATAGAATCTCAATTATAAATATTAAGTGAGTCTTCCTTGGAGTCTGCTGAAAGCTATTTGCATGCATCACTGTCTTCAGAAACCAAGTAAGGTACAATCCCATGTGCCTGTGAGATTACAGATTGTGGTTCTTGCTTAAATTAATTAACTGGTCGGTTATATCTCTTTTATTCTTTCGATTTATCAAATAACTGTGTCTTTATGCCTGTCTGAGTGAGGATAGAATTGGGAATGGGTTTAAATTATAGACATTGATCAGATCACCTTGTTGTTTAACTTGGCTCTGCTAAAGTTACAATGTTATTAATTATTTTTAAATCTTATGTTTAAGCTATAAACCCCAGTGTCTGGCATCAATTATTCACAAAGTTTGGGGCTAGTTACTGAAAAAGGCTGGCTAGGAGCCATTTGGGTCAGTTTTTAGGATCATTGAGTATTTTCATTTTTCTGTGCTGAGAATACATAAAGAGGGAGGCAGATTTGATGTAGAAGGTTGTTCTGGCTGTTGAGGGAGTGCAACGAAGATTTATCTCACTGATTCCTGAAATAGCAGAACTGACGTATGGGAAGACTGTATTGGTTGGACCATATCCACTAGTGTTTAGAAGATGAAGGGGATTCTCAGAGAAACTATAAAATTCTAGTAGAATCAGACAGTCTCAATGCAGAAAGAATATTCTGATGAGCGGGGGTACAGAACCAGCAATCACAGTCGAAGGTTAAGGCCTTTTAGAACAGAGATGAGGGATAAGGAGGAATCTTTTTACTCAGGGAATGGTGAGCTTTTGGAATTCTCTGCGGGAAACTGTTGAGGCCAAAATATTGAATGCCTTCAAGAAAGATGCCGATATTGTTCTTAAGAATAAAGGGATCAAAGGATGTGGGAGAAAGCAGGAATGGTCTGCTGAACCGGATGATCAGCCATAATTGTACTGAATGGCGGAGCAGCTTGAAGGGCTGAGTGGCCTATTCCTGCTCCTGTGTTTTATGTTTCCATAACTGCGGTGTTCCTGTACGTCTTTAGTACTTGTTCTCCAAGAACCAGAAGTTACAGTTTTGGAAGAGGATGTTGTTGGGGATCCTTTTCAAGTTACTATAGAGCATCATGTAGCTGTTACACTGCCAATACTGCATGTAGGTGTCAGACAGTGTGTCGATCGAGCAGGCTGTTTTGCCTTGGACAGCATTAAGTTTCTTGATTGCTGTTGGAACTGGACTCATCCATGGAAATGGAGAGTATTCAACTACACTCCTGACTTGTGCCAGATAGATGGAGAATAGACTAAGGGGAATCAACAGTTGAGCTACTCCCTGTAAAATTCCTAACATCTGACCAGCTTTAATTGCCACAATATATGGTGGCTGATGCAATTTGGTTTCCACTTGGTTGGAATTTCCTAGGATGTTGATGGTGGAGGATTCAACAATGATGATGCCATTGAATGTCAAGGGGGTATAGATAGTTTCTGTCATTGGAGATGTTCATTGTATAGCACCTTTGGTGTGCAAATATTGCTTGCCACTGAAGTTTTTGCCCAGGTCTTGCTGTATGCAGGAATGGACTATTGTGAAATCTGAGGACTTCCAAATGGTACTGAACATTGGGCAGTTATCAAGTAATGGTGGGGTATCACTACTTATGAACTTCTAATGGAAAGAAAGCCATCAGTGAAGCAGCTAAAGATGGTTAAACCAACAACCTACCCTGAGAAATTCTTGCAACCATGTCCTGTGACTGTGATGATTGTACTCCAGCAATCGGAACCAATTTCCAGTGATTTTCATTGACTTCAGCTTTTCAAGGATATGCCAAACCTCAACTCTTGAATTCAGCTCATTTGTCTATGTTTGAACCAAGGGTATAAAGTCCTGGAGCAGAGTAGCCCTACACGTCAGAAGTGAGCATTTCCACACAGGTTGTGGCTGACTAAGAATTCATTGGTAGCCCTAAAGTTTTGGAGTAGATTTGTAGCTCGGGTTGTGGGTGTTGTGGTTGGTTGGCTCGCCGGGATGGCTCATTGTTGTCCCACAGACATTTCATTACCCTGCTGGGTAACATCAAGAGTGCAGCCTCTGATGAAGTGCCATTGTGTTTTCCTGCCTGGTTTTTTAACTCTGGAGTCCAGTGAGCTGGATTACCTCACTTCCAGTTTTCCTTTGCAGTAGAGTGAATATGGGGTTGACTTCTATGTGTTTGTTGATGGCTTTCTTTATCGACTACCAGGCTTCTAGGAACTCCCGTGCCTGTCTCTGCTTTGCTTATCCTAAGATCCTGGTGTTGTCCCAGTCAAACTGGTGGCTCTCCTTATCCGTGTGGATAGAGATGAGTGAGTATTGGTCGTGTCTTCTTGTAGCCAGTTGGTGTTCATGTACCCTTGTTAATTTCCTTCTTGTTTGTCCGATGTAGTGTTTGTCACAGTCTCAGCAGGGGATCTTGTATATGACATGGGTCCTGTCTGTAGTGGGTCCTTGGTTCGGGTGAGCAGTTGTCGTAGGGTTGCCATGAGTTCGTGTGCCACTCTATGCACAGTGGTCGTAGGAGTCATGGTTAGTTCCGATGTGTTCGTGATGAGTGTGTCAGAGCGTGTAGTATCTTCCTAGTGTTGTTCATGTAGGCATCTTCTGACCAGGTTTTTTGCATATCCACTGTTGGCGTAGTTCTGTGCTGCTGCAGTGTGTTGTTGCCTGTTTAAATAGTGTTTGCACACAACTTCGTTTGTGTGTGTTAGGATGGTTACTGTAATGTCATATATAAGATTTCCTGCAGAGACTGTGACAAACACTACATCAGACAACAGGAAGGAAATTAACAACAAGGGCACAATAACAGCCACTGGCTACAAAAAGACACGACCAATACTGTCTCATCTCTATCCACATAGATAAGGAGAACCACCAGTTCGACTGGGACAACACCAAGATCCTGGAACAAACAAAGCAAAGACAGAGACGGGAGTTCCTAGAAGCCTGGTACTCCACGAAGAAAGCCATCAACAAACACATAGAAGTTGACCCCATATTCACTCTACTGCGAAGGGAAACCGGAAATGAGGTAATCCAGAGTTTTAAAATCCAGGCAGGAAAACACAACTCTTCAAAGGAGGCTGCACTGATGATGTTACCCAGCAGGGTAATGAAAGTTTGCGGAACAACAATGAAACAAGGCTTCAGTACTATAGACAGGATGTCATCAGTCCCAAAACACTTGATACATCTGGTGCGCTCAGTACAACATATGAGAAAATGTCCTCAGTGTAAAGGTGAGACTTTGTTACTAAAAGGACTGTGTACTGGATACACCTACCAGTATTGTCATGGATGAATGTATTTGTAGCTCGTGTTGTGGATGTTGTGGTTGGTTGGCTCACTGAGCTGGTTCGTTGTTCCACAGATGTTTCATTACCCTGAAACGTCTGTGGCACACCAAACCAGCTCGGTGAGCCAACCAACCACAACATGGTTGAATGCATCTGCAGCAGGTCACGTAAGTTTGTCCAGAGGTCAAATTCTGTCACCACCGGTGGCCGGCGCAGTCTGGTACTGATGCCCTTTGGAGTTTGGTCAATAGTGGTGCAGTTGAATCACTCGAAGTAACAAACATTGAACTCCCCAACCCAGGGTACATCTGTTCCCTTGCTACTCTCAGCACTTCTGAGCCCATCTTTGACCCGAAGTCTTGAGACTTCGTGAATTCTGGAACCAATGCCAAGAGTTTCCAGAACAATTCTACCTGACCATTTACCGTTATTCTGCCGTATCTGCTGGATCTGACCTTTATAATTCAATGTGTGACTGTTTCTTGCTGCCGTTTTTGAGTTTGAATGTCAATGTTGAGTTGTCCACCAAGTTTTATTCTTCAACCTTTTGTTGATTTGATACAATTGACTAATTTGCCGGACTTTTTCAGAGGTCAGTAACAATTCAGTCGTGTTTCTATAGTAATGGAGTTATGTGTAGACCAGATCAGGTGAAACCAGTGGATTAATGATCCAATTGAGTTTTGAGTAGTCATTTGTGTTAAAGAACTTGAGTATCAGTAAAAAATGACATATTTTGTGGAAGTTTTTTGTTTTTCACTCATCAGTGTAATTAGCAAGAGATACCACTTTAAAGAGAGGAAAAGAAGTATTTTTATCCTGTATGAGAAGAGTGCTGTTTGGATGGAAAGTGTACTCTGGTAAAGGAGAATGCACCAGTTAGTTGTTGATTTACAGTTGACAGCAAACTTTGTTAAAATTTAAACCAGGCAGGTGGCTTTGCTTGGTCAAGCTATTCCTTGAATAATGAACCAATTTCTGTTATCCATTTTATTGAGTTGGAACAGGTGCATATGTGTGCATGGTTTTTCTGACTGCAAAGAACAGGACCCTGATTACTAAATGTGTAGCTTCTAGTACATGTAAGTGCACCATATTGTAAGCCCAACTGACAATCTTCAATAGATTGTCAGCATAGTTCCTACATGTTCAGGATTACATAGCAAATGTTGTCCAATTGCAGAATCAACTGTAATGTTAGCCACACTGTTTTGAGTTTTGCTAGCATTAACTGGTTACATATGGTCTGTATCTGTTCTGTTTTTGGCAAACCTCCGAAAGGAGATGCTGTTTAATATGATCCGCCAGTCTTTTGAATGTGGGGCCTTGACATCATGAACCTGAATAGTACTGAAATTCATATACCTCGTAACTCATTTGTGTGATATGCAGACTTCTTATTGGCTTCTCAGCAGTATCCCGTTGATGGCAAATACCACGTGATCCTAAGCACAGCATCAGAATGAAACAATTCTTTCATCTGATACTCAAATTTTCTATGGTGATCTGAAATAGACTGGAACGAAAACAAAAGTGCTGGAAAAGCTCAGCAGGTCTGGCAGCATCTGTGAAGGAGAAAACAGAGTTAACCTTTTGGGTCCGGGTCTCAGTTCTGAGGAAGGGTCTCTGGACCCGAAACGTTAACTCTGTTTTCTCCTTCACAGATGCTGCCAGACCTGCTGAGGTTTTCCAGCAACTTTGTTTTTGTTCCTGAAACAGACTGCATCCTTTTCAAAGCCAAAAGTGATGGCCTTCAGCCGGTTCATGAGTTTTTGCAAAATGGGAAAATAAATTATTTAGTCAGTTTAGCCATTATTTAAACGGCACCTTAATGTGCGGTATTTCAGTTTGCACAATGAACAAATGGTCCTAATTACAAGGTTGTCAATAAGGCCAATAATACAGCACGTGGAACTATTGGAATCCCAACACATACATTGACAGAGAAAGTTAGGCTTGTGTGGACTGTATTAGAGAATCCCCTGTGATGATTTCTCAACTGTTATATTGGGAGCTCTTTTGAATTCCTCATTTCAAAAGTGAATTTGAGAGCAAGTTAGAACCCATTAAGACTTCTTTTAATCAGTTACAATTTTATGATCATTATTATTAAGATTAGCATTTTGTTCTCAACCTTATTAAGATTTGAGTATTAGAAATTCCCTGCTACCATGGTAGTATTTGAACTTGAGTTCTGATCATTAGTCCAGGCTCCAAGTTACTGGCCCTGTAACATTATCAGTATGCTATTGCCTTTACTGTATTTCATTATTAAATTAGAAGACAGAACATTTGCAGAATTGCATGCCCTTTATCCATTTTGTATAACCCATTATAGAAAAGGAAACAGAGTTAAACTATCTTGTCATTATAACTATATTTTTAAAATTAATAATTATACCTAATTAGTAAAACAACTGTAAGTGAGTTAATTTTCCTCAGGAAAAGAGCTAGATAAATGCCTGGATAGGCGAAGCTTTTGCATTATAGAGGTACATATGAACTAATTTTAAATATTATGTGATACGGTGATCTATGTTCTAATATGGCAGCAAAGTGACTTAAGACAAAAGTCGTAAGTTCAAGATTCAGGAATAAATGTGACCGGAAATGTGAATATTCTAAAGTATTTTTAGAGATCATGAAGTATTTATTTAAGAAATTTTCTTGAAGATTAAATGAACTGGAACTCAGAATAAAGCAAATCAGTCATGGAGAGTGCAGACTTGAAAGTACAAATAACGGATTCTCTTTGCAGGGTTGAAATATGGTGGCAAATTAGTGCCAGAGAGATATTTAATCAGTGTGGGGATTAAGAATGTGGTGCAAAATTCAGTGTATGTCCTTCCTGCACCACTGCTAGTTGAAGCCTTGGGAAATGAATGTTCACTAAAGGGCTTTCTTTCAATCCTGCTACTGTTATTACATGGAAAGGGGATTTGTGACATGGGGAGCTCTGAAAGCGAACCCTGTCAGGGATTTCTCATTGGCTGGGATTCCTCGTTCAAATGCCTGAATAAGGGATCCAGAACAGGGAAGTGAAGTTTTGTTAGGATCATTCCCCTTTCCCTTGCTGCCAATACACACCACTTCCCCAGCGCACTCTCCCCCACCATCTGTCTTTGCCTGGGTCTATAATTGCTTCTAGGCCTCATGTAGCTGTAGTGGTGGCATCAGCCTGTGCCTCATAGTGATGCTGCCTAACAGTAAAGAGCTGCCATCCTCTGGCCAGTAGCTCTCATTACTTCAGTGAGCTTTCCCAAATAGACATGTCAAGGGACTTTTGACCCTCATCACCATCTTTGCGTGCCCTGTGCTTTCTTATAATATTGTTATTGATAACTGTTACCTAATTTGTTGCATTTTTGTTTCCATAACAAGGCGTGTTGCATGTATAGCAATGGAAAAGACCAAACAAGAACAGCAGGCTAGCTGTACCTGGTTTGGAAAGAAGAAGAAACAATACAAGGATAAATATCTGGCCAAACACAATGCAGGTATTATGTTTCGTTTAGCTGCTGAAATTCTGAATCCTCTTACGCCTGTACTTGCCCTTCTTAAAAAAAAAACTTTAAAACTATAATAATAGGATTCTTGCTGGGTTAATGAACAAAGTGAGGTTTTGTGATTGTGTATTAATATCATGTGACCCATTGAAAATAATGACACTACAGCATTAATATATTTTCTTGGCTTTTCAGCAATTTTAACCCAACTATTATAGTTATTTTCATGGATTCAATATATCTATCAGTAGTCATCTTTCTAGTTTAGGAGTTTATCAAAATTAAATTAGTCCAGAGATTTGTGTTTTAAATTTTAAAGTGCCATTGAATTATTGAAGAAAGTGTAATGTAGTATTAATATGCAGCGAAACTGCATTTTCAAGCTAAAATAATATTTATCTTCTTTTAGTTACTGCACTTAATTAATACTAAAATAAGTCATTACAACAAAAAACCATCAAAATCATATTTTTGAAATCCGCTTGGATTTACTGCAATATCTCTTGGCACCGAACTTTATGGAGTTGGCTCATGCTGCACTATTTCTGTTTGTAAAAATGGCATAATCCAGGGATCTATCAATAGATTTCCTTTGTGATCCGGAGTGAACAGTCATATCTTTCATGGATATATTACTCATTAGTTTCAATAGTGGAGTAAATTACTCATAAGTGAAGTGAGTCTTGATGTGAACTATTAAAATTTGTTATTACCTGGTAAAATGAACATAATAGACCCGCACTTATTATCAGATCTATTATGATCACAATGACATAAAATAATGATGATGTTATGTTACTCTACATGAACAGGTCATGTTACTTAAAAACATCATAAATCCTCAGTGTTCTGGCCTACGACCTAGGGCAGAATCACTTCTTTGCACAGTTATTTGCAATTTCTTCATTCCTTTACTGCTCAACTGCCAAGTGCACAATGTTGAGACTTGGTCAAAAGATCTAGCAAACATGACTGTTTCTGCATGCCTTCCCTTTGAAACTAGCATTGTGTTAAGTTCAGCAGAACCCCATCTCCCAAACCCCCCACGTAATGAATGCAATGATCAGAATGTTTGATCTGATCCCGGTCTTATAAACTTGTTACGTATAGCCAGCCATTCTTGTAGCTTCTATTTGTCAATTTTGAGTCCATCCACTGTTAGTACACCTGCTGTCTAAACTGTTTCCGCTTTCACTATGACTTTGGTAGCATCTTTCTTGATAAAGACAAAGGTACATTTAAAATTTCACACAATTATAACTCACAGGAGGGCATTCGGCCTTGTGTGTGAACTGGGTTTCCAAATAAGCATTTCGCTTCGTGCCTTTCTCAGGCTTCTCCTTCCAACGCTGCACATTGTTTCTGTTGAAATAATCATCTAATTTCTTGTTGACTGCCTCAATTGAAGCTGCCTGCTCCACACTTTCATATTCAATTAATTCAAATCCTAACCACTCACTGCATGAAAAAGCTTTTCTTTATATTACTTTTGTTCCTTTTGCTAACTGTTTCAAATCTGTGCCCTCTTGTTCTCTATACTTTTACGAATTGAAACTTTTTTCCCTTATTTACTTGATCCAGACCCCTCATGATTTTGATTACTGCCATCAAATATTTTCCAAGCCCCCTCTTTTCAAGGTGAACAGTCTCAGCCTCTCCAGTCTAACTTTATAACCAAAATTCTTGAAACCACTCATATCAACTTTTACTGCACTCTCTTCAATGTCTTCAAATCCTTTGCATAGTATAATGACCAAAACTGGACCCTACAGAACTACTGGCTTGTACAAATTTAGTATAACCTTCCTGCTCTTGTATTCAATGCTCTTATATTTAAAGCCTAGGACACTGCATTCTTTATTAATAGCTTTCTCCACCTGTCCTGCTACCTGTAGTGATTCATGCTTATATGCCTCTTGTTTCCTCTGCTCCTGCACCCACTTAAGGCTTGTATCCGTTATTTTGCATTGACTCTCCATATTCTACCTCCAAACTGTATTGTTTCACATTTCTTCACAATGCTTTTCATCTTCATTCTATCCATTCACTCTACCAGATTGTTTGTCATTTTGAAGTTCTATACTACCCACCTCGTAGTTTACAACATTTTCAAGTTTCATATCATCCCCAAATTCTGAAATTGTGCTTTATACCACAACATTTAGCATCAGTAATTTGTATCATGAAAAGCAAGGGCCCCGACACTGACCTTTATTGAACTCCACAACGAATCTTTCCCCATCTCAAAAATTATCCGTTAACCATTATTCTCTGTTTCCTGTCACTCAGCTAATTTTATATCCATATACTGTCTTTATTTTGTGAGCTAACGTAGCTCAAAAGTCTGTTGTGAGGCACTGTATCAAATGCCTCAAAGTCCAAGCACACTACATCAACAACATTGACCTAATCAATTTTCTGTTACCTCATCAGAAAAAAATCTCCAGTAAGTTCATTAAAAATTATTCTCCCTTATAAAATGCATATTGGCTTTCCATAATTAACTCACATTTATCCATGTAACTGTTGATGTCAGCCACCAGGGTTAAACTGTCCAGTCTGAAGTTGCTCAGCATATTCTTACACCATTTTTTGGAACAGTCTTAATAATTGAAATTTTCCAATCCTCTGGCAACTCTGAGTCTAAAGAAAGCAAGAATAAAGAGGCAATATGAGCAAGTCAGCCACTTGGGCCTGCTCTGCCATTGAGTACTATCACGGCTGATCCCGTAAAAACCAAAAGAGCTGTAAATGCTGTAAATCAGAAACAAAACTAGAAATTGCTGGAAAAGCTCAGCAGATCTGGCAGCATCTGTGCAGAGAAATCAGAGTTAGTGTTTCAGGCTGAGTGACCCTTCCTCAGAGCAGGCTCAACTCCTCTTTTCTGCTCTCCATAATCTTTAACTCATTAATTTAAAAATCTGTCCATCTCCCCCTCAAATTTCTTCAGCCTCGTGGCCACCACACTCTGGAGCAGTGAAATCCACAGATACATGACTGTTCAAGAGAGGTAATTCCTCCTCATCTCTGTTTTAAATCTACAATCCTATAGCCTAAAATTATGACTTCTGATTGCCTCACAAAGGGAGATATTTGTTCTACATTTACTTTGTCAATCCCTTTTAGCATCTTATGTATCTCAATTAGATCTCCTCTTATTCTGTTAAACTCTCTATCATATAGGCTAAATCACTCAACTTCTCCTTATATGACATGCCCTTCATCTCGAGAAGTAATTGAATGAAACAAAAACAGGAATTGCTGGAGAAAGTTAGCAGGACTGGCAACATCTGTGGGCAGAAAACATAGTAATATTTTGAGTCCGGTAACTCCTGTCAGAACTCATCAGTTCATCACAGATGCTGCCATACATGCTGAGTTTCTCTGGAAATATCTGTATTTGCTTTGGAACTCCAGCATAGTTCTTTGTTTTATATTCATCTAGTGAACCTTCCCTGAACTGCACCCAATGCAGATACATCCTTCCAAATCCTTGTACAATTAGAACACACCTGCCTGCTTTCATTCTCTATTCTTCTAACAATAAATGTCTAAATTATATTCTTCCTCTTTATTACCTGCATACCTAGCTTTCTAAACTGATGCGGGAGCAGATTCGGACCGCTCCATACTGAAAAGTTTTGAATTTTCTCTCAATTTAGAAAAGTTACCTTCCTATTCTTTCAATCAAAATGGATAATCCCTCACATATCCATGTTAAACCCTTTCTGCCATGCCTTGATCTATTCACCTGAGCTATCCTTATACATTTGAAACTTTTTTATTGCAAACTTACTTTCCCAACTATTTTAGTGACACCTAATAGTTGGCTGTAGTACATTCTTTCACAGCATTCACATCATTAATATTGATTGTAAATAGTTGGAGCCCAAGGACCAAACCTTGTCGCATCCCACTAGTTAGTTTGCCAAGCAAAAAGAGACTCATTTCCACTGCTTGCTTTCAGTTGGTTAGCCAGTCAATTATTCAAATAAATCTATTACCCCTAACACCTTGTGATCTTACTTTGTGTATTAACAGTTTATACAGTACCTTGTCAAATGCCTCTGAAAGTCCAGGTATACTACATCTGCAGGGCCCCATTTTCTACTTGGTTGATTACATCTTCAAAGAGCTCTACCAAATTACTGTAAACATGATTTTCACTTCATGAGACCATGGTGACATTGATAGATTGCAATTATGACTTGCCAGATGTCCTGTTACTGCTTTCTTATCTATGGATCCCACCAACAGACATTAAACTAACTAGTCTGTAGTTTCCTACTTTCTGTCTCCTTACTTTTTGAATAAGGCTGTTACATTAGCATTTTCCAAACCATTGAAACTTCTTCAGAATACAGGAAGCTTGAATTATTATAGCTACTATCTCTGCTGCCACTTCCTTTAAGAGTCTATGATGTAGGTCATCCATGGGGACTTGTCTGCCTTCAATTTTGATAGTGATTATTTAAATTCGTCCCTTCTATGCTCTGTGCATTACCTAACATAATTGGGATGGTTTCTGTATCCTCCACCATGAAAACTGAGGCAATGTATTGATTTAGTCACTCTGACATTTCTATGTTCCCAATTATAAACTCTCCAGTCTCATCCTCCAAGGTTCTGACATTCACTTTAGCTACTCTCATTTACATACTTACTGAAGCTTTTGCCATTTAATTTTGTATTTTGCGCTCATCTTCTTTCATTATGCATCTTTGTTTTTCTGTGAGTCTTTACAAGTTTCTCGGTCCTCCAACCTGCCACCCAACTTTGTAAATGATATGCCTTAGTTTCTCACCTTATGTTATCTTGACTTCTTTGCTTTGCCATGGATGCCTTCTTCCCCCGCATACAATCTTTCTTCCTGTTTGCAATATATTTTAGTTGGGAGGATTTGAATATCTCCTTAAATATCTGCCACTGTTGATCAACTGTCCCATCTTGTCGTCATTCTTCAAAGACCATGAGGATCAAACAGCATATTGCTCCGAGAAACAATCTCTAATATACTTATGAACTCTCCCACAAGGCTATCTTTGTCATTGTGATTAATCCAATCCATGTCCATATTAAAAACACCCATGATTATTGTCATTCCTTTCTTACCGTTATTTCCTGGTTGATACTTACCCAACTGTAGAACGACTGTGAGACGACCTATAGATTACTCCTACCAGGGTCGTCTTTCCCTTGCTATTTCTTATTTCTCCCCGTACTAATTCAATGTTTTGATCTCCAATGCCAAATTCATTTCTCTCAGCAGAATTGATCTCTTCCTTTATTTACATCATTTCCTTTTCCTTTCTCCTGTAGATTCCTTGGTGCAGTATGATATATACATGCTTTGTCCCTTCCTTTCATTTTTTTAGTAACATTCAACCTCATAATTAACTTTGCACTTCTACATTCTCCTTACAATTTGATTTTTTTTTTTAATTTTCCAGCAGCAACTTCCAGACCAGAAGTAGTGCTGCAAACTATGTCAGCATCCAGTCATACAGCTTAAAGGAAACATTGATGTTGACCCTCGGTTAGAGGAAACAAAATGCCTCACCTGTGTTTTAAATGGGCAACTCCTTATGTTTAAACAGTGAAGACTGGTGCTATGTTCTCCCACATGAGGGACTATCTCCACAAATACCCTGTCAAGACCCTTCAGGATCTTGCATATTTCAATCAAGGCATGTCTTACTCTTCTAAATTTCAGTACACACAAGCCTGGCTTATCTACCTTTCCTGACAACCTCCCCGTTCCAGGTATTAGTCTGGTAAACCTTCTGTGAAATGTTTTCAAGGTATTTACATTCTTTCTTACAGGAGGGTACCAATGATAAAGACAGTACTCCAATCTGGGCTCACCGTTGCCCTATATAATGGAATCACTCAAAATTTATTCTTAATTTATATCTAAGCCATTTATTTAATGACACACAGTCAAGATTCCAGCATTGTGACATGCCACTCTTCCTAACCTAAAAAGACTTATTTATGCCTACTGTCTGTTAGCCAGCCAATCTTCTATCCATGCTAATAATGCTACTGTCTACATCATGAGCTTATATTTTCTGCACTAACCTTTGTGGCATTTTATCAAATGCCTTCTGGACATATAAGTACAGTATATTCATCAGTTCCTATTATCCACAACACACATTACTTCTTCAAAGACTTTCTTTTTCACAAACCTGACTCCACACTGTCATTTTTCTGAAGAATGGTCTTGACCCAAAACGTCAGCTTTCCTGCTCCTCTGATGCTGCTTGGCCTGCTGTGTTCATCCAGCTCTACACCGTGTTATCTCAGATTCTCCAGCATCGGCAGTTCCTACTATCTCCACACTGTCATAATATCTTAACAATTCCCCTCTGTCAGATATTTAGCTAACAGACCTATATTCCTGATTAATGTTTCCATTCCTTTTTGAAGGAAAGAGCTCCATTTAGCTGTTTCCCAATGTAAAGGGACCTACCCCTAATTTAGAGTGCTTTGAAAAATTAAAAATCAATTATCTATTGCTGTTTCTTTGAAAACCCTGGGATCAAGCACCCAGACTTTTGTCAGCCCTCAACTCCAACCTTTTACAATTTACTAAAAGACCACTTCTCTGGTGAGTGTAATTTTTCTGATGCCTCCTTCCCCTCCATACATGATTTGCAGCTGCTTGTGAGATGTTGCTTGTATATTACCGAAAACTTACTGCCAGTGCCTCTGCAATTTGCACTTTCACTTCCCTTAGTTTGTTGGATATATCTTTCAGCCAAGCCTTCTACCTCCATCTTTTGGCCCCTAATCAGGAACTGTAAAGCTCTTTCTGCTATCATTTTACCATTTATGTCTGTAGAAGACACTTGCATTTCAGAATTTATTCTATTTTAGTTAAATTGCCAGTGTTTTCTCATTTTCCTTTGCCTCTTGATGGAATTTTAAAAAGCAACAGCACATCCCATTGGTAAACAGAAATAAAGGAGTACAACAAATGATATCTTTTTCAATTGTCTATTCATCTTAATATGCAAGGAAGTAAAACTGACCACCCAAGAAATGTCACAAAAGCCTGAGCTAAAGACAGATCAATCATTGCCAAACAAGTGCTTTATTTTAACTGCTAAATGCTTCAACTAAGTGAGTGACAGATGATCTTTCAAGGAAACAGTGTAGTTGTTGCCTCACTTCAGCATATATTTCATTCATTAATCTAGACGTAAAGTTAAGAAAAATTATCTGCGGTAGGCACACAGGTTCAACTGTTCATTAGAACTGAAATTCAGACTCTGCTATGGATTATAAACCTATACTGTACATCTAAATTTGCTGGTACACTAAATCTGCGCTGTATCAATACACCCTTGACAGTACACAATCAAAGATCATTGCAAGGAGATTGCTAAGTGGAATTGCAGCTCATGACGCAAGCTAAGAAAATGGGGACCAAACAGAAACTTTACATGCAATTATGTAGAACTAGTCTCGAATGTATTGCTGACATAATAGATTCAAATAGGCCTTGGGTTTGTGTATATTTGTGGTAATGGAATAATGTTGCATCTGTCACTCAACCTAGTTATTTGGTGTTATTTGATCTACATTACATTACTTTAGCCCTTTGCAATGTAACGTGCTTATTGCCGTTTTGCAGATAAGATGTATCTTCCATATGTTGCATTTTATTTGTAATGTAACATTTAATTTGCTTTAGTATGGGTTTTTGTGTGTTTTATATATTTTGGTTGTAATTTAACAGTACAGTGCAACATTGCTTAAACAATGATGCTTATACATTTTTCATGCTGTCTTCCACCCAATGGCCTCTATGCATGTAAGTAACTGTGTTTGAGTGACATTAACTTTTCTCCCTAATTCCATTGTTTTATTTTTGTTTGTCTCATCAGCATTACAGAAATTAAAACTGCATTATATTTTGTTGGAAAATTAGTTTCTGTATTTGATCAATAAAGATTAAACTTTTGAAAATCAAATTGATGTGAACAGCCAGGAGTACAGCAAGTGTGTATCTTGTTTAACCACACTTATGTTAGTGCAGTTGTGATGTACAGTAGCAAATTTGTCAAATTTGCCACACAGAACTCAACAAAGCCACTTAGACATAGAGTCATAAAGCACAGAAACAAATCCTTCAGTCCATCTTGTCCATGCTGACCAAGTTTCCCCAACTGAACAAGTCCCAATTGCCTGCATTTGTCCCATATCCTTTCCTATTCATGTTCTTATCCAAATGTCTTTTAAATGTTGTTAGTGTGTCTGCATCTACCACTTCCTCTGGCAGTTCATTCCACACAAGAACTACCTTCTGTGTGAAAAAGTTCTCTCTTCAGTCCCTTTCAAACCTTTCTCCTCTCACCTTAAAAATATCCCCCTAGCTTTGAACTCATCCACCCTAGGGAAAAGACCATTTCTATTTACATCATCTATGCCCTTCATGATTTTATAAACCTCCATAATATCACCTCTCAACCTCCAATGTTCCAGTGAAAATGGTTCTAGCCTGTCCTTACAACTCCAACCCTCCAGTCCCGGCAACATACTGGTAAACATTTTCTGAATCCTGTCCAATTTAAAAATATCCTTTCTGTGGTGAGCTGTGAGTGCATTGTGAAAGAACCCTGAACGCCTGACACCTCATTCACCTAACGTGATTTCTCTGTCACTTGTTCAGTCTGTGCCATGAAGTGTGAGGCTTACAACTCAGTAGCTTATTTTTCCATCTGTCCCTTCCCATTATTTCATATTGGCATTGTGTCAGTCATCCTGTCAGCTGAGAAGGACATGGTGTTGCCAGCAGTAATTCATGGTAGACTGAGAATAGATGTTGATTGAGCACAGGTGGAGTAATGAAATTCTGTATTGAGGTTGTATTTAAAAGACTGCAGTTTGGACATTTTCCATATTAAAAGAGACATACCTCTGTAATTCTGTGGTTCTCAGACATTCCCTCTAAATTATGGTATAATATCTATAATGTGAGAGTTCTGCATGTAAAGTATATTTTCATAATGCTTTTTCAAAAATAAGTTCCTTACTTGCAAAGAGCAATAAGATGGATATTCTTGCTTCTCACTGCAGAATCAGTCTATCCTTGGTAGGAAAATGAAGAAAACAGGCACAGAGACACCTGTATAAAGCAGGAGAGGCCAGAAACATGAGATTAGCAGGAGCAAAGGAATAGCAAAAACATGGGAAGTGCAAGAACATAAAGAGATTAAGGCAGTCCTCAAGTGCCGTTCATTCTTGCTGTTCCCCTGTCACTGTCATATTAGTTCACAAAACCTCTGAAAAGTCTCTACGGACCACACTTTAAGAATAACTATGTTCATTGCGGGTTCCAGCAGAGAAAAGCAATCTACCACAGTGACTCCTGTGATAACTTCACACTATAATGAGTTATTAATGTGATAATTTCAAGGGGAAGTGTCATTAAGAGGATGTTTATGATCTTAATTAGTTACACAGATTTAAGATGTGTGAGGCTAAATGTATCTGTCAATGTGAAATGAGACATTATGAAAATATAATGCAGCTTTAACTGAGTGATGAAATTGCTATGTAACACTCATAATTCCCTGTAAGTACATCAGAAATTAGTTAGTGTTTCGTGTACTTTACAACAGCAGTAATGAATGCACCTTTCTACCATTAATAATTCTGGCATTTCCTTTAATATTGTGGCTGAAGGCAAAGTCTATGGTGTTATTTCTGTTGTCTTTAGAAACTGGCAACATTATTACAGGTGACGAATGCTCCCATTGGCATTTTTTTTTTCCCCATTTGGAGTTTTAAGTTGTTTCTAGTTTGGTATATTTGTGGAACTTATACCCCACTTCATGACTTATCTGGTTGATGTTCACTTGTCTGAGCCAGTTGTCTTAACAGTAATGGTTTCCTGGCTTCTAAATATCCTCAGTAACTTTCCCACAATCTGTCTTTTAACAATATCAATAGTATTTAAGTGCAAGCATTGCAGCTAGGAAAGGAAAGCCTACCAGATTAATTAATACAAGGGGCTCATGTGAGTGAGTGCTATGAAACTGGTGCGCACCCACGTTATTAGTGCATTAAGTACTGTCTAGGCTCCTACTGACATCAGCTAAGTGGTCACAGATCATACAAATTCTTCTGCAAGCCCTGACTTCGAATTATCCTAAGGTATATATTTCAAAGTAGGTGACTAGAAAAAGTACCCGGTGTGGCTTCCTCTACATTGGGGAAACCAAGCGGAGGCTTGGGGACCGCTTTGCAGAACACCTCCGCTCAGTTCGCAATAAACAACTGCACCTCCCAGTCGCAAACCATTTCCACTCCCCCTCCCATTCTTTAGATGACATGTCCATCATGGGCCTCCTGCAGTGCCACAATGATGCCACCCGAAGGTTGCAGGAAGAGCAACTCATATTCCGCTTGGGAACCCTGCAGCCCAATGGTATCAATGTGGACTTCACGAGCTTCAAAATCTCCCCTTCCCCCACCGCATCCCAAAACCAGCCCAGTTTGTCCCCTCTCCCCACTGCACCACACAACCAGCCCAGCTCTTCCCCTCCACCCACTGCATCCCAAAACCAGTCCAACCTGTCTCTGCCTCCCTAACCTGTTCTTCCTCTCACCCATCCCTTCCTCCCACCCCAAGCCGCACCTCCATCTCCTACCTATCCCCTCCCTACCTCCCCACCTATACTCTCCTCTCCACCTATCTTCTTTTCTCTCCATCTTCGGTCCGCCTCCCCCCCTCCCTATTTATTCCAGAACCCTCACCCCATCCCCCTCTCTGATGAAGGGCCTAGGCCCGAAACGTCAGCTTTTGTGCTCCTGAGATGCTGCTGGGCCTGCTGTGTTCATCCAGCCTCACATTTTATTATTTTAAAAGTCCTACTGAGTTTTGCATCTTTACATATACACACATGAAAAGTACCATTATGGAAACTTATATTCTCCTCAGAATCTTAAAGATTAATTGATTCATGTGAGAGAGCAACCTGGAGCAAGTTAAAACATAATAGTGAGATTCTTGGAAAGTAAATAAACATTAAGCTGTCAAGATAAAGCCTCAGACAAGTGTTATTCCCCAGGAGCATATCTCTCTTGTTATGAAAAGTTCACCGAAGGCAAAAAATTCCATTACACTAAGAAAACCCAATAAAAGTCTGCATTTCATTGCTGTAACTGGTTAAGGTGTTCAGCAAAACAGTATGTCGTTTAGAAAGAAAAATAGAAGTAGCTAGAAAAGCTTAGCAGATCTGGCAGCTTCTGTGAAGAGAAATCAGTTAATCTTTCAGGTCCAATGTCCTTTCTTCAGTAGGTCATTCAGGACGTGTTTTCCCATGTTCTGGAAGTTTGCTCATAAAATAGTCAATATTTTATAATGCAATTTTGTTTATTTTGTTTTTGTTTTCCGTAATATGGTTTATTGAAAAATTGCAAATTTATGGCATGAAAAGCAATTTTATGGATAAACAAAATGTGTATGTGTGCAATCTTACAATCAGCCCTTCTGTATTTATCAATATTTTGTTTAGCCACCTTCCCATTTTAAAATTGCTCACTATTCAATTGCAGTATTAAATGCATTTCATTACATCTCATTTTTTAATACCAGTATTCAAAGAACAACTTGTTATTAGACATCAGCCACTTTAGAATAAGCAATATTTATTTTCAGTTTGGTGCATCAGATCCTAACAGAGTTTACAAACCTCAATGGTTATTTCCAGAAATGCTGAATTTTTTTCCCTTGTATTTTAGCTGCTTTGCAAACATTTGTAATGCTCATAATATGCAACTCATTCTCTCAGTGGGCTTCCTTTTCAGTCTTTGACCAACTAGACCTTGTTACATATGAAGAGGTAGTAAAACTACCAGCCTTCAGAAGGAAGACGCTAGTCTTACTAGGTAAAAAAAAATTAGTAAAATAACATTTTGGAATGGCAATTAGAAAACAACACCACCAAAATTATATTTTAAAAATGAATTAAGACTTTTCCATTTTTGCCTTTTTTGTTTGTGGGAAAGGGGCCCATGGAGTAGGGCGAAGACACATTAAAAACACTCTGATCACAAAGCATCCAGACAGATTTGCATACCCTATTCCACGTAAGTGATCATTTTTGAAATATTGTGTTTGTGAAATATAATTAATAACTAAATTTATTACATTAAAGTCATGGTTCATTGGAGAGCCATGATTGTGTATGATTTCTCTCATGCGCAAGCGTAAAACCAGTATCATGCTACAAATGCCACTTAAAGGCTACCTACTGGCATGCATTTTTCTCCAAACTGAAGGATGGTCTGACCCATGGAACACTCTCAATCAATGTCAGTTGTATGAGTCAAGAAATGATTGTCACATGAGGTGCATTGAAAAGTGTTGCTTTGCATGCAATACAGGCAGATCATACCACACAAAGTGCATTAAGGTAGCAGAACAAAGGATAGAATAAAGTGTTACAGCTGCAGAGAAGATACCGAGAGAGAGATCAGAATTTGTGACGTCTTTCAAAAGTCTCGTAAAAGCAGGAAAGAAGCTGTTCTTGAATCCATTTGTATCTAAATTCAAACTTTTACATCTTCTGTCCAATGCAAAGTAAACAGAAGGCTAGTTTGTGTGACAGACAGGGCTGTATTCATGACTCTAGTTTCTTGCGGTCTTGGGAAGAGCAGTTTCCATACTACGCTATGATGCATCCAGATAGGATGCTTTCCATGGTGCATTTATAAAAATTCGTAAGAGTCCTTGTGGATATGCCAAATTTCCTTAGCCCCCAGAGGAAGTAGAGATGTTATGCTTTTGTGACCGTCATGTTGACATGGGTGGACATATCAGATTGTCGGTGATTATTACTCCTAGAACTTGATGCTCTCGACCAAGTCCACCTCAGCGCCATTGGTGCGAAGAGGGGTTTGCCCTCTACTCTGCTTCCTGAAGTCACTGACTAGCCCCTGCATTTTGCTGACATTGATGGAGATATTTGTCTCTACACTTTGCTGCCAAGCACTCAGTTTTTTTTCCCTGTCTTATGATTTTTTGAGATCTGACCTGCAACTGTGGTGTGTTCAGCAAACTTGTAAATGGAGTTAGGGTGGAATTTGACCACACAGTCATGAGTGTATAACGAATATAGTAGGGTCTGAGTATACAGCCTTACAGGGCACCTGTGTTGAGGATTATGGTGGAGAGGTGTTGTCACCTGTTTTCACTGACTACAGTCTGTGACTTAAAGTCAGGGATCCAGTTGGAGGGAGGGAGCTTGAGACTTAGGTCTCAGAGTTTACAGATGGGTTTGTTTAAAAAATAATGTTGAAGGCGGAGCTGCAGTCATAAATAGGAGTCTGAAGTAGGTATCCTTGTTATCCAGATATATCAAGAATGAGTGTAGGGGCAGGGAAATGGTGACTGCTGTGTACCTGTTGCGCTAGTAGGTAAATTGCAAAGGAGCAAGGCAATTGGTAGGCTGGAATTGATGAGCAATGACTAACCTCTCGAAGCACTTCATAATTATGGAGATCAGAGCCACCAGGTGGTAGTCATTGAGGCATGCTGCATGATTTTTCTTTAGCACCAGGATGGCGATGGTCATCTTGAAGCAGGTGGGGACATCCATCACCAGCATCTTGTTGGCAGCAACTGGGGGTGCAGTAAACACTAGTTTGAAAATCCAAATGCTCTGAGCCATTTCCCACCTCCCTAGCATCAGCAACAGCTTCAGCCTGCTGATCGAGGAGCTCTTTCCTCCGACAGTCCACAACAGTAACCTAGCTGCTGCATCTTTTGTTTAATTTGTATGTTTCGAAAAGTTTGGCATCCTAAAATGGCATCCTATTGCTGCTTTCAAGCTTAAGGACTTCACATTAGTTCTCCAGCTTTTAGGATCCACCACCACTCAATTTGATGGCAAACCCACACTCTGACAACTAATTTGCCTATTGAGGAAATCACAGATGTTTTTCCCCCAATGCAAGCTTTTGACACCCAGTAGAGCTGATTTCCTGAAGCCTTCAGGGAAACTTCTCCCAATGTCTCACCCACTAATTACATCTGTGCTTGCTAACTTATATTTACTTGCAGCTCATCAACGTTTCTGATTTAAATTTTGTACTGATGTTCAAATCCTTTTGAGACCTCACCACTACCTATCCCTCTGACTCTGACACCCTGGAACTGCAGAATCTTCTGGCATCTTTGTGCTTTTTTGACTCCAGTTTTTTTGTTCATACGGCTCCTGCTGCCTTCATCCGCCATTGGGGACCATGCTTTCGGCGACATAGGCTCCAGCTTCTGCAGTTTGTTCCCTAAACCTCTCCGCCTCCCTCACTCTCACATTAAAATCTATATTAAGGCTTCTCCTAAAGCATACCCACGTGCCCAGACTTTTGGTTACCCCTCTTATTGTCTGTTCCTTTTTATCTGGTTACACTCATTTGAAACATCTTTGGTTTTTTATGTTGAAGGCATTATTTTCATAGAAGTTGCTGTTGTCTTGATGACACCCAGCCTCAATTTCAGAATACCAGTGCCATCAGAAGCGAAAAATATCATATATTTAATTGTTATCTATGCTACGACCAATCACGTCACGCTATTCAGCTAATGAAATAAAAGTTACCAACTGTGGTCACACATTCTCTAAGTTTAAATGTACTACTTCAATTGACTACAGTAAAGCCTAATATAGTTTCTGGTTTAAACTGCCTGCTTCCTGTGAAGAAATTTAGATTGAGGAGCAAGTCATGAGTTGCAACCTTAAATTGTGCCGGCAGTTTCTCTCAATAATACGCGATTGCTTGTCTTCATAGATACTACCAGACCTGCCAGAAAAGATGAAGAAAATGGTAAAAATTACCATTTTGTTTCACATGATCAAATGATGCAAGATATTTCCAATAATGAATATCTGGAGTATGGCAGCCATGAGGATGCGATGTATGGAACAAAGTTGGAAACGATACGCAAAATCCATGAACAAGGACTAATTGCAATACTTGATGTTGAACCCCAGGTAATGATAAATAGTTGACGGTCAAACAGTGGACAGAAACAAAGCATTTGAAGTTGAAGACTTCCTTTAGGTCTTGTTTTTAAACACAATCTCAGATAAGAGGGTTGATGTTATTAATAGATCGACATTAGTTGATGCCAGTATTGACATTTGTTGGCATGATATGCAGTTCCGCAACACACATGTTCACAAATTTGTAAGAGCCATAATCTACATTTATATACCCTTTTGTCTTTTATCATCAACTGTTTTCTTTTGGATGGACGAAGGAAGAAAGGCAATGTGGTAAAATTACCAGTAAATGTAAACACTTTTTGATTGTTTAGTAATAATTGCCTCAGACCAGGAAGAAGCACAGAAATGTAATTTGATCAAATGTTTGGTCCAGTACAGATTCCTCATTGACCGAATATAACTAATGGTGGTGGAACCACACACACAGTGATGGACCCAGTTAGCACTGAGTTAATTGATTTCATTTGGCACAATAGGGACACTGTAACTGGGTTGAATCTGAGAAATTATGGAGGTGACATTGGAAAGACTCTCTCTCTGATCATTTAACAGTGACCTCTTTTGGAAGTGCATGAATGTAAATTTTGAGGAAAGGAACAGGCTGACCACATATTCTTTGTAGTCAAATAACCGACCAGTAAGACTCCCAGTTTCTAACTTGGTGAGATAATAGAAAGTATCATGCATCAGTAAAATGGCAACCAAGTAATTGTCAACTGTTTTCAACAAAGGAAGAGAGAAAAATAATGTAACACTATGAAATACCAGAATAAAGCAGAGGTGACATTTTGCTAATCATGCATTCTGTACAGAATTTGATGCTTTCTGGCACTTAAAATAAGAGATCAGGTAGATCATAAAGTCATAGAGCTATACAGCTTAGAAATAGACTCTTCAGTCCAACTTGTCCATTTGGACCAGATGTTCTACAATTTTGTAATTTCAAACAGCACTTTTGCAAACTAGATTAAGATTCTTTTACTTTAACTATGAAATTTGTGTCAAATCTGTTTTATTTGGCGATTTATGTAAAGCGGATCCTAAGAGCCATTGAACATTGCTGAAGTTTATTGTTTAACCAAAATCTAATCTCTTTGAAGTAGGTTGAAATTATTCTCCTGGAATGATTAAAATTTACTTTCACCCATTCTTAGTAAGAACATTTACTTTCCATGTTGTTAACACAACATACTAAAAATTGATAGAAGATTTTCCATTTTATGTAAATACGATGAGGATGAGATTCTCTCCTGGGAAGATTAAGAATTAAATTCATATGAAATAAATAAGAAAAGTGAACTGTGATTCTCATTTTTGCCATGAAAGACTGCAAACCAATACAGATGGCATATGTATAGTTCCTGCTCCCCAGTCAAACTGTTCTGTTTTATCCTTACTTACATGTCAGCGGTTTAATCTGTTTCAAGTAATAACACTGAGCTGTTCAGTGACTAACTGTCTGGAGTGCAGTCTAAAAAATGACAAAACAATATTTTGTATTCTAAACAAAAATGAAGTTGCTTTCCTATGTCCGGAAAACCGACAGGTTTACTATACCATAAGACCGTAAGATGTAAGAGAAGTCGGCCATTTACCCCATTAAGTGTGCTCTGCCATTCAATGAGATCATGGCTTTCCAATAATTCTCACACCCACCTTCCTCCCTTTTCCCTATAACCCTTGATTACCTTTATAATTAAAAACATCTTTTCCAATCTTGTGTGTACTTAACAACCCAGCCTTGACAGCCTCTGAAAGAAGAAATTCCTCCTCATATTTTAGTCTTAAATATGTAATCTCTTTTTTTCTGAGATTATGCCCTCTAGTTCTATACCCTTCCGTAAGGCAAAGCAATCTTTCCATATCTACCCTGTTAAATTATTTAAAAATATTGAGTTGTATGTATCAATAAAGTCACCTCTCATTCTTCTAAGCTCCAATGAGTACAGCCTCAGCCTCTGCTCATAAGAGTGTGCTAGCATAGTTGGTGTTGGCATTGTGAATTTTCTGTGGATTCCTCCGATGCCAGTATACCAAAACAGTTTGTCGTATTCCATCTGTAGTCTGACAAGTGCCTTTTATAGTTTTTTTGCAAAGCCTCTTACTTTTCTCCATTCCCTTTGAAATAAAGTCCAGCATTCTATTTATCATCCGTATTACTCACTGAACTTGGATGCTAACTTTTTGTGATTCAGGGGCAAAGACTCCAAAAAACCCTCTGCTCTGTAGCTTTCTGCAGCTTTTACTTGTCTATTTAAATAACATTTAGCTCCTCAATTCTTCTCGTCAAGATGCATTATCTCAAATTTTCCCACATTATGTTCTAAGTTTTTTTGCTCAGTCAGTTAACCTGTCTATATCCCTCTACATATTCTTTGCATCTTCCTCTCCATTTGCCTTTCTGCATATTTTTGTCATTTGCAAACTTAGCAATAGTACATTCACTTTCTTCATCTGAGTCATGTATGTATATTGTAAATAATTTTGGCCCCAGCACCAACCCTTGAAGTGCTCTACCAGTTACAGATTGCTTTCCTTAAAATCCACACCTATTTCCCCAAGCCCAACTCTCTGTCCTCAACAAGGCAGCTAAGATACAGTACCTTATACAATGCCTTCTGAATTCTAGCAAACATTGTCAGACATGATTTCCCCTTCATGAAGCCATTCTGACTCAGTTTGAACATATTATGTATTTCTGAATGCTTTGCCATTACACCCTTTATAATAGACGCTAATATTTTCCCAATAACAGATGTTAAACTAACAAACTAATTTCGGTATTGTTATCCAAATAGATGCTCTGTCATGCTGTTATATCCTTTTGCTTTGTAAGCCTCCATTTCCCCTCTACTAAGCTTCCCCCTGCCCACAGATTAGTTTAAAGCTCCATAAACAACGTAGTTATTTGATTTGCCAGAACTTTAATCCCAGCATGGTTCACGTGAAGCTCATTCTACCCCTCTACTGGTGCCAGTGCCCCGGGACAGCACGGTGGCTCAGTGGTTAGCACTGTTGTCTCACAGTACCAGGGACCCGGGTTTGATTCCAGCCTCGGGCAACCGCCTGTGTGGAGTTTGCATATTCTCCCTGTGTCTGCGTGGGTTTCCTCCAGGTGCTCCGGTTTCCTCCCACAGTCCAAAGATGTGCAGGATAGGTGGATTGCCACGAAAATTGCCCGTGGTGTTCAGGGATGTATAGATTAGGTGGGCTATAGAGGGATAGGTCTGGGTGGGGTGCTCCCAGGGTCAGTGGGGACATGTTGGGCTGTAGGAACTGCTTCCACACTATAAGGATTCTATGAACTGAAACACATTCCTCTATGCTAAACTTAGAACTAAGCATTTATCTGCTTAACTTTATTTTTCCAATGCCAGTTTCCCATGGCTCAGGTAGTAATCCAGAGATGATTACCTTGGAGATTCAGCTTTTTAAATTGGCTCGTAACAGTCCAGAATCTTTCAGCAGCATCACCTTCCAGTTCTATCAATGTCATTGGTGCCAACATGGATGAGGAGTATTGGATCCGTTCTCTCCCTCTCAAATTCTCCTCCAACTTTGTAGAGATGCCCTTAACCCTGGCATTGGGCAGGAAACACAGCATTCAGGACTCCCATTCATGGCTGCAAGAAACAGTATTTGTTCCTCTAATTATGCTATCCCCTACCACAACACAATCCTACCTCCTCCCCCACTTAAATGTCTCCCTGTACCAAGTTTCTGTGGTCATTTTGTTCATTCTTCCTACAGTCTCCATTCTCGTCTGCACGTTTTAAAGAATATTGTAAGCCCTGTGCAATTGAAGGAGCTGAGACTCCTCAGTTTTAAGCCCCAGACCTTTTCCCTGTGTCACCTCCAGTCACATCCTCCTATCTGTAGTCACAGGCATAGTTTGAGGGATGTGACTGCCCTCTAAGGCAAATAGTCCAGGTAATTCTCCCTTTCCTTGATGTGGCATTCTGTTTGCAGCTCAGGCTCCAGCTTTTCAACTTGGACCCAAAGTTCCTCAAACTACAACCACTTACTGCAGATGTGTTCAGTCTGGATCACATTGGTACCCAACAGCTTTCACATGTTCTGCCATCGGTATCATATTTGATATATCTTATAAGTTTTTATTTGACATTCCCTGTTCTTCACTCTTTACTATAATGATATTCATCTTAAATGTTATCATATTCTTTTTATTTGTTTTCCTTAAATCTCATCCCAACACATGAAACCAAGTGACAAGATTATCCCTTAACGCAGATAGCGTTCCACGTTGAATAAAGGATGCACTTCATTCTTTTGGTGGAGCGGAAGGTTTCAAGTCTCAGACATGATGTACATGAAATATACGAGATGTGAATTTAGATGTTCAACTCCAGTTTTCACTAATCCTCTTAACTCTTGACCTCTCACAGGCTCTAAAGGTTTTACGAACTGCTGAGTTTGCCCCATTTGTCGTTTTTATTGCTGCGCCAACCATTACTCCAGGCATGACTGAGGTAAGATGGCAATTCTGAAGTTTTGTCTTTGTTTGTGTTACAGATTTTGTATGTCCTGCCTTACAATTTAATCTCTTGCTGTACCAGAATTGAGCTGAAGGCTTGACTGAATATCTGATTGCCAATTTAATATTATGATAACCTGTTCCTGTTGAGATGTTTCTCTTTGATTTGGAGCCATAGCTACAACTAAATAAAGATGTCTTTTAAATTTCAACACATTTGTATCCTTCCTTAAATAAGGTGACCAATACTATGTGCAGTTTTCTGGATGCAGGCTTACCGGTGCCCTGGCTAACTGAAGTATGACCTCAGAGATAATGGGAACGGCAGATGCTGGAGAATCCAAGATAATAAAGTGTGAAGCTGGATGAACACAGCAGGCCAAGCAGCATCTCAGGAGCACAAAAGCTGACGTTTCGGGCCTAGACCCTTCGGTCTAGGCCCAAAACGTCAGCTTTTGTGCTCCTGAGATGCTGCTTGGCCTGCTGTGTTCATCCAGCTTCACACTTTATTATCTTGAAGTATGACCTCCCTACCTTTGTATTCAATTCCCCTGAAAATAAGTGATAAAATTCTATTTGCTTTCCCAATTATTTGCTCTGCCTGTGATTCATGCACAAAGACGTTAGGATCCCTCAGTATCACAATTTCTTACCATTTAAACAATAAGCTTTTTTTATTCTTCCTGCTAAAACAGACAATACATGGCTCGATCAGGCCACCAGAGAATTTGAATATTAAAATTAGAATTTTGAATTTGAAACATTGTTGGACCAAGAACCAATGTAGATCCATGAGCACAAGGATTACAGACAAATGGTGCAAATTAAGATGTTGTGGGGTTTGGATGAGTTCACAATTACAGTGGGTGCAACATGGAAGCATGGTTTGGAGACCATTGGAATTATCATGTCTAAAGGTAACTAAAGCATGGATGAGGGCTGGGTTTTGGTAGAGATGGGATTTATTACAAAGGTTTGTTTTGGAGTTAGAGGATATGTAAACAAGAGTTCAGATCAGAGTCATTTAGGATGACAATGTTGAAAACAATAGAGTTCAGCCTGAGATTACGACAAGGCAGCAAATGGGATGCATGACTGGGGAAGAGCATTTTTGCAGGGTGATGGGAGTTAGTGTTGAGTATAGTTGGATACAATTATGTGATAATCAACCTTGTGTTTTCAGACAATTTTGTTGAAGGGCAATATATAAATCAAGCAGTGGAGGGAGGGACTCTGCATAGACCTTTGGGATAGTCCAAAGATAATGGTGAGAATGCAGGAGGAGAGGACGTTATAAAGAAGCAGCCACAGGTAAGGTACAAGACCAGATTTAAGGGGAGACAGTGGCGTAGTCATGATCTTACTGGACATGTAATCCAGAGGCCCAAGCTATTGCTCTAGGAACATGCGTTCACATTCCACCACAACTTTGATAGAATTTTTTGTCAGTAAGTAACTTTTAATTAAAAGCTAGTCTAATAGCGACCATAAAATTGTTAACAATTTTCATTTCAAAAAAAAAAGACATCTGGTCACTAATGTTCTTTAGAGACAGAAATCTGTCATTGTTACCCAGTCTGGCTTATGTGACATTCCAGTTTCTGACAGTCATATAGCGTAGCAACCCACTGAGTTCAAGGGCCACTAGGGATGGGCAGTAAATGCTGACCTTGCCAGCAAAACCCACATTTGATAAAAGAATAAAGAAAAAAAAAAATCACTTCTGTCTACCTTCACCTTTTTTCCAAATTCAGAAAATTGTCCCATGCTTTTAATTCCAATTCTCGCCAACCTTCCGGGCTCACTCTGAATAAAAGTGTTGAACTGTTTCTGCTTTCTGGTCAGTGTTGTGGTATAAATCCATGCCCACCAAAAATCAAGTTGAGACTGTCCAAAATCCATTATTGAAAGTCTACAACTGCGAAAAGATTTTCACAGAATAAATGCCTAAAGATCTGCGGATGCTGTAAATCAGAAACAAAAACAGAAGTTGCTGAAAAAGCTCAGCAGATCTAGCGGCACCTCTGGAGAAAAATCAGTGTTAACGTTATATGTCCAGTGACCCTTCCTCAGAACTGATGGGAACTGGGAAAACATCGGTTTACATGCAGAAGATAGGGTGGAGGGAGTGGGTAAGATATAAACAATAGGTGGGGATAGAGCCCAAGGAGAGAGAAGAACAGTTGGACAGACAAAGGAGTTGATAACGATCTGGCTGGGAGGGTGAATAGCTGTTAATGGAGACAGTTAGTGACAAACAGCAGGCAGTGCGTAATAGCAGACTGTGTGATAACAAGGCCTGGTGTGTAGGATAGGTGGGTAGTCATGGGAGAATTCAGGCCCTCAACATTGAGCCCAGAGGGCTGCAGGGCCCCCAAGCGGAAAATGAGGTGGTGTTATTCCAGCTTGCATTGAGCTTCACTGAAACACAGATGTTGGCCAGGGAACAGGCTGGTGTGTTGAAGTGATATGTAACTGGAAGCTCTGGGTCTTTTTTTTGCGAGCAGTACACGTTCTGCAGAGCAGTCACCTAGTCACTGCTTTGTTCCCCTGATGTAGAAGAGGCTACTTGTGAGCAGCAAATGCAGCAGACTAGGTTGTGGGAAGTGCAGGTGAAGGTATGTTTGGGCCCTTGGATACTGAAGAGGGAGGAAGTAAATGGGCAGGTGTGACATCTTCAGCGTTTGCAGATGAAGGTACCGTGGGGCTGTGGAGGTACATTGTTGGGTATGAGGAAAGAGTAGACCAGGGTGTCCTGGAAGAAACAGTCCCTGCAGAAGGCGGACAAGGGAGGAGAAGGCAATATGTGTTTGGTGGTGACATCTCGCTGGAGGTGGCAGAAATATCGCATGATGATCTTCTGGATGTGGATGCTGGTGCGATCATTGGTAAGGACAAGGGGATCCCCAATTGCTGTTGTGGGGGGAGAAGAAAGGTGGTGAGAGCGGAAGTGCAGGAGGTGGGTCGGGCACGGTTGAGGGCCCAGTCAACAACAGTGCTGAGGAATACTCAGATGAGGGAGAAGGTAGACATTCCGGACTCTCCCTTGTCAAAGTCGGCCTCAGCGTTACATATGCGATGAAGATGAAGGAAATGAGAAAAAGGGATGAAGTCTTTATCGTAAGTCGGGTGCAAGGATATATAGTCCAGGTAGCTGTAGGAGTCAGTGGATTTGTAGTGGATATTAATGGCCAGTCTATCCCCAGAGAAGGAAACAGAAATGTTGAGGAAGAAAAGGGAGGGATCAGATATAGACCAAGTGAAAGTGAGGGCAGGATGGAAATTGGAAGCAAAATTGATGAAATTTTCCAATTCCTGACAAAAGAGGGAAACAGCACCAATGATATCATCGATAAAATCAGAGAAAGAGTTGTGAGCGGGGGCCGGAGTAGGACTGGAACAAGGAATATTCCATGTACCCCACTGTCCCCTCTAAGTTTTGGAAGCGAGGTATAGACTGGGTGACTGCTTCACAGAACATCTGTGTTCTGCTTGCAGAAAAAGACTCCGAGCTTCAGTTGCCAGCCATTTTAACACACCACCCTGTTCCCTGATCAGCATCTCCTCCTCTGGCTTGTCGCAGTGTTCCAGTGAAACTCGGCTCAAGCTGGAAGAATAGCGCCTCATTTTCTGCTTGGGGACCCTGCAGACCCCTATCCCACAAACCAGCTAGTTCATCAGTTTCCATTAACAGCTACTCACCCTCCTAGCCAGATTGTTATCAACTCCCTTGTCTGCCCAACTGTCCTTCTGTCTCTTTGGGCTCTACTAGCCCTATTGTTTACTCCTTACACCCTCCCTGTCTCCCTGTTTTCTGCATACTATACAATACATTCCTAGCTATCCATTAGTTCTGAGGAAAGATCACCAGACCCAAAATGTTAACTCTGATTTTTCTTATGAGATCCTGCCAGATCTGCTGAGTTTTTTCAGCAACTTGTGTTTTTGTTTAAAAGACTTCAAGATTGGATCACAGATCCCGTAACTGGATGGATAAGATCTCCAATCTCGTGTGCTGTCCAGTCCCCTAATAGCAGCACTGATTCCATAGCCAAATGTGGAGCACCATTAACATGGTTGTAGACCAGTCAATTTAAAAGAATAAAGAAGCATAAATGCAGGAGGCAGCAATGGGAGTCTATGCTGATGAGGAACGGTTATGAAAATGAAATTCTTGACAAAAGAATTTGTAGCAAAGATGCTTCACAAACTAATTGATTTGTAAGTTTCAATTTGCTTTCTCTGTATGCAAATTCTGTTTCACTTTCTCTTCCTTTTGTTTGTCTGTTATAATTGGTTTTCATTTAAACTCACGTTTTATGTTTATTTCCTTGCATCCTTTCTGATTTTAACATAGCTCCCAAGGTGGTGCAAAAAGCTACCTGTAAGTATTTGCATTCGCCAAGGTTCTGTGTATGAAACTGGTGGCATAGCTGTAGCAATGAGTGGTGCAGTAGTTTTCGCTGAGGAAAGGTTAGCTTTTTTTCCAGTCGATGTATAGTTAATATGAGCCCAAGCATTTTTTTGGTAAATGAAACTTCTCTAATCATTGTAATTACTTAATCAAAGTGTCTGCAAAATGAAGGTTAACCTATGTCACTGCTGTCATAACCAAGATGCTTACTACTTTTCTAAAAGTCAATAAATTGTTAATCTTCTATTTTCAATATTGCTGAAAAAAGAAACATATTGCTGAAACTTTTCATCTTCCACTCATCAGGAAAAACATGACAGTACCAGACTTCACAGATCGCAGTAATTTATGCAACAGGTATAAAGGGTATCAGTTGGTTGGCAAGTCAGCTTTGGCTGAGATATTGCCATGGAAACTTCTAATTAGTTTATTACGTGAAAACATTGTTTTGATGTAACAGAGTATCCATGTGCATAATGTGTACAGTACCTCATTATTTAGCATGGGAGATCAAACAGAATCCAGAAGAATCCTTCATAATGTTAGGTAGGGAAATAAATATTGTGTAGTTTGGTTAAATAAATTGACTATGTTCTGTATCATGTTGTCTCTTGAGTAATGCACAAATTTGAATTAAGTAATTTTCATTTTTCACCAATTTTAGTTGGTGCCTGCTTTGCTAGTTTCACAAAGAAGAATATGAAAATAACAACCTGAGTTTCTGCAATCTAGTTAATGTAGAAAAAAGTTTTGAGCGATTTCACAAATGCACTTTTTAAAAAGACAGAGGGGGATTTGGTCGAAGAGGAAGGATGTGAAGAAAAAGGCATTCAGCGAAATTTCCAATAAATGGAGCCTGGGCAGCTGAAGCCTAACAGTGACAGTAAGAACTGCCGATGCTAGAGTCAGAGATAACAGTGTGGAGCATCAGAGGAGCAGGAAAGCTGATGTTTCGGGTCATGACCCTTCTTCAGAAATGATCCATTTCTGAAGAAGGATCCCAACCCACATGTCAGGACCCTTCTTTAGAAATGGAGCAGTTCTGAAGAAGGGTCACGACCTGAAACATCAGCTTTCTTGCTCCTCTGATGTTGCCTATCCCGCTCTCTTCCTCCAGCTCCACGCTTATTTCTGAAGCCTAGCAGTGGTTGTTGAATGGAAGAAGGGATCTACCTGTGATTCTACCTCCTAACCCATCCTTAGCCTGCCCTGCCACCAGCACCAACATCCTGAATCTCTGCCACAGAATCCTATTTCAATAGAACATGTGCTTCAATATGCATGCACAGTGCAGTACTTACATATGTTGTCACACATACGTTCTAAATGATGATATAATGTCTGCAGTTGTGCTGTTGTGTATTTCCAGATTAACACACAAGTATAGCTGCCCGCAGTTACAGGTGTCAGCAAACACTGCCTTCATTGCGGTCTCCAGGACAATTCTGCAAAAGTATGGACATTCATTTCATGGATTTGATTAGGGTGCATCTCAAGGCTCCTCACTTGGTCTCTTAGTGATCAGTCACTTTGCACCTGCATTAGTGCTCACAGAACCTCTGCTTTGCTTTGCCCTCTCAGCCTGTAATGGCTCATAGTACTTCTGTGCTGACTTGCTGTTCAATGCAGATGTAAAACGAGGCAGCTTGTCAGCAGTCATCGGACTAAGGGGAGGAGATGTCACTTCTTGGCATCATGCTATTTCAGTCTAAAATTGCTGGACATGTTGCAGGTGTACACAGCCACTTAGTTGATGTATTTGCTTTGTGTCAAGTATAAGGGGTGTCGTCCTCAGTCAAGGTAAGGAGGAGAAGTTTTAAGGCAGCAGCTTCCTGTACAAGAACTCAAGGGTGCTGTCTGATGAAGGTCTGAGGCTTGAACACAATCAGCCTAGGGCATGCGCGGCCATGGGTACACGTTACCATAGTCCAGAGAGCAGGTCACAGGTAGTCCTGTTGTTCCTGTGCACGTAGTTGAGATTTGCGAGAAGTTAATCAGAGAGTTGCACACAGATCAGTCAGTGGTCTGATCATTCATTAACCAGAGCTGTATGTCAAAGTTTGTCAGATGCTAGGCAATGGCCATCTGGGGGCAACTCAACAGATGTCAAGGTATGTTGATCTGGAACCACTGCTGAAAGTTGGAGAAATCAATTCTCAGAAATTGTGGTAACAAACAGGAATGCAGAGGGAACAATAATTGTGATGGGAGAAAACAAGAGAGCTTGGGATGGTGCCACAGTTGGGGAGATGTAGGGTATCAATGGTCACCACTAGTCCAGACTCAATGTGGGCACGGGGAAAAGAGAGAAAGTGGAGCACGGGTAGGCATTACGAAACTGTAGGCATAGGGTTTTGCTGAACGCTGAAGAAACAAGTCCACATGATATATGGGAGCCTGTGGAGGCTTCTAACTGATGGCCTGGCTGGGGAGTACCAGCAACAAAGCAACATGGAGCTTTGCGGGGGCTGCCATTGATTGCCAGGCAGAGTCCGAGACCATGCCAAATGCAACCTGCATTCTTTCCTTATTCACATATTCATATAAATGCAGACTGCAAAAGGAAAATGGCTTTGACCACTCTTGGGGTGGACCGAGTTAGTGCTATTTTCTTTCTGAACACATTAACATTACTTGTAAGCAATGCGGCATGATGGTTCAGTAGTTGGCACTGCTGCTTCACAGCGCCAGGGACCCGGGTTCAGTTCCAGCATTGGACAGTTGTCTCTGTGGAGTTTGCACATTCTCCCACTGTCTCCAGGGGTTTCTTCCAGATCCTCCAGGTTCTTCCCAAAGTCCAATGATGTGCAGGTTGGGTGGATTAGCAATAGGAAATGCAGGGTCACACGGGTAGGGTTGGGGAATGGGAGTGGGGGTGGGGGTGGGTCTGGGTTGAATGCTGTTTGGAGAATCAGTGTGGACTTGATTGGCTGAGTGGCCTGCTCCCACACTGTAGGGCTTTGACCAAGGGGGAGAAAACAAACGTGAAGTCCGCTTAGGGGCTATTACATTAATCAGGCAGATTTGCAGTACGTATTGAAGTCATCTGTAATGCATAGCATCATATATGCATTATCAAACTATGTCAAATACAATTGTTGATTTGAGGATGGGGTAAGAAGTAAACGATAGGTGAGTTGGAGCCCAAAGAGAGAGAAGAGCAGTTAGACACACAAAGGAGTGGGTAACTATCTGGCTAGGAGCGAATAGCGATCACTGGGGACTGTTAGTGGCTAACATTGGGTGGTATGTAATAGCAGACTGTGATTACAAGGCCTGGTAATGGAGATTGGGGTAAGGACATGGGCGAGCTCAAGCACTAAAGTTACTGAACTCAAAATTGAGTCTGGAAAGCTGCAGGATCCCCAGGCATAGACCTTCACTAAACACTGCAGCAAGCTTGAGACAGAGATTAGGGTAGAAACTGCTGGAAAAGCTCAGCAGGTCTGGCAGCATCTGTGGAGAGAAATCAGGGTTAACATTTCAGGTTGAGTGATCCTCCCTCAGAGCTGATGGTAGCTAGGAAAGCATTGGCCAGCACTCCCCTCTCAGGCCTTTTCCCTAGCCACCATCAGTTCTGAGGAAGTGTCACTCAGCCCTGAAATGTTAACTGTGATTTCTCTCAAAAAATGCAACAAATGTATAGAGAAATAGAAAAGGAACAGATCTGCCAGCAAGACCAAGGCCAGGAGAACATCCAGCAGATGCTAATAGTCTCCATGTGAAAAAATCACAGCTGAAGATCCCTGCAAGATGTGCAGGAATGCCAGAATTTATCAATGCCATTTTCTCCATATGAGCAAGGTGCGTGGTTGTTGCAGTTTGCGGATGTCCTAAACCGCTCGCTCAGCTCTGCCTGCTAATGGATTAGGAACAGTGACATGAAAGAGTGGGTGGCCATCCCATCACATCTGCACTAAGTTTTTTGCAGCTGGCTGTTTCCAAAGAGCCACTGGAGACCTTGGTGGGATCTCTCAATCCTCAACCCACAAATGTATCAAGGCTATTACCGATGCTGTTTGGCCAGATCACACCATTTCATTTCATTTCCCAGTGATTAATTCAGTGCTATCATCTGGCCTGTAGCCTTTGGCAACATAATTGGCTCCCTCCAGGTGCTGGGCAAGATAAAGTGTCGACATCATGTCATAACACAGCTGACTTCCTCAATTGAAAGGATTCCATTTCATCGGTGTATGATCATTCGTACCATATTTTAGCACCCTCTGCCAAGTACCATGAGAGCTACTATGATGCCGATATCTTTAAGAACTCTCGTGTTCTTGCTTAATTTCAAGGCTGGATGCTTTACAAGGATGGTTACTGAAAGACAAGGGCTGCCCTCTGTCACCAAGGCTGATGATTCTGTTAATCAGCTTCCTGACTGAAGTGAAGTGTACTTGCAATGCAGCTGATTCCTCAACCAGGGACATGATGAACTAGTCCTGCTGAAAATGATGTTCAAGTGCATGGTTTCAATTCATATTAGCTGGGTGCAGTGATCACTCATTGACTATAAATTCAATGGTACAAAGTTGGCTGTTCACTTTGGCAAATGATTGCTGAATAAAAGCAAATGTTTTGAATTGTTTGAAGGCTTTCCATCATGCAATGGTCCCATTTTGAACAATGAGAAGGTGCTAGGCTACACTGGGCACGGGGGAAAGAATAGCATTGACTGAGACAGTGTTGTAAAATGGGAAGAGGCTAAGAATGGGCACGTTGTGTGGCTTGGTTCTTAAGCAGCAATAGATAATATGTTTTGTATGTATATCGAAGTATCAGATATGACACCTATGTGCTCTGAAAAATATTGGTTAATGATTGCACTGCCAGTATGTGCACAGTGAAGGAAACTGGATTGCCGGTGCTTAACTAGATGCATAGATGACATTGACGCCAAGGATCCTGGCTTATTCAAGCAATGGCAAGTACTCCTGCCTGTAGCAAGTTTTAGAGTACCATCAACAGGGTGCCTTAGTGTCATGGTGCATAGATAATGAGGAACATTTAAGAAGATATCGTAAGAAAGTACACTAGGCCTTACAAACAGTAGCCCTCCATGGATCTTGCCAAAATTGACAATTAGCTCATTTGTGATAAGATTCAGTCCTCTGTGTCATGGAGGGTGATTCAATCACAGATTTCTAAAGGGAATTACCTGAAGAATTGAAAAAAAAACAGTAGGACAATAGAGAAAGGCTGACATTGGAATGAAAGTTTAAAAATTCCATGGTAAACTCCTTCTTGGTATAAATTAGACAAATAAAGTTAGAAGTTCAACATAACAGTTCCTCCTTAAGTGCTTAGCCATGCTGAGCTCTCAATGCCCACAAGTGTTCAATGTCCTCCCCACTGGGCTTGCTGACTCGAATTCCCCCACATGCTGTCACTGTCTCCCATGCTGACTCGGTTTCCTATGTCTTGGGCTCACTGTCTTGCTCTCCCGGGCTCTGTACCAATGTCAACTCTCTCCGTCGCCACCACTGGGAAGAAACCTTGCCTCAGCCTGAACATCTCGAAGCCACCAATCTTGCCACAGAAAGTAAGTCGATGAAAGTAAAGAAAATTAAAGAAAAAAGGTAAAAGTGGATGGAGCAGATGACATCCAGACAGGAACCCTTGCACTGCACTGCTACTCTGCCACCATCTCATCAATAGCCTGCACTGATGCTGAAAGCTAGCACAGATGCAAAGGATTGAATGGCCTCAGGTATTACAATCGTTCTATGATTGTTAGCTTGGTTTATTCCTAAATCTTAGAACAAATAGGCTGCTATATCCACATATTTCCATATATGTCTTGTTTTCTATGTTGCTCTGGCAAGCTCCTTCCCATAGAAATGAGGTCCAAGCTTCTGAATTTAGGTGGAAAATATTATTCTAAACCAGATATTTGATCTGGACCAGCCAGGATTTTATTGCCTTTTCAGATTTATTTTTCTGTGCGCAACTATACACACGTTCTGCTTTCTGGAATACATTGTATTTGATTAATCATCTGTTGGCCAAATTGGTTCTACATAGTCATTCTCAAGAAAATTGCCCAAAGTTGCAAGCTTGGTAAGTACCTGATTTGCAATAAGCTCTCACTGATCAGGTGGATTAGCAGAGATAGTGTTCCTACCTCTGAGCCAGCTTGGGTTCAAGTCCCATGTAACATTTCTAAACAACTTGATGAAAAGTACCAGAAACAACTACTACAGAACACCAGTGTTTGCACTGTCCCAGAACCTGACTGCTCTGGGTTCAAGTCCCAATTCACAGCTTAGCTCAGGAAGAACCCAGCCACTGGTACAGGTAATCCAGTTCATATTGGAGCCAGTCTTCAGCCTTGTTAAATGAGGTAGATTAGCAATAGGAAGGGCAAGAGGTCTGTTTGTAAAAGCACCCATCAAATCCAACAAATACAGTGGATATGAAGGGTTGGTCAATCAGCATCACGGCAATTTCCTATAATACAGAGGGGGAAAGCTGAAAAAGCAGATGACTATAACACTTCAGTTGCATATTGTCTCGGTTCAGTCAGGGTATGCATATTGATTAAAATTGTGGGAAGCAAGGTATTCTGATTTTTTTTCAATTCAGGACATTAAGGGGAATGTATCATTCTAGATATTTTTAATCAACCTGTTTACACCTGGGCAGGTGGGACTTGAACCCAGACTTTCTGATCCAGCAATGCAGCAATACCCTGCACCATAAGAGCCCTGATGTACAATTCTGTGTATAACAAGCATATACTCAACGTTATTCCTTCAATTTACCAACTGATTTAAATCCAACCAAAAATGGTGCAAAGGATCAACATACATTTTATAATTTGCTAACCAACTTTGAGCGACTACATAAAAATATAGTGAAACTCTGATACATTGCTCTGACAAAGTAACATTGCTGTTGTAAGAAAGCACGTATGTTTATCCTTGGCTGTGACTGGTTCAGCTATACTTACCATATGCAAATCTGTTTAATGCATCACCCTGTATAGGAAGATTCGACTTGACTCTAAGGTAAATGGGCTTTTCTTATATATTAATTATTATTCAATATCTTTCTGTTCCCTAGGATGAATCTCTTCAGCGTTTGCAGAAGGAATCAGAAATTTTACAGAAAACATATGCACACTACTTCGATCTAACCATAATCAACAATGAAATAGATGAAACCATCAGGCATCTGGAAGAAGCCATTGAACTTGTGTGTACTACACCACAGTGGGTCCCTGTATCCTGGGTATATTAAGGACTAGATGGAAAAATCATGAACTTTATCATTCCCTAGCACCACCCTGACATTAGACTTTGTAAATGACCTCGCATCAAGTCTTACCCCTTATAGACAGTCTAGGATTAGTGTACCCTAATTTTTTTTGACTATTGTCATGTCCTACTAGATGGATGGAAAGATAAAAGTTACCAAACTCTTACAGTGACAGTGTCCCTTTTTAAAGCTGTGTGAGCCTTGCAATTGTTATCAAAAATTCAGATCTACATATGCTTTCTGATCTGTATGGATCCAGTAATTCCAAATGGCCCTGGAAACTTATGCAAACTCTGTTATCTCCAATTTTTTTTCAAGTAAATTTTAAATGCTACTAACCAGTCCAATTTATTTTGAAAATAGTTTTAAAATAGTAAGAACTTACCATTAGTGCTGGCTAATTGAAGCTTAATTTCATTATGGTGATAAAACAAGTGCAGAATATAAACCTTTTAGTTTAGTCCCCACATGAAGATCAAAAAAACATGAGCACAAGCATTAATTGATATTTTTGAGTCTGCAGTGTTACAGTGGTCAGAGTGTGAAGTAAATTTAGATTTGATTTTTTTCTTACATAAACCAATCAGGGCTATTAAAGGGATACCGTCATTTACAATTTAAAGATGTACAAACATTTTAGGATTTGAATCAGGATTTACTGCATGTGGACAGTTACAAGCATTCATGCTGTTGGTGTATCTGTGTTGGAAACTGTATTCTACAGCAACGTACATTCCATTTGTTGGAAAATTACCCAAGGGAATTATTGTTCAAAAAAACTGTAAACCTATGCACATCCCTTGCATTGTGGGCAAGTTTATAAACGACTGATTTTTAAATCATGTAGTGAAATGTGTTTGTACTTTGTTGCAATTTACGTTGTTCTAAGGGGAAGAATTAAGAGTTTCACCATTTCAAATGTGTGTTGTCTTTGAATATAAATATTTTAATTACGTTCCGTCTGGAAAAAATTGTTTAATTTTTATCATTGAAGTATATGTATTAAAAATGCACAAATTTTACTAAAATAGTGTGCAAAAGAGAAATAGTTTGTGGTCAGGAGTAAGCAGTTTAGCTCACATCACAACTTCATTCAAACTGGCTTCAATGCTTCTGAAGATAGCAACAAACACAGCAACTGCAATTGGGCATTTTTTAAAAATATACTTCCTTTTATATGGTCTTTTTTTAATCATTTTTATATTAATCCCTAAATGTCTTTCTACAAGCTTATATTGAACATAACTAAACCCAACCATGTAAAATTGAAAAGTTGCAAATATTGACCTTCAACACAGCCGTCTGAGACAATATTGTGTTTCAATTACAGGACTGTAAGTTCTATACTCATGTAACTGGTCCATGGTATGACCACTATGGTGCTGGCTGTTGGGAACTGAACAGTACCTCTGAACATGTACTATAAAAATGGAAATACTGTAGAAAAATGTAAACAGAAATGAAGCACAACTTCACAACTGGAAGTTATTGAACATTTTCGTATTTTCTGGCAAGTCCATTCACATAGAGAAAAATGGTATTTTATAGATCTGTTTCCACCAGGATTTTAGAGCACAGAGGAATGAATTGTTTGCCTTAAGATGTTTTGTAATTTAATTCCTGCTTTCTTTGATGTAATGCCATTCCTAACAGTATTGAGAGGATATCTAGATATTTTATACATTTCAAAAATTGCATATTGTTCAATATTGCATAAATGCCACAGATGCTTTGATGAAACACAATTGGCCATGGAAATCTGTATTAAAGGATAAGTGGTACAGTTGAAATTCATGAGTAACTGAAAATATAGATCAATTGTAATGGGAACTTTTAAAATCATGAATACTTTAATTTACTTGTCTTTCTGAATATTTTATGATTTGGTGCTTAATATGTCAACTATAAACACCAACTGAGACAGTTTCAATTTTACTATAATAATTAACCAAGTGCTGTTGATTCAATCCCATTTATTCCTGTATTTGTATGTCAATAGTTAACTGTTCAGCAAACATGCAGTCATTGATTTTCATATCATGGAAGACAAAATATGTGAATCTCATGGACATCCAGGAATATCATTCATCATGACCAAATGTAAAAAGTACAGGAAAATAAGTACAAAGTTTCAGGTCATGTCAGGTACACCCTTTGTATTTTCTACAAAAGTATACATAATTTAAAATGGACTTGATCATACGCTATTGATAATGTATATGCTAATTACCAAATGGTGTAATTTTTACATTTCTTTGACATATTCTCTTCTCAAGTCTGCAAGTAAGCAGTAAATCTGTAGTGTGATCTTCTCAATACTGGCATGTTTCATTGTTGCCTAAAAAGAAACGTGTTTCATGTGACTGATGAAGGGTCTAGGCCCGAAACGTCAGCTTTTGTGCTCCTGAGATGCTGCTTGGCCTGCTGTGTTCATCCAGCTTCACACTTTATTATCTTGGATTCTCCAGCATCTGCAGTTCCCATTATCTCTTTCATGTGACACAATTAGCTTATAGCTATTCCTTTTTCCATCCCCAAGATATGATGCCTTAATTTTACACATCAGTCTATCTGAAAGTAAACTGAGTGTGTTACTACCACCATATGAGTGAAAAAGCAAACTGTATGAAGGCCAAGTCAAGTTACTTTTTCTTTTAGTAGAATCTGTAACACCTGAAAACACTGTGAACCAGGCAATAATAAAATATTCTGTCTGTTGATGATTGACAGAAAGAATGTTCCCAAGTTCCCTGCTGTTCACACAATTTGAAAATTATTTTAGAAGCATTCTTTTATGTACGAGAACTTTTATATTTAGTGTAATGCTCGATTCAGTTGTATGACACTTATTTGGGTCAAATGATTGTTCTGAGGCTGCATTCTAGAGACAAACTAATCCACATTGATGCTCAAACACTGGAATAGTGCTGCAGTGGCTGAGATGCCACTATCCGAATGAATTGTTAAACCTGTTTGCCTTTACAATTGGCCACTAAACATACCATGATGTCATTTGAAGAAAGGTGCCCCCTTGACATTCCACACAACCTTTATTTCTCAAAGTAACATGGAAAAAAAAGTGTGTAGTTATTTATCATTTTTAAACTGTTGCTGTTCACAAATTGCCTGCCATATTTCCCTGCATTACACCGACTAACAATGCAGCATAGTCCTTTGTTATGATTGTCTAAAAATGTGTGGAAAGCAGTATTGTTATGCCAGAGCAATGCTTCAAGACAGGAAACCACACATGTTTAAGGTTGTGTATGAGAAGAGATTATCTGACTCTGTTTTCATTTACCCACCCCCTTGATTGATAACAAAATGAGGATTTTAAAATTGATCACCTCCCTTATCTCAGACCTTTCTTCCAGACCAAATTAGCATCTTTTTTTAAAAAGAAACCAATTTAGCCAGACTTTCTTGAGTTTAAAAAAGAGTTTAGTTACTCAGAGATAGTAGTATTTCTGAAGAAGGATCTAGGCCTGAAACATCAGCTTTCCTGCTCCTTTGATGCTACTTGGCCTGCTGTGTTCATCCAGCTCTACACCTTGTTGTCATAGTTTAGTTACGCATGTTTTTTAATGTAACATGCATACATTAGAATTAAGTGAATCCAAAAAGATAAAAGCAGATATATGGATCAGTCTCTGAATTGTTTGTGAAGTGCAGATCATTGGTTGTCGCAGCTGTTGGATTATCAATGCAACTAACTTTGATCCGGTTTGTGGATTCCATAATCCTTAGTTTTGCAAAATGGTTGATTCTGTAGTTCTGAATCCTTTCAACCATGGAGGAATTCCAGCATTCAGGGTTAGCAAGAGTCCTTTTGGTTTTCCTGATTTCCTTGTTACCTGGATGCAAGCAAGTTGACTTCCAGCACATGAACTGAAAGCAGTGCCTAGAGGATTTTTTTTCAATCGTGACCCTTAACAATATTGTATCACAAAAACCTAGGCTGGTTCAAATGAAAATGCTCAGTCCCACAGGTGCACTCCAGTGAAGTTGAAATTTGTTTGCCTGTATTCTACAAAGGAAAAATCAGTGTATCTGCAATTTGTGTCATAATCCACAGTGTTGATTACTTTTGAACAGGAGATTGTCAACTCCTTGTTAACTTTGTGGCCACAAGATCAGAGTCCAGTCTGTTTTGACTTTCCCTTTTGTGCATGTGCCTACACACACACCGCACACACACACACACACACGCACGCCAGCACCATTTGAAGTGTTATTGTTTGAAATTCCCATTGCAGCTGTAATTATGACATTCTGTGGGTGTCTGTTTCTGCAAAAAGATACTTAATTTACATCCACAGCTACTTTTGGCAATTTCAGCCCTATTTTTTAAAAAAATGCATGTTGGAATTACAGGTTTGGGGTTCTGACCCACGGTAAGAGTGCAAGCTGTTGTATTTTTATTCATTTTTGATATAATTTATTGTCACACTTTTGACATTGCATGTTTTCGTTAATGTTCTGGCCTAGTGAAAGTTAGTGTTTGCTTTGAACAAAAGTGACCTACACGTTTATAAGAAATTTTGATTTTTATGCTAGTGTGCTAAGATGACAGGGATCAGGAAAATAAGCAAAATACAAAATAGGTATTTAAACTAGCTTCCCTCTCTCTGAACTTTCTGTAACTTGACAATCAGTAGCAGCAGATACTGTGGTGTGCCATCTGAAACTGAAAGAAACAGAGGAACCTCTCATCTTTCCTCCTTTAAGTTCTGCTTAAAGTCCAACTGTAACCAAGTTTTTGATTGTGTCAGCTTTGGCTTAGAATTTATTTTGAATTATGTGTTTGTTTTCTTTGTTAAAATTGCTTCAAAAATTCAGATGGTTGTTAGAGTTGTAATATTGGGGAATGGAAGATGCACTTTGAACCAGAAATATAGAACATACGCAAAATGAGACCAATCCATTACCGAAGCCAGAAGCGGAAAATTGTGTATTGTAATAAAAATATTCCCATCAGTGAGAAACTAGCAAAAATGTAAACGGATTTCCATAGTTTAAAGCAGAACAAATACAGTACAAACAACTGTGAATGACACAAAGTAATAAATATGTGAATATGCAAATGCAGAGCAGAGCTAGGCTACTCAGCCCTTGAAAAATATGTGCCACATTTCAGGCATAGAAGTTTATTCTATGAAGAATTCTGACATCTGTGTCTGGGCCAGAGCAAACCGCAAGAGTATACAGACTGAGCTAAGTTTGATTGAAACTCAGCAATCAGTTTATTCTATAATCAATAAGGCATCACACATTTTCCACCTTCAGTCTATCATCAGATATTTCCTGCAGGTTCAGTTTTGTCCCTTTAAGTTTCTGGGAATTATCCTGCTGCAACAGAAGACAATATGCCGTATTAATTTACAGTACAAGCAATCTACATCACCCGAAAAGTCATTTTTTTCAGGAATCTAAAGAAAGGTCTAACCCCAAAATATTAACACAGCAAAAACAAAAGCTGCTGGAGAAGCTCAGCAGGTCTGGCAGCATCTGTGAAGAAAAAAACCAGAGTTAACATTTAGAGTCTAGTGATCGTTCCTCAGAACTCAAAATGTTAACCCTTATTTTCCCTTTTCATGTGCTAAAGGACTTGTGCATTTGTAACATTTACAGTTTTATTCCAAATTTCAACTATTGCAGTTTTTTCTTAAGTCTCAATTGTTTTTCTAAAGAACTATATCTACAACAAGCATTTGAGTTCATTTTATTATATCTACTATTGTCGGTTTTGAAAATCTCTCTCCTAGAACATTACAGCACAGTACAGGCCCTTCGGCCCTCAATGTTGTGCCGACCTGTCATACCGATCTGAAGCCCATCTAACCTACACTGTTCCATGTACGTCCAAATGCTTGTCCAATGATGACTTAAATGTACTTAAATTTGGCAAATCTACTACTGTTGCAGGCAAAGCGTTCCATTCCCTTACTACTCTCTGAGTAAAGAAACTACCTCTGACATCTGTCCTATATCTTTCACCCCTCAATTTAAAGCTATGCCCCCTCGTGCTCGCCGTCACCATCCTAGGAAAAAGGCTCTCCCTATCTAACCCTCTGATTATTTTATATGTCTCAATTAAGTCACCTCTCTGATGAAAACAGCCTCCAGTCTCTCAGCCTTTCCTCGTAAGACCTTCCCTCCATACCAGGCAACATCCTAGTAAATCTCCTCCACACCCTTTCCAAAGCTTCCACATCCTTCTTATAATGTAAAACTGTACACAATACTCCGACTGTGGCCACACCAGAGTTTTGTACCGCTGCAGCATAACCTCTTGGCTCCGGAACTCGATCCCTCTATTAATAAAAGCTAAAACACTGTATGCCTTCTTAACAGCCCTGTCAACCTGGGTGGCAACTTTCAAGGATCTGTGTACATGGACACTGAGATCTCTCTGCTCATCTACACTACTAAGAATCTTACCATTAGCCCAGTACTTTGCCTTCCGGTTACTCCTACCAAAATGCATCACCTCACTGTTGTCTGCATTAAACTCCATTTGCCACCTCTCAGCCCAGCTCTGCAGCTTATCTATGTCTCTCCGTAACGTACAGATCTTTCGTCACTATCCACAACTCCACTGACCTTAGTGTCATCTGCAAATTTACTAACCCATCCTTCTGTGCCCTCATCCAGATCATTTATAAAAATGACAAACAGCAGTGGACCCAACACCGACCCTTGCGGTACACCACTAGTAACTGGTCTCCAGGATGAACATTTCCCATCAACTACCACCCTCTGTCTTCTTTCAGCAAGCCAATTTCTGATCCAAACTGCTATATCTCCCACAATCCCATTCCTCCGCATTTTGTACAATAGCCTACTGTGGGGAACCTTATCGAACACCTTGCTGAAATCCATATACACCACATCAACCGGTTTACTCTCAGCTACCTGTTTGGTCACCTTCTCAAGGAACTCAATAAGGTTTGTGAGGCCTTCACAAAACCGTGCTGGCTATCCCTAATCAATTTATTCTTTTCTAGGTGATTATAAGTCCTATCTCATAACCTTTTCCAACACTTTACCAACAACTGGGGTAAGGCTCACTGGTCTATAATTACCAGGGTTGTCTCTACTCCCCTTCTTGAACAGGGGCCACATTTGCTATCCTCCAGTCGCCTGGCATTATTCCTGTAGACAATGACGAGTTAAAGATCAATGCCAAAGGCTCGGCAATCTCCTCCCTGGCTTCCCAGAGGATCCTAGGATAAATCCCATCCGGATCAGGGGACTTATCTATCTTCACCCTCTGTAGGATTTCTAATACCTCTTCCTTGTTAACCTCAATCCCACCTAGTCTAGTAGCCTGTATCTCAGTATTCTCCTCGACGACGTCGTTTTTTAGAGTGAATACTGTTGAAAAATATTCATTTAGTGCTTCCCCTATCTCCTCTGACTCCACACACAACTTCCCACTACTATCCTTGATTGGCCCTAATCTTACTTTTGTCATTCTTTTATTCCTTAAATACCTATAGCAAGTCTTAGGGTTTACCCTGACCAAAGTGCTGACCTACTTCCAAATCTAACGCCTGGCCAGGCTCATTACCCAGTACCAAATCTAATGTGGCTTTGCCCCTTGTTGGCATACTGTGTCAGGAAGTCCTCCTGCACACACTGGACAAAAACTGACCCATCTATAGTACTCGAACTATAGTGCTCCCAGTCAATATTTGGAAAGTTGAAGTCCCCCATGACAACTACCCTGTCTCTCTGACTCATATCAAGAATTATCTTTGCTATCCTTTCCTCGACATTTCTGGAACTACTCGGAGGCCTATAGAAAACTCCCAACAGGGTGACCTTTCCTGTTTCTAACCTCAGCCCATACTACCTCAGTTGACGAGTCCCCAAACATCCTTTCTGAAACTGTAATACTGTCCTTGACCAACAATGCGACACCTCACCCCCCACTTTTACCATCTTCTCTGTTCTTACTGAAACATCTAAATCCCAGAACCTGCAACAACCATTCCTGTCCCTGCTCTATCCATGTCTCCTAAATGGCGACAACATCGAAGTCCCAGGTACCAACCCATGCTGCAAGTTCACCCACCTTATTCTGGGTGCTCCTGGTGTTGAAGTAGACACACTACAAGCCAACTTCTTGCTTGCCAGTGCCATCTTGCGTCCCTGAAACTTTATTTCGGACCTCCCTACTCTCAACCTTTTCTATACTCGAACTACAATTTTGGTTCCCATCCCCCTGCTGAATTAGTTTAAACCCACCTGAATAGCCTTAGCGAATTGCCCCCCCCCCCCCCCCCCCAGGATATCGGTACTGCTCTGGTTCAGGTGAAGACCATCCTGCTTGTAGAGGTCCCACCTACCCCAGAAAGAGCCCCAAGAATCCAAAACCCTCCCTGTTGCACCATCCCTGTAGCCACGTGTTCAACTCCTCTCTCTCCCTATTCCTCGCCTCACTAGCACGTGGCATGGGCAACAAACCAGAGACAACAACTCTGTTCGTCCTAGCTCTAAGCTTCCATCCTAGCTCCCTGAATTTCTGCCTTAAATCCCCATCTCTGTCTTCCTATCTATGTCGTTGGTGCCTATGTGGACCACGACTTGGGGCTGCTCCCCCTCCCCCTTAAGGATCCCAAAAACACGATCAGAGACATCACATACCCTGGCACCTGGGAGGCAACACACCAACCATAAGTCCCCACAGAACCTCCTATCTGTCCCCCTAACTATGGAGTCCCCAATGACTACTGCTCTGCTCCTCTTCCCCCTTTCCTTCTGAGCAGCAGGGACAGACTCTGTGCCAGAGACCTGTGCCCCACTACTTTCCCCTGGTAAGTCATGCCCCCCCCCAAACAGTATCCAAAACAGTATACTTATTGTTGAGGGGAATGGCCACAGGGGATCCCTGCATTGCCTGCCGGTTCCCTTTCCATCCCCTGACTGTAACCCATCTGCCACCGCCTTGTACCCAAGGAGTGACTACCTCCCTGTAACTCCTCTCAATAACCCCCTCTGCCTCCCGAATGACCCGAAGTTCATCCAGCTCCAGTTCCCTAACGCAGTTTTCGCGGAGCTGGACTTGGGTGCACTTCCCGCAGATGTAGTCAGCAGGGACACTAGTGGTGACCCTTATCTCCCACATTCTGCAGGAGGAACATTCAACTGCCCTGACCTCAGTTCCCATTCTCCTAGTGCAAAGTAAGTTCCATTTTCTGTCATAGCAATAGTTTGTTAATTCAGAGTGCTGCATTGAAACTAAGTTGGAAACTGATGCCCCTACATTAATGCAATCATAAAACTGCCATGTCCCACATTTCCTTACGCAGTGACTGAGCCGTCATCTTGGAGTTACATCTCAAACTGTATATAGAAAAGCACGTGTTGGAACTGTCGTAATTATTTAAGTGACAAGGGTCCTTTATTACATGCTTTGTGATTACAAATACAAAGCATAGAATTAGACACAATAGCAGGACTGACAATAACATCCTCACAAGACTTTGGCTAGTTTTGAGTTAAATTTTAAACTTGTTAATGTGATAGGAACCCAAGATGGAGTTCAGATTCAAGGAAAACAAAACTAGGAAAAGGAAGTGGAGTAGTAAGCAAAACAAAAGGTCTCTGAAGTAATGGCAAGCATCAAATATGATCAAAATGGAAATGAATAGGCTGAATTCAAGACACTTGATCTGAATGTGGTACAAGTTCAGAAAACTGATGATTTAAATTCACAAGTCGAGATAAAGGATCTGCTTTAGCTGCTGTATCAGAGACATGGCTGCAGGGTGGTCAGTACTAAATTCTGGCATATCATAAGTCAAGAATTTACAGATACATGTGACATAGATAATACAGTAATAACAGGCAATTTTGTTTGCACAGAATGGATTAAACAAGTCAGCAGTAATGTTGCAGATGAATTCAGTGTCTGGGGATTGGAATTGTGTTGAGAAGCCAACAATCCATTCTGAAATTAAGGTCTCAAATCTACAAAGGAAGCTGAAGAGGCAGGTTGAGTAGTGTGAATTGGGAAGATACACAAAGATCTGATGGTAGATGGACAAGTTAAAATTTAAATACTACAGGGTCTACAATGGGCAGATGAATGTATAGGGCACGGATATCCGCAGGGCAAAGTGAATTATCCATGTTTAATTAAATATGTCAAGGATTGCATTAGATCAAAAATAGGTGGCTTGTTGAGGATTAGGAGAAATTTGGGACCCTAGTAGAGGTTTGGGGCCCCTATACTTTAATGCTAGAAGTATTGGAAATAAGGCAGATAAACTTAGAGCATGGGTCAGTTCTTGGAACTACGATGTTGTAGCCATTACAGAAACTTGGATAACTTAGGGACAGGAATGGTTGTTGGAAGTTCTGGGATTTAGATGTTTTAAAAGCAATATGGAGAGTAGTAAAAGAGGAGAGGGTGGCATCGCTAGTCAGGGCTAGTGTAGCATCTACTGAAAGACAGTTCCAGAATGATATGTCTACAGATTCAGTTTGGGTTGAGGTCTGGAACAAGAAAGGAGCCGTCACTTTGTTGTTTTTTTTTACAGATCCCTTAATAGTTGCAGAGAAGTAGAGGAGTAGATTGGGAGGCAAATAATGGAAAGGAGCAGAAGTCACAGGTTTGTAGTCAACTTTCCTAATATTGATTGGAAACATTGTAGTTGTAATAGATGGAGTGGATTTTGTCCAGTGCGTTCAGGAAGGATTCCTGACAAAGTATGTAGATAGACCAGCACAAGGAGAGGCCACTTTGGATTTGGTGCTTGGCAATGAACCAGGCCAAGTGTTAGACCTGTTGGTAGGAGAACATTTTGGCAGTAGCAATCATAACTCTGTTACTTTTACAATAGTCATGGAAAAGGATAGGTACATAGAGCAGGGTAAAGTTTATAGTTGGGGGAAGGGTAATTACAATTCTGTTAGGCAAGAACTGGGTAACATAAAATGGGAGTAGATACTGTCAGGGAGGAGCACTATTGAAATGTGGAGATTGTTTAAGGAATGCATACTGCGTGTGCTCAATATGTTTGTCCCTAGCAGGCAGGGAAGATGCAGTCAAGTGAGGGAGCCTTGGTTCTCAAGAGAGATTGAACGACTGATTAAGAGGAAGAAGGATGCTTATGTAAGGTTTGGGAAACAAGGAATGGAAAAAGCTGTAGAGGGATGCAAGTTTTCCAGGAAGGAGCTGAAGAAAGGGCTTAGGAGAGCTATGAAAAGGAGGCATGGGAAAACCTTGGCAGATAGGATCAAGGAAAATTACAAGGCTTTTTACACGTACATGAGTAATAAGAGAATGACCAGAGAAAGGATAGAGCCAGTCAAGGATTGTAAAGGGAATTTGTGCACAGAGCCTAAAGAGATGGGAGAGGTCCTTAATGAATACTTTTCTTCAGTATTCACAACTCAGAGGGATCTAGTTGTAGGGGAGGACAGTGTGAAACAGACAGGTAGGCTAGAGGAGGTTCCTGTTAGTAAGGAAGATGCGCTAGGAATTTTGAGGAACTTGATAGATAAGTCCCCCGGGTCTGATGGGGTTTATCCAAGGATTCGATGGGAAGCGAGGAAAGAGATCGCAGGGCCTCTGGCGATCTTTTCGGCCTCATTGTCCATGGGTATAGGGCTAGAAGATTGGAGAGAGGCAAACGTCATTCCCTTGTTCAAAAAAGAGAATAAGGATAACCTCGGAAATTACAGGCCAATTAGCCTTACGTCAGTGGTGGGCAACTTATTGAAATGAGCTCTGAGAGATAGGATTTAAGATCACTTGGAAAGGCAACAGTTTGATTCATGATAGTCAGCATGGATTTGAGTGTGGTAGATCATGCCTGAATTCTTTGAAGAGATGACCAAACATGTGGATGAAGGTAGAGCAGTGGATGTGGTATACGTGGATTTAAATAAGGTGTTTGATAAGGTTCCCCATGGTAGGCTCATGCAGAATGTAAGGAGGTATGGGATAGAGGGAAATGTGGCAGATTGGATTCAGATTTGGCTGACCCTTAAAAGACAAAGGGTGATAGTGGACAGAAGATATTCAACATGGTGCTCAGTTACAAGTGGTGTACCACAAGGATCTGTTCTGGATCCTCTTCTATTTGTGATTTTTGGAAATGATTTGGATGAAGGAGTGGAAGGGTGGATTAGTAAGTTTGCAGACAATATGAAGGTGTGTCGAGTTGTGGACAGTGTGGAGGGCTGTTCTAGGTTACAAAGGGACATTGATAGGATGTAGAGCTGGGCTGAGAAGTGGTAGGTGGAGTTTAACCCTGAAAAGTGCGAGGTGATTCATTTTGGAAGGAAAAACTTGAAAACAGAATACCGGGTTAACAGAAAGATTTTTAGCAGTGTGGAGGAGCAGAGGGATCTTGGGGTTCATGTCCACAGTTCCCTGGAAGCTGCCACTCAGGTGGATAGAGTTGTTAAGGAGGCGTATGGCATGTTCGCTTTCATTAATACAGGGATTAAGTTCAAGAGTTGTGAAGTTATGCTCCAGCTACATCTGGAGTATTGTGTCCAGTTCTGGTTGCCTCATTGCAGGAAAGATGTGGAAGCATTGGAAAAGGTGCAGAGGAGATTTACCAGGGTGTTGCCTGGAATGGAGGGGAGGTCTTATGAGGAAAGGTTGAGAGAGCTAGGGCTTTTCTGTTTAGAATGATGAAGGATGAGAGGTGACTTGATAGAGGTGTACAAAATGATCAGAGGTATAGATAGAGTAGACAGCCAGAGTCTCTTTCCTAGTGTGGAGGTAGCCATTATGAGGGGGCATAGTTTTAAAGTGAGTGGAGGCAGATTAGGGGAGATGTCAGAGGTAGGTTCTTTACTGAGAGTGGTAGGGGTATGGAATGTATTGCTGGAGAGGGTCACGAAGTTGGTCTCATTAGGGGCATTTAAGCGGCTATTAGATCAGCATATGGATGATAGTATAAGGTAGGAACGGAGGTTAGATAGACCTTAGGATTAGGGTAAAAGTTTGGCACAACATCGTGGGCTGAAGGGCCTGTGTTGTGCTATACTATTCTAAGTTCTAGGAGGACAAAGAAACTGACAAGGAGAAGGAAATGAGATTAATGTAAACTAGCAGAAACCATAAAGACAGGTTGTAAAAGCTTCTATTGATAAGCAAAAGAAAAATCATTAACACTGATCAATGTGGACCCATTTTGGTAGTGACAGGAAATAATATATGGTGGAGAAACAAAACAATTGCAATAGTCCTCATCAGAGAAGGTACAGAAAATCTCCCAAAAATACAAGGTGACCAAGGGATTTGTGTAAATGAAGAGCTAAAAGAAATTAGTAAAGAAGTAGTACCTGAAAAATTATTCAGGTTGACATTGATAAATCTGGATCCAGTGAGTTTCATCCCAAAATGGTGAAGTAAGTAGCAGTAGAGATTGTTGAAGAAAATGTGGTTACCTTTGACAACTATATAGATTCTGGAAGGGTTCGTAACTCCTCTATTTACAAAAGGAGAAAAGTGGTGAACCACACTTCAGTCATCTTAATACTGGGGAAAATGTTCAAGGATATAAAGGATGGGATATCGAAATATTCAGAAAATAATGGCAAAATTGGGCAGAGTCAGCATGGATTTGTGAAAGGGAAATCAATATTTGACAAACTTGTTGCTGATCTTTGAGAATGTTACTTTTAGCTATAACAAAAGAACCAGTAAATATGCTGTATTTGGGTTTTCAGCAGAATTTTTGATAAGGTTCCATACAAAATTAGAGTCACCCTGACGGGGGTGGAAAGAGTAATACAATTATTAATTGAGAAGTAGTTAATTGACAGAAGGCAGAGAGTAAGAATAAACAGATTGTTATTAGGATGGAAAATTTACAGTCGTGTGCTACAAGGATCCCTGCTAGGTCAACAAATGTTCACAATCAATTTACATGATTTGTTTATGGGGACCAATTGTAATATTTCCAGATGTGTTCATGAAAACAAGTTGGGTGGGACCCAAAGTTGTGAGGAGGTGCAAAGAATCTACAAGAGGATTTGGACAACCTAAGCGAATGGACAAGAGCATGGCAGATGCAATACAAGTGTGAAGATTGGTAGGTGATACTTTGGTAGGAAAGAAACAAAGAATGTTTCTTAAATGGTTAGAGGTTACAAAGTATGAATGACCAAAAGGAATTGGTGTCCACTTCTGTGAGTCACAAAAGGCTAGTGTGCAGATGCACAAAACAATTAAAAATACATGGTATATTGGCATTCATTTCAAGGGGATTTCAGTACAAAAATGATGATGTCTTGTTACAGTTGTATGAAGCCTTGGTGAGACCTCACCTTGAGTATTGTGTGCAGTTTTGGTCTCCATATCTAATGAAGGATATACATGTCTGAGGGAACATACAAAGGAAGTTTAACACATTAAATCCTGGGATGGCAGGATTATTTTATAAGGAGAGATTAAGGCAACTGGGCTTGTATTCTCCAAAGTTTCAAAGAATAGAATGTAATCTTATTTAAACTTCCAAAATTCCTACAGAACCTGGCAGTTGGATGTTTTCTCTGACTGGTGATTCCATAATCTCAGGGCAGACAATTTAAGAGTGCAATTCAGAGGAATTTCTTCCCTCAGAGTATGGTGACTACCTGGAATCTCTACTGTCCAGGGGACTGTCAATCAATGAGTAGACTCCAAACAAAAATTGATAAGTTTCTCAAAACTAAATAGCTTTGAGGAAATTTTGGAGACAGTGTGGGAATGTGGCATTGAGAATCTGAGTGGCAGGGTAGGCTTAATGGACTGAATACCTTATTTCTGTTCTTATGTTTTTACATAAACTCAAATTGTAGACTGCACCAACTAAACTTGATGAAATAGACTTGGCATGTAAGATGTGTCAGGTTTCTCTACAGTGAGAGATTTTTGATGTTTGAATAAGGTGAAATAGTAAACAAGATTAAAATGACACCAAAGCACGCTGCCCACTTTCATCCTTATTAATGGATGAGATCCTCGATGAATGTTTTTCATTGTTTTCATGTTTTGCAGAGGCAAGAAAGATTTGAAGTTTTGGGAATTTGGAGAAGTTAGTAGTGATAATTTGGGGACAGTCCCTATCACAGTAGAGGAGGTGTTGGGATTACTAGAATGTATGAAGGTAGATCAATCTCTTGGTCCTGATGTGATATATCTGAGAACCCTGCAAGAGGCAAGAGAAGAAATTGTGGGGGCCCTGTCTGATATATTTGCATCATCATTAGCCACGGGTGAGGTTCTGGAAGATTGGAGGGTAGCAAATGTTGTGCCCTCGTTCATGAAGAATGCAATGAAAAACCTGGGAATTATAGAAAGTAAACTTAACAACTGTGGTAGGTAAGTTAGTTGAGAAGATTCTGATGGATAAGATATGCATACATTTGGAAACGCAAGGCTTAATGAGGAGTAGTCAGCATAGCTTCATGCATCTGAAATCTGGCTTCATGCGTGTGAGATCAGAACTCACAAATTTGTTAGAGTTCTTTGATGAAATGACCAGGAAGGTTGGTAGGGTAGGATGGTAGCCATAGTCTATATGGATTCAGTAAGGTCTCTGATAAAGTTCCACATGGTAGCTGCTCTGGAAGGTTACATCACATGGAATCCAGGGAGAGCTGGCAAATTGGATACACAATTGGTTCGATGATAGGAAGCAGACAGTAATAGTGGAAGGATGCTTGGTGGACTTGAGGTCTGTGACCAGTGGTGTGCCTCAGGTCAGTGCTTGGCCCATTGCTGTTTGTTATCTGTATCAATGATTTGGATGAGAACGTACAAGGCATGATTAGTAAGTTTACGGATGACACTAAAATAGATGGTTTTTTGGACAGTGAGAAAGGCTATCAGAAACTGCAGCAGGATCTTGACCAGCTGGGGAAGTGGGCTGAGAAATGGAAATGGAATTTAAGATAGGTAAGTGTGAGGTGTTGTATTTTGGAAAGTCAAATTAAGGTAGGAGTTTCATGGTGAATAGTAGGGCCTTAAGGAGTGTAGTCAAGCAGAAGGACCTTGGTTGACTGTAGTCTGAAAGTAGAACAAGAACAGAAGTCGCTGAAAAATCTCAGCAGGTCTGGCAGCATCTGTGAAGAAAAAATCAGTTAATGTTTCAGGTCAGTTCTGAGGAAGAGTCACTCGACCCAAAACGTTGACTCTGATTGTTTTCTTCACAGTTGCTACCAGAATGCTGAGCTTTTCCAGCAATGTCTCTTTTGGTTCCTGATTTACAGCTTCCACAGTTCTTTTGGTTTTTGTCTGAAAGTGGAGTCTCAGGTAGACAGGGCCGTGAAGAAGGCTTTTGACACACTGGCCTTCATCAGTCAGGGCATTGAGAGTTGGGATGTTATGTTGCAGTTGTACAGGATGTTGGTGAGGGCGTACTTGGAATATTGTGTTCAGTTTTGGTCACCTTGCTACAGCAAGGATATTAGTAAACTGGAAAGAGTGCAGAAGAAATTTATAAGGATACTGCCAGGACTCAAGGGATTGAGTGGTAGGGAGAGGATGGACAAGTTAGGACATTTTTCTTTAGAGCATAGGAGACTGAGGGGAATCTTATAGAAGTGTGTAAGATCATGAGAGGTATGGGTAGGGTGAATACACTCAGTCTTTTGCAATAAATGCCAGAATTTCATTTGCCTTTCCTTGTATATGCTGCACCTACATACCCACTTTCAGTGATTAATACCCAAATCCGTCTGCACTGATGTACTTTGAATCTGTTTCCCACTTAAATAATTATTTGCCTTTATGCTTTTCTGGCCAAAATGGACAATCTTGCACTTATCCACATTAAACTGCATTTGCCAGATCCTGGCCCATTCTCCTAGCCTATCAATATCTGTCTGTAGAGGTAGTAGAAAC